>NC_092047.1:90049089-90411385 GCF_003086295.3 Arachis hypogaea | reverse complement strand
GAGACTAAAAAGGTGTAAGGAATTAGGGTTTAGTCACATACAGTTTGTCATGAATTAAATCTTGCATGATTAAAATAGTTAGTAAGAAAAATCAATCTGGAAAATAGATATCTCTGAAGCCTTAACTATTTCTCCACATATTATTCACAACTTGTTTACTGTTTACTTTCTGATATTCTGAATTTACTGTTTATGCTTTTGAACCTTCAAACACCATTTTCTGTTTGCCTAACTAAGTAAATCACTTGACCATTGTTGCTTAGTCCATCAATGCTCGTGGAATCGACCCTCATTTACCTGAGGTACTACTTGGTACGACCCGGTGCACTTGCCGGTTAGTTTGTGGTTATAAATTCCGCACCACATGGCCATTCTTGTTTGGTGCATTTTGACTGAGAGACCTCTCAACATTCCTTGACTCGTCTGACAAGCTATGGGTCGAGTTCAAATAGTGGGTAACCTTCCCTTCCCTGCTTTGGTTACGGACTTGGTGTTGGTGGCTGGAGTTTCCTATGAGGCTGGAGATGTCAAGGCAATGATTCCAAGGAACGATGAAGTTGTCCCGAATGGGAAGTATATTAGACCTCCAGTGGTACCCAAGAGCTTTGATATGGCCTCACACTCCAATTTTCCGACAACTCCGACGGCACCACATGCACCACCACAGTCCACCAACCAATTGCTAATTGAGCTCACTAAGAAGGTAGACCAGCAAGGCCGAAGGATTGAGCAGATTGAGTGCCGCAACAAGCGCCGCTACAACTACTTGAAGGAGCTCATTCGTTGTATTAACCCACCTCCAGAGTAGCCTAACACTCCGGAATCCACTTCAGATCACAGCATGGAGAGAAATCATAAGCCGGATAGTGGAAGTGACAATTCTGACCCCACTTTGCAGATCACTGATGGCGCAGAGGACCGTGCCAAGCTTTAAGTGTGGGGAGGTCGGTAACTGACTCCCGAAGGTAACAACTCTCATCTCTAACACCTATGTCTTAAATTTCTTTTTGTAAGCTAGTTGTGCATTGCATTATAGTTAGCGTTCATACATATTCTACCATTTCTTTTTTGCTAGGACTACTTGGTTGAAGTGATGATTTCCTTTTCAAGAAACTGTTTTAGGACATTTTCACTAATTTGAATTAAAATTTTTGTTGAACTTGCTTGAAGAATGTATTTTGGAACATGGTTTTAGAGTTAGAACACACATGCCAGTGAGATTTTTGAACCTATTTGATTGGTTGCATCTTATCAACCAATATTTTGTTTTGGTGTGTGTTGTTCTCTCTAAGATTGTGATCTTTGTATTGCTTGATTCTATATTTCTATTGTTGATGTATGATTGCATTTATGTGATTGATGCCTTTGTTTCATTAAGCTTAAATATCCAAATAGCCTTATCTTCACATCATCCTTTGCAAACCAAAGTTGAGCCTATTTTACCCCATTTGTTCTTTATTTTAGCACATCACTAACTCTAAGCTGAAAACAATGAATGTCCTTAACTTGAATCCTTGGTTAGCTTAGACTAGTGAGAGTATGCACAATTTAAGTGTGGAAAAATTAGGTTTGGAAATACTTGGTTCGGGAATTGGGTGTTTTATATTCTTATGTGAAGATGTGAAAATAGTTTTGGCACTTGTTCATGCATCCAACACTTTAATCATATGCATTAACTCCTTCAGTATATATTTCCATAAAAAAACACAGAGAAGCAACAAAGTGCTAGGCAAGTTAGTGGAATTTTGGTGAACAATTTGTGTCCTATTTTAAAATTTAAACATAAATGTACAAGTTGCTTTTTTAATATAGAACCATCAAGTAAGAACATTTTATTCTATTCTTTATTATGTTTCAAATTCAAGTTAATACTAACAAAACTGTGACCATCATTCATATTCTTCTTTGTTCAATCCCAAAGTTTCCTCTCCTAAAATTTAAAAAGTGTAGTGCTAAACATCCGTTTACTATCGTGAAAGTCTTCGTCCTTGATCGTGAATCACCCTAAAGCAACAACTGAGAAGGGATAACTCGGCTTCGGTCCTGAAACAAAACATGGCAGGTGAGGAAGAAGAACAAAATCATCAAAACACTAATGGAACAATGGAAGGAGAAGAAGCACTAGTAATATATGACGATAAAGATATCTCTAAGGGAGTGAAAAACTATAAGAAAAGCATAGTGAAAAAACTCATTACCAACAAACACATTAATGTAGCTTAGATCCAAACTGCTATGGCCAATATTTGGAGAAACCCTGAGGGATTTAAAGTAACAGAGATAAGACTCAAATTCTACCAGTTTTTTTTTTAAAAAGGAGATAGATCTTAAGATGATTTTAAAGAAAAATACATGGATGTTTAGAAATGCTTGGCTGCAAGTGAAGAGATGGAAAAGAAAAGAAGAAAAATAGAGGAAGGATTAGACAAGGTTGATGTAAAAATACAGATTTTGGGGTTGCCTGAACACTATAAGACCCCTAAGTTAGGAAAGAAAATAGCAGCTTATATGGAAGAGATAAAGGAGTGTGCCATGTACGAAGTAGGACGAGACCAGGAGAGATTTGTTAAAGCTACTATCAAAATGAATGTGGAGGCAGTTTAGGAAAGAGATACATGTGGGGAGTAAACAAGACGGACTCACCTGGGTTAACTTCAAGTATGAACAACTACCAACATGTTGCTATTATTGCGGGAGAATGGGTCATAAAGAGAGCGCGTGCGAGCCAGCAACAAAAGATGTGGAGGAAGGTCAGGATAGTAACATGAGGTTGGGACCATGGCAGAAGGCAGAAAGGTAGGAAAAAAAGTAAAACAAGAAATCAGGAAAGAGAGACAGCACCAAAGCACGGCGAAGGATAAAATAGAAAACTGAAAGAAAAACTCACTGAAAAAATTATGAACAAGTTGGCTAACTTGATAATGTCGGACCTAAGTGGTCATGATATTGGAGAAGGATGTGGATAACCCCTTGCGACAGCAGCCCAAGCAACCACCCAGCTGAGAGTGGATCTGGGACATGTTGACAAAAAGGGGATAAAGCAACAAGAGTTTTCAGTCGAGCTAATACGAAAAGAACTAGAAATAAAAAGAGGAATGGAGGGAAATGGAAAGACAATAAAAAAAGAGGAAGAAGAAGTCTACAATAGAAAAGAGAAGAAGTAAAGGAGCTAGAAACCAAGAAAGGAAATGATATAAAGATAACACACACTCTACGACATAAGAAATCAGTAGCTAGGGGAAAAGAAGAAAAATAGCAAAAATGGAAGAGGCAAGCCAGGGAATCAATCCCTAGTAAGAAAAACAAAACAGAGCTGGCTGAAATGAACCTAAAAAAGAAAAATGGTGGAGGTGAGGAGGAGACATGAGCAATAGCAATCACTTTGCAAAGACATGAGCTTGAGCAAATAACTCACAACATATGCTGAATCCTATAGAGCCCCCTTTTCACTTTCTTCTCTAATGCATTCTACAAAACATTTTCCTGCAGAGAAGAAGCTTTTAGAAAATACAGTATGAAAATAGGAACTCCACAATCCAAACCACCATAGATAAGATCAACACAAATTGAAGCATGCACTCTATTAGGAATCAAGAGCACATTTGTCGTTCTATTATTCTATGGATAGCATACAATATGCAAAATCTGAAGTTGAGTAACAGAGCAAAGCATAACACAACGAGGATCAAGAAATAAGGACTTATTAAACACAAACCTAAAAGGTAGGCAGGAAAATAAGTAATAGGAGGCAAGAAAAATAGTGCGAGCAGTAGCAATAATGTGTAAAGGGACAATCGGAAGCCCGAGTAAGAGTCGGGTAAGCAGCACTACGCCTATTGTCCTCTTGAATCTCACTGCCACCAACTTCATTTGCATCCTCAGCATTGGAAAGGGAGAGAGGAAGAAGAACAAAATTTTTCCTTTATTTTAAATTTGGAATTCAAAAATAAAGTTAATTAATTTCAATATTTATTAAATCTAAAAGAGTGGTATTTATAAAAGATAAAAAATAATGTTGCCTAAGTCTTTCTATAAAAATAAATAAAAGATGTTTTTGTCATTTACTAATTAATTATAAAGACATTTTAGTAAAAAGAACGATATAATAATTTTTAAAAAAATAAATAAATGATCACGTTGATAATATAATTTTATTTGTTTATATTTTTTATTGTATTAATACGCATAAATGTATTACTGTATCGAATCAAACACTTTATTTTTGGTATAAGTGATAAACCCCATTTTTAGGGTTTATCTTGTGTTAATATCAGTGGATTTTATCAACTATCCTCAAACTTACCCATATAATTTGCATGTTTTTAAGTTTCCTTCCGAATTTTGTGCTATGGTTGAAAACATGCTTCCTAGGTCTTTAAATTACTAATTTTTAATTCTCTCGTATTATCATTCGATGCCTTGATGCGTTTATTGAGTGATTACAGGATTTATAGGGCAGGAATGGCATAGGGGATGATGAGAAAGCATGTTAAAGTGGAATGAACACAAGAAATTGAAGATTTGAGCAGCTGGAACCGACACGCATGCGTGGCTAATGCGTGCGCGTGACCAGGAGCATTGTCCACTGACGCGTACGAGTGACTGATGCGTACGCATGACCACTGCATAGTCCAAGCGACGCGTACGTGTGACTGATGCGTACGCATGACGAGCATCACGTGCTGCAATTACGAAAATTCGCTGGAGGCGATTTCTGGGCTGATTTTTTGCCCAGTTTCAAGCTCGAAAATGAAGATAATAAGTTGGGAATAGAGCTGGGACAGAGACACTTACACTTTAGCTTAGTTTTTGAGTTTTGAATTCTAGGGAGAGAAACTCCTACTTCTCTCTAGGGTTTTTGGTATTCTTAGCTTTTACTTTCCGTTGGATCTTGAGAGAAACTGTTGTTACCTTCAATTTTAGCCATTTTTCTTCTAGTTTTCTTCTTTAATTCCTTTAGTACTCTTTTCAATTTGGTTACTTGAATTTATGTTTGGATTTTGTTACTCTTGAATTTTATTAATGCATTGAGTTATTTCTATATCTATTGTTATTGCTTGTTTGTTATTGCTTATTATTGTTCGTGGTAATTTGGATTGAGTTATTTTATCATTTTTATCATGTCTTTTATTTGCTCCCACCAAGTATGTGAGGAAATATCATCCATGATAATGGAATAGATTTCCTTGCTTGGTTTAGGGGTTGAGTAATTGGAGCCACTTGAATTGTTATACTTAAGTGTTGATTGGTAATTGGAAATTGCTAACTAGCTTGAACCTCACCAACTTTAATTCTTCTCTATGAAGTGACTAGGACTGTTGAGCTAAAGTTAGTGGTGTTCAGTTGACTTTCCTTCAATTGACGGAGGAGTGACAGCAATGAGTTTTACCATCATACTTGGGAAAGATAATGAGGATAGAAATTTTGATTCTCACCCCTAACCAAGGCCTTTTACATTGATTGATTATCAACTTTTGCTAGTTATCTATTGCTTTAATTTCTAGTTATTTATTTTTCTTGTCCTCCACTTCAAAAAGCCTCTAGAAAATCCTAACCAATAATTTTCGTCTTGTGTCAACTCCGAGAAAAAACGACCCGGGATTCTACTTCCAGTTATTTATTTCATTTGTAACACATTTTAACTTTGATTAGCGAAAATCTCGTTGGTTAAGACTGTACTTGCAACATTGATTTGGAAAAATACTTTTGGTAATTCTTGACCAGCATTTATCCGCTTATCAATAAGTTCAATGAGAAAAGGAGATCCATATTGATAGAAGCGTCCATTTCCAAAAATGCCACCCTTAGAATTTCTATCTTCAACTTCATCAAAAAAACTCACCACAGTTGCTCCTAGGTTAGCTTGGGTTTGAATAGGAAAGATCTTTTGTGCCTCAAAAAGTTTCGCATTTGGTAGCTTATCTTCATAAAAAAGAAGCGATAGTCTATTCAACAAAGAAGAAAAAATGCTTGGAGAATATTAGGATGACAAAATCAAAAGGACAGGAAATCAAGAAAGAGGGATCCTACACATCGATGATGATGTTAGCATGATCAAAAGAAAGAGCAGAGGAGGAAGAAGTTGCCAGGACTATTTATGACAACATCAATAGTGGCAACCTATAATATGTAAGATCTAGAAGTGTTTAAGGATTTGGTTAGTTTGAGTTTGGAGAAGAATGAGAACCAAATCGATTAAATTTTAATGTGTTCGAGTTGGTTTGGATATGAGATTTTCTATAAGTAAACTCAAACTAATTTTAATCAATTAAATTCGGATTGAATTGATTCAGATAATCGAATACTCGATTAAAAATAAAGTTTAGAAAAGTATTTAAAAAGTATTAAAAATATGTAAATAATATATAATAATAAAAAAATAAAATTATACTCAAATAAATATCATAATTTAGATAAAAAAAAGTATATATATTATTATATTTTATTTTTTTAAAACTAATTTAAAGTTAATCGAATATTCAGTTTGATTCGAATTCTACAATTCCATAATCAATATCAAAATTAATTAAAATCAGATTTAATCAAATCCGACTCACTTATATCTAATTCGATTAATAAGAGGCCAATTATAGTATACAGATTTTCATATACAGATATTCTCTTTGAAAGGTATCATGATGACACGTGTAACAATGTTAGTAGGTAGGGGAACAGTTTGCAAATATGATTCAGAGAGCTTGAGAGCTTATAAAAGGATTTAAAGGCAAGCCATGCTGCTGACATTGGCTTGGCTTGGATGTAGTGAAAGTGGATCTTTGAATGTTCGGCCCAGCCCGGTAATGGAGTATTAGACTGTGATACTGGGCCTTGAAGTAGATCTTTCATTGTTTGGCTTTATTATTGGTTTGTTATTTTTTTTTCTTCTTTATTGAACTTCCTTATATGGTTCGGTCTCCAAACCCTCACCACCTATAAAGTACAGACATTTTTTTATTTATCGTGTCTCCATATCAGACACATTTAATTTCGGACACGATATAAATCGACATTCGTCCGACACACGTGTGTTTCTGTGTCCAACTGTGTCTTACTAAAAAATAAAAAATTCTCCTCCGGACATGCTTGGAACACCTAAATACCATCACGTGTCAGCGTGTCCAGTCCTATTCATAATATGTATTCTTGAAATGAGTTTAGAAATAGTATATATTATTAATTATTAAAATAAAATATATTTTAAATACTTTATATAATTAAAAAAATATATTAAAAATAATTAAAAATTAATTTATATTAATATTAATAAAATATTAAAATATCATTTCAATTTATCTAAAAAATACTTTATATTTTATATATACGCCATATCCCCGTGTCTTATAAGAAATTTAAATTTGCGTGTCCGCGTGTCCCGTGTCCATGCATCATAGCTCACCACAAATACTTTAGAAACTATTGGACTGTGATACTGAGCCTTCTTAAATAGTTTTTGAACCATTTTTTTACCAAAGATAAGGAGACTCGAACCCGCAACCTCTTAGATGAGTATGGAAAAACTATGCCATTTGAGTTATAACTCATTGGTAATATATAGTTAATTTTGAACATACCAATAATATGATTGAAATAGTTATTATTTAAACTGAATTGAATTATCTCGATTAATTATTTTTAAAAGTTTTAAATTTTGAAAATAATCTTATTTTTTAATTAATAGTTATGTGGTATAATATATATCTCTGCGTGCGTGCATGAACATTTAACGAAGAAAGAAGAAGATTAATATTTTAACAAAAATAATAGTTAATCTTTTAGAAAGAGAAAGACAGAAAAATAAACTTATTTTTTATGTCATAAATATTATAATAAAAATATATTTTTTAATTGAGTGAGAGATAATCAATATTTGTTTATTGTAATGAGTAGTATAATAATTGTAATAAGTAGTATAATAAAAAATTTCCATAATTATTTTAATTGTAATAAGTGTTAATTATATCTAAAAAAATATACAATAATTTTTTAGAATATTATTTTAATTTTATACTCAACGAATTATTTAAATTATAAATATATTTTTTATTATTCATAATTATTAATACACATATATTTTTAAATATATATAAATAAAAAATTTTAAATTTTTTTCAATCTCTAAATTATTTTTAGAAAATATATATTTAATGTTGAGTATTTTTTATTTATTTTAAAATATTGAGGACAGAATTTTTTTGACAGTGTGTTCAAAAGTCTATAGTGATTTAGGAAATTTATCCATATTTATTTGATATTATTTATAATAAGTTTACCAACTTTGAAATTAATCAAATTAAACAAAACTACTTTTATTAAAACAATTCTATTAACCATAAAAGTTTTATTATTAAAAATAATAATGACAAATGTTAAAAATGAATTTTTGGTATTTTTATTTAAATAAATTAAATTTTATATTTATATTTGCATGCATTTTTTTAAAGTATTTATATTTTTTTACCACTAAGTGCGAGAAAAAAATATTCATAACCAACTTTGGGCCATGCAAATTATAAAAATTTTGGAAAAGAATATGAAGTTAATTGAAAAAAGGTGAAATAATAGATCTTTATATGCTATTTAGTTTATGATTTGGATTTATATTTTTATAGTATGTAGAAAAATGTCAAGCTCACCATATAACAAATTTTATTAATATTAAATTGAGACATTTTAGTTATAAATTTTATTTTCATATATTACAAATCATTTATTATTTAATATAATTATTTGTTTGAAAACTTATTTAATTATTTTGTTACTAAATATTTATTCAAGAGTTGAGATTTTTTTATAATTGCTAAATAAAAAATTCATATGTTTTATTATATTCTGGAAGAATATTATCATCAACTCTATAACAACTAAGTATGGAGATAAATATATTTCTAAAAAAATAATCTAATCGTGCCTTAAAACTATACTAAATATAAGTTTTGTTATCTTCTTCTTCATCATCATTTTTTCAACAAAACTTTTATAAGAATATTTAGATAACTATTTAAAAAATACACACAAAAAATAGACAAAAATTTGATTTCTATATTTTTTATTTTTAAAAGTATTATTGATTGTTGACAAAAAAATCACAAAAAATATACTTAACAAAAAATTACTAAAATTTAAGGATAAAAATATCTTATTTCGCTAATCATGCTTGCAAAATACTGCATTAAAATTTAATTTTTAAAATATTTTTTGAGTATACATATTTAATGTTTGATATTTTTGTTACTTTTTAAATTATTTGAGGATATTTTATTAATAACAAAAACGGAGATAATAGATATAGATCGGAAAACAAAGATAATAAATATATATAAAAAAATAGAGATAATAGATATAGATCAAGAAATAGAGATAACAGATATAGATCGAAAAATAGAGATAACAGATATAGATAAAAAAATAGAGATATAGATAAGAAAACAGAGATATAGATCAGAAAATAGAGATAATAGATATGGATCGAAAAACAGAAATAACAGATATAGATCAAAAAATAGAGATAAGATAAAAAAACAGAGATAACAGATATAGATCAGAAAATGGAGATGATAGATATAGATAAAAAAAAAAGAGATAATAGATATAAATCGGTATTTTTTAGGCCATAATGATTTATTATACGATCTTTGTTTACGAAGATGCAGGTAAGCTAATCCAGAAAAAAACGCAAGTGCTACAACTCTAAGTAAAGAGGGAAATGCAGAGCGGAAGGGAGCGAGAGCGTGAGGGGTTGGGAAACACCGAGAGGGATAGGGACCCGAGGGTATGGAACCGAGAAAGGTATCTTCGGTTGGAGCAGGACTCATTCATTATTTTTGTTGACAGACTACCAGGAGACATCTCAAAGCAGGAACTGTTTGGCTTGTTTTCATGGACGGGGAGGATCAACGACATATACCTGTCCAGGAAGACGAGAGGTGGGGTGGTGTATTTGTTTGCGTTCATCCAATACATTACGAAGGGGGAGCGTTGAAGGCCATCGCAGACAAGAATCGGCTGCGATTAAGGGGAAATGAGATATTCGTTGGAGAGGCTAAGTTTAGGAGGGATAATTTTAAGGGGAAGGAGCTACAGACCAATGCCGGTACAAGAAAGGGTGAGGCCAATAGGGTGGTGAATCAAGGAAAACGTCATGCGAAGGATGGGCACCCGGTGACAGCACAGGAGGGTGGTTGCGGTTCTCATTATGCATGGAGCAAGGACGACTTGGATGTGATGAAGAGTAAGGAACATGTATTTGAACCACAGCAACGGTGTTCGGAGAAGGGCACGGAAGCTGTGGGGGTACGGATACAGGCCTCGATGGCAGAGAGTAACTTGGAATGGCTGCGTAGAAGTCTGGTTGGTAGTACTAGGAAAGCTATTGACTACAGCCTATTGAACGCCATAGCGCGGAGGAAATGGCCTCAGGTGGTGAAGGTGTGTGAGCTGGGGGCTTATAAAGCATTGCTCATCTTTGATAGCAGCCATGAAGCGGACGAGGCTCTCACGTTCAGCATGAATGGTCTATTGAAATTCTTCTATCGAGTTGGTCGTTGGAGTAAGACAGACCGGTGTGATAGAAGAAGAGTCTGGCTCGAGTGCATCAGAGTTCCGGTGCATATTTGGTCCGAAGCTACATTTCGGTCGATTGGGGAACAGTGAAGCGAGGTGGTAGGTTGTGATCAGGGGACAACTTCAGGGGAATCATTCAGCGTCGGCCGTGTTTTGATTGATACGAGGAGGTTTGAGGTCATTCATGAAAGGATTGGCATTTCGGTAGGTATGGCTATGTTTGATGTGCTGGTCACAGAGGCGGAGGGCGGGGCTTATACCTCTCTGGGTCATGTGACGATGGCTGGGAAGAGGGGTAACCAAGGGCGATATTCCGGAGGAGATTCTGCTAGTGGGGAACGTGACAGTACTGTTGAGGATGTTTGTGGCCAGCTGGGGAGTGGGGATGCGGCGACGGTGATGCTTGAGCTGCCGGTAAAGGAGGAAGTTACGATGAAGGGTCGGGTTGTAATTTCCACGGAAGATCTGGATGAGTGGGATAAAAAACTTTTGAATTTTAAATTGACAAGTACTGCAATTACGGAAGCTGATCTCACGGTGACAAAGGCTGGATATGAGGGATTTAGCTAATGTTGAGGACGTTGATTCAGAAAGAACGTTGTCCTGGGATATGGCGCAGGGGAGGGTAGGTGATGAAGTAGATGTCACTAGTAGTAGGAGAGGTGTGGGGCTAAGAGAGGTCCATGTGGGTCCTAATGGATTAGTGGCCCAGAATCATCTAACAATGGTTCAGGAAAATCATTTAACAATGGTTCAGGAAAATCATTTGGGCTTACCGGTTCATAGCCCATTTGTTGGGTTTGAGAGGAGCCAAATATTAGACCAGGCTAATAGGGAAGGGGAATGGGTATCTGGCCGGGTCAGGCCCAAGGACCCTGTGCATCAAGGATCGCGACCTGATGGGGACGTGCTAGTCCAAGATGGCGTGGATCTCGTGTGTGACACGAACGGTAGGGCAGCTCGCGATGCTCTCCGGTGCGATGATCTTGATGGTACGGAGATGGGTACACCGACGATGTGCGGCAAGGAGGATAGGACGAGTGTCGCCCAGGGTAGCAGGGAGAGCCTGATTCGGTGGTTGGATGGCATCTCGGTTGGTTCTGGAAGGACGGAATCAAGGGTGGTGACAGCTCGCATGGTGGACCTGGTAGACGACCTCAGTGGTGCGGTGTTGGGCATCGATGGTGGCCCGGGCTGGTATGCAAGGAAGAGGGAAAGTACGGCTGGCCTTGACGGGTATGATGAGGCTACTAGAAGGCTAATTGGTGGAAGTTGTGAGAATGATAAGGTGGTAGGAGACAGAAACAATCCTGAAGATTTGGGAGTAAGTGGGGGAGCTCGATGCAGTGCGGATGTCCAGTGCCAAAAATGTGTGTCAGTTGGCAATGTAGAACCTGGCCCAGATGCTGGTCAAGCGCAAGGGTTGTTGGAGACGTTGTCGGTGAAGGATGCCGGGATTGGGGGAGAGATCGCAGATGTGGGGGAAGAACAAGTTGATGTGGAGAGCGACGGTGATCTAGAAACTGATGACACCAAGCGGACGAAAGAAGTGCAAGAAAACAGAAAGGCTTGGGACTTTGCGGTGGAATCCGGAGCAGTTCTATACAATGAGGATGAGGATATCATGGCCATCCTCCAGGCCCAGAATGAGGAAATAGCTCTGAGGAGGAAGCAGGCTAAACAGAAGGAGAAAGCTCGACGAAGTCGTTCGAAAAATAAAAAAAGATGTGTACAACTGTTTTTAAATGATATTTGCATCCTGGAATGTTCGGGAGTTGGCGGGAATTGGGAAGTTTTGTATGGTCAAAAATTTTCGAAAGAAGTTCAATGTGCATATGCTAGGCTTGATAGAGACGAAGAAAGAAGTGGTGACTAAATTTGATGTTGTACAACTGTTGGGTAATTCTGGCATGTGTTGGGAGTATGTGGAGGCGGAAGGTACATCTGGAGGCTTGCTCTTGATGTGGGATGCAACGGTGTTTAAGTTAAGTAACTGTTATGAAGGAGCTAAGTGGTTATGTGTGGATGGAGTGCTGGTAAGGAATAACTTTAGGTGTGCGGTCTGCTTAGTGTATGGGGAGCATGATAGGGAGGCAAAGCTTGTTATGTAGGAAGAATTGAGCTTCTTGACTGGGTTATGTCAAGTACCGTTCTGTTTTATGGGGGATTTTAATGAGATTGTTCACGTGGAAGAACGACTAGGGGCGGCTTCTATGCCACAGTCGGCAACAGAGTTTAACTCGTGGATTCAAGAAATGGAACTAAGGGACCTGGCTTTAATTGATCATCGGTTCACATGGTTCAGGGGCCAGTCATGTAGTCGTATTGATAGAATCCTGGTGAGTGTGGAGTGGTTAGAGGAATTTCCTGAAACAAGGTTACGAGGAGGTCCAAGAGGGTTGTCAGACCATTGTCCAATGATTTTGAACATCACAAGGGTGGACGAGAGCCGCAGACCTTTTCGAAGTCTGGATTCATGGTTCACTCATGATGGGTTTTTGAGGATGGTGAAGGAGGAGTAGAGGAGCATAGGGGATGTTCAATTCCTAGATAAGTTGAAAGCTTTGATGGGGCCGCTGGGGAGATGGCATAGAGAGCATTTTGGGAATATAGACTTGAGGATCAATAAGTTTGAAGAGGAAATTAGGAAAGTAGATGATATGGTGAGTCATGGACTATATGATGGAACAATGGAAGCTCGAAGAAAGGTGCTTGTGAGCTCTTGCAAGAAATGGTATGTCAGAAAGGAAATCCATTGGAAGCAGATGTCTCGGTCTAGGCATGCAAAGGAGATGGATAAAAACACTAGATACTTCCATAATATTGCCTCGGCTCGGAGGAGGAATAATCGGATTGATGCCTTAAGACTCCATGGAAGATTAGTGCGGAATCAAGGCCGGATAAAGGTGGTTATAAGAGATTTCTATAAGGACTTGTACCATCAGGAGACATCACCAACAATAGGGTTTCGGGATGGACTGGTTAGGCAAATAACTGGGGAGGAGGCAGCGGAGCTAGAATTGATGCTGACTGCTGAGGAAATAAAGTTGGCAGTGTGGGATTGTGAGTCATCGAAAGTACCAGGAAGTGATGGGTATAACATGAATTTTATAAAGAAATGTTGGGTGAAAGTTGGGAGGGAATTCACAGAGGCAGTGTTGGGGTTCTTCCATTCAGCTGTGCTTCCTAGGGGTTCGAACGTTACCTGGGTGGCGTTGGCACTGAAATTCGTTGGAGCTACAGAAATAAAAGACCTTCGGCCGATTAGTATGGTGGGCTGTGTGTACAAGGTCATATCTAAGGTGTTGGTTCGGAGGATGAGGCAGGTGATGCCACGGCTAGTGGGAGAGACGCAGAGCACTTTTGTGCAGGGCAGGAAAATCCATGACAGAGCTTTGATAGCATGCGAAACTGTATATTGGCTGAAGTTAAGAAAAAGGAGATCAACGATAATTAAACTGGATTTTCAAAAAGCGTATGATAGGGTCAAATGGAGCTTTGTGGATATAGTGCTGCAGAAAATGGGATTTGGACATAGGTGGCGGGGGTAGATTATGGAGTGTGTATGTTCTGCGTCGATGTCAGTTCTTATTAATGGAGCCCCAACTAAGCCTTTCAAAATGGAAAGGGGTCTACGGCAAGGTGATCCTTTGTCTCCCTTTCTATTTGTACTTGTTGTTGATGTGCTTCATAGGATGATTGGGGAGGCAGTAAGGAATGGGCGCATATCTCCACTCTTGGTTGGACGAGATCACATTGAATTATCGCACTTGCAGTTTGCGAATGACACTATACTGTTCTGCCCTCCGGAAGAAGAGACTGTCCGAAATTACAAGCTTCTTCTGCGCTGTTTTGAGCTGATGTCTGGGCTGAGCATTAACTTCGAGAACTCCAGTTTCATTCCGGTTAATTGTGAGCAACATTGGTCGCGAAGGATGTGTCGTTTGCTGGGGTATAAGGAGGCTTCCCTCCCTGTTCGGTATCTTGGCATATCCTTAGGAGCGAATCTGAGGCTAGTGAAGACATGGAAACCAGTGATTGATAAGGTGGAAGAAAAGTTGAGTTTATGGAAAGCAAAGACTCTCAAAAAAGCGGGTAAGCTGGTTCTCATAAAATCGGTTCTTAACAGTCTGCCTATATACTATTTAAGCTTGTATAAGATGCCAAAGGAAGTGGCGGAAAAGTTGATCGCCTTACAACGACGATTCTTGTGGAGTAAAGAGGACGGGAGAAAGGGTATGCCACTAGTGAGATGGGAGGTGGTGATGGCGCCTAAAAAGGCGGGTGAGTTGGGAGTGGGAGATGTAGTGATTCGGAATACAGGCCTTCTGTTTAAATGGTGGTGGCGGTTTTCGAAGAGGACTGCCCCTTATGGAAGAAAGTAGTGTGTTCTTGTAATAGCATGAATCCATCTGAGATGCTGTGGGGTCAACCTGTGCCTTCGAAAGGGGGTCCTTGGTGGGATATTTGCCAGCTTCAAATAAGGGAGCCACAAATAAGGGAGAAGATGATCAGAGGACTATTAGTGGAAGTAGAAAATGGCAAAACAACCCGCTTTTGGGAGGATTTCTGGTTACCTGGTGGGATTTTGAAGGATATGTTTTCAAGACTGTTCTCGGTTTCAAACCTTAAGAGATCTGTTATAGGAGACTGCGGGTTTTGGGATGAGTTAGAGTGGATATGGAGCTTCCAGTGGAGGAGGCAGCTGTTTCAATGGGAACTGGAGCTCTTGAACCAACTCCATGAGATCTTACTGTCAGTAAGGCTAACGACTGAGAGAGAGGATAAGGTCGTTTGAAAAGTTGATAGAACTGGTACTTTCTCCACAAACTCCTTTGTAAAGGTGATGCAGGAAGCGATTGCCCTAGAGGCAATAACTAGCTATAGCTTCACTAGTGCTGTTTGGAGGGGCTTCGTCCCGCAAAGGGTGGAGCTGTTTACGTGGTTTGTGTTGATTGAGAGGGTGCATACTAAAGAACGAGTATCCAGATTAGGTGTCATTGGTCAGCTTGATAATATGTGTGCGTTGTGCTGTAAGTCTGTTGAGTCTGTCTTTCATTTAGTTATTGGCTGCGAGCTCACTTGGTAGGTGTGGAGTGCATGGCTTTTCGCCCTTGGAAGGTCATGGACCGTCCCAGGTACACTGAGGCAACATTTTAAGAGCTGGACGCATACAGCACAGAGAAAGATAGAGAGAAAGAGATGGTTGGTTGGGTTCTTTGCTGTAATTTGGGCAATTTGGCTAGAGAAGAATGATCGGGTTTTCAATAATCAGGGCTCAGAAGTGGTGGAAATCATCAACAGGTCCTTTGTGCTCTCTGATGAGTAGCTTGGTGATGCTCCCTTTGGTTGTTGATGGCAATGCCGAAGATGACGAGGGGTTAATATCACTCTTGCGGGTTTAGTAATGTTTGTATTTTGAGGTTTACTTGGTTTCATGTATTTTGTGATGTTGATGCTCCACTTTGTGTGTAGAGTACTTTTTAATTCAAAAAAAAAAAAAAAGATGCAGGTAAGCTTACCTCGTTAAAACCTCTCCAAGCAAAACCCTTTTTGAAAAAAATCTTGTGAGTAGAAAAAAGAGTACAAGCCTGTCCCTGTCTTTTAGTTATAATATTGCTTTAAAGAAGAAATATTCCAAGAGTTAGGTAGCATTGTACCATCTAGAGATTCGAAGGGTTTTTATTTCTCCACAGACGGTGCCAATTGTTCTTGTAGAGGTTGACCGGTATATAGCTCGTCTGCCGGTAAATACTTGTAAGCTTTCCGTCAGGATAAAGTATACGTCGGCAATGAGAGAACAAGAGGGTGGGTACTTACAAAAAGGCACTCCGACAATCAAGTCAGTAAGTGAGTAATAAACTTTGCAGAATGTAATGTGTCAAACAAACGTTTTACCTCCCTTTTATATTTTGGGATGAAGCATCGACAGTTATACTCTCTATAATTCGCATTAATGGAGAGTAATAACATATCAGGGCATTACAATATTTCTTTTGGTGCCAGTTGTTGATAATTGATCTATAACATATACTGCCGAGTTATAACATTAAGGACGAGTTATACCGACCATATTACACAACTAATCTATAACGTATACTGCCGAGTTATAGCATTAAGGACGAGTTATAACGGCCATATCATATAACTGATCTATAACGTATACTGTCGGGTTATAGCATTAAGGACGAGTTATAGTAGCCATATAATTAAGTAACTCCTTTACTTTCAACACTACTTATAATAATTCTTAATCTTTCTTTAGATCAACATATATGAACTTTTATTTTTCCAAATAATAAAATTTTTATGGTTTTTTAAAGTTTCGATTAATTTTTTAAAGATTTAGGATTTAGAATTTTTTTTAATATTTTTAAGAAATTAATTTTTTTATTTTTAAATTATAAATTTGAGATTAAAAATTTTAAAAAATTAATAACTAATAAATTAACAATAAATAAAAATAAGAACATTATAAATTATTTTAATTTTTTTAAATTTAGAATAATTAAAATTGAACTAATTTAACTTTAATACTAAAATTATTACGTTGTTATTATATGTAATAATTATGGTTAAAATTTATAAATGTTTATAATTTTATTTATTTTTTAATTTTATTTAATTTAAAACAAATATATAATTTATATTTAAAGTATTTTTTTATCACATAATTTTAATGGCTAAGAAAATTTTTATTATTTTCTGCTCCAAAACAAATAACATTTTTCTACTTTTAAACAATTAATTTCAATTTTTCACAATTAAAAAGCCTGTGAATATCTAATCTAAACAAAAGGCCACGTAGTTATTACCTTAACGGATAGTAATAACACTAAGTAGAACTTGCCTTATTTAGCATTAATTAATTATCGCAATAATTAATGAATACTAAATAAGACAAATTATAGTTATTTTTGGCTGATTTTTTTTGGTTATCAAACATTTTTGTAACACTAATTGGCTCCACAAACTAATACTCCTACTGAGTCGTTGAATGAGATACTCCTCTAAAAAAGATAGCTCTGCACGTGTCCAGAATAAATTTAAAAAGAATTATATGAATTTACATCTTTATCATAGAACGATCCTTAATAAGATTATCTATATTGGTAAACACCTTAATAAGATCCATTCTCATTTAAAGTTCTCGGGTGTTTATGTTCTCTTTGGGATATAAACCTTATCGAGCTATAAACTGCCATTTTTTTTTTGTTTGTGTATTACCATGTTTTTGTTTATTACTTAGATGCCATGCGTTTCTTTTTATGTTTTATGGACAGGATGCGTGTTTGGTGTCTAGTTTTTGGTCGTTATTGTGTTTTTTCTATTATAAAATGCAACCGGAGCGGTTACGTAGAAGCCCAAAGGCCCAAACTAGACACACTAAAAAGTAAAAACTGAGAGCAGTCTAGTCTGGTCCATCACCGTCCCACAACTGCCAGTCTGCCACAGCCTGCGCACTAACTGTCTGTGACACAGCCCACTATGCTCCCTCCCTCAACGCCCTGTCACTGTCCCAAAACCCACGAACACACCCGCCACGCTCACAAGTCACAACCACCACCACCATCACCATTCACCACCACCACAACACCAAATGTCAACCCCCAAAGTCACCCACCCAATTCACTTAGTAATAATAACACCTCAACACCAAACAAACATAACCACCCCAACCCCAAACTCACGCAGCCAAATACCCTAACCAACCATAAATAACTCATAAGTCACAACCCTAACACACAATTCACATCACCAATGGCCTCCTCACCCACACCCACACCCACACCCTCATCTCCAAAACTAATTGCTCCAATTACCACCATAATCGCTACCACAACCACAACGACAACAACAAACACCACAAACGACGCCGTTTCGCCCACCAAGAAACCCCAACCGATTCCATGGACTCACCAGGAGACCGTTAACCTGATCAGGGCGTACCAGGAGAAATGGTACGCCTTGAAGCGCGGCCCACTCCGGGCCAACCAGTGGGAAGAGGTCGCCGTCGTCGTCGCCGCCCGCTGCGGCTACGACTTTAACCATCCTTGCAAGTCCGCCGTCCAGTGTCGCCACAAGATGGAGAAGCTCCGCCAGCGCCACCGAGCCGAGAAGAAGCAACATCTTCTCACCACTTCCCGCGTCCCTGCCCGTGCCACGTGGCAGTACTATGGCCTTATGGATGAGCTGGAGCGTGGCCCAATGCCGATCTCCGCCCGGCCCATAACCTCCATGGCGCCTACGGGCGGCAACGACGAGTACGGTAATTACGGAAGTTTCGATCAAAATGACGATGATTTCATTGAGGAAAATGAAGAAAGGGAAAACTATATAAAATCAAAGAGTATTAATTATCTTCTTAGCAAGAAACCCTCAATGAACAAGTGTAGAGGGATTTTGAGGGATCGTGTTCCAAAAGGATTGTGGAGATTTGATGATGCTGACTATGATGATGATGTTAATTATCTTGATGATGATGATGATGATGATGATGATGATGACGATGGTAATTGTGGTGGTGGTGGTGACGAGAGAGGAGTGGTAATGGTGGATGAGAGGGCTTTGGTTTCGGGTTTGAGTACAGAGATAAAAGACTTCACTGAGAGGTTCATTGGGATGGAGAATTTGAAGATGAGGATCGTGAAGGAAACTGAGAGGCGGAGGTTGGAGATGGAGAACAGGCGGATGGAGATGATCCTTGAGTCGCGGCAGCGGACCATTGATTCGATTGGGAGGGTCTTTGGGTCATCCAAGAGACTCAAGATGAGTGAAGGAAGCTGAAGGTTTCATCTCATTTTTTTAGTCTTTTGATTTTTTTAGTGCCTGTTAAATTTTTTTGTCCTTGTCACTATATCTTGTTATAGACTTATAGGATCATTTACTTGAGTGCCCAGGAAGAGGCTAGCTTTGCAATTAGTGCATTGTTCTTCATGCAGAGTTGTTTTCCACTACTGTAAGAATTTAGCTCCTAAGGATGGTTGATTAGTCTGCACAATGTGCAATATAATTATATCATCATGATGAAAATAAAAATAGTAAATAATAAATCTTTTTGCATAGCTTGCTGTTAGTTAATTGTTATTATTTATATTTTTTCCGTGGTTGCTCAAAGTTCTCATGTTTTTGGGTATGAGTTGGTTATAGTGACCTAATGTGGAAAGACTGTTTTGCTGCTTTTGCTGTGGTTGCCATTGTTAGTTATAGCACAAGTAGCATTAGTTTCTCTTCGGCACAAGTAACAAAGGCAGATTACACGTATTTTCCTTTGTTACACATTGATCATGATCTTCAACGTATGCATGTTTCATTTGTTTTGTTTGGAGAAAATCTTTGATGAATGAAAGACTAGAAGCATGAATATTGCAAAGTAAAAGTTTCGCTAAAGGAACACTTACTGTGTTCTGTCATTGTTGTAAATTTTCTTATTTTCATTTGTAGACAATTCATACAATAGCTTAAGCTGTTAGTTAGTTAGCTGCATGCATGGGATGGGAATAATAAATAACATATTTCATTGGCGGTTGGTTACTTGGTTTTAAAATGAAGATATGAAGTTGTACTGGATTCGTATATATATTATATATACTGGTTTTACACCTTTTTGGTTTCACGAAGAAATGACTAAATTGGCATTTGACTGAGTGCCTTTGTACACGTTAGTTCTAATATGGTAAATATTATCAACAAAAAAGTACTTTTCTCATCATTTGGGAGGATTAACTTCCTTTTTAAAAAGGCTCTAGAAAGAGTTATACAACAGAAGAGCTTGTTTCTAAGCTTAAATATGTGTGTGCCGGCTGATGCTAATTTTTGAAATATGTTTGTCTGAAAATAGTTATACAGAAGAAGATCCTTCATCAACACTTTCTTTATGTAGGGGATGCTCCAAGATATGCTGCAATCCCTCTACAACCCATTTGGTGTAGTTCTTCATTTTTGGAATTGTTTTATGACTGAAATTGTGTGATAAAGCAATTATTGTCTCTTAGCCTAGGTGTAATGGAATCCTTTTAGTTTAACAGTATTTGGATGATCTTCTGGTAGCATCATTAGTACACGTTAGAGTATCTTATTTTGAGTACAATCAAGTTAAAGAATGTTGTATTGTATGGTAAATTTTGGCCATAGTAGTGATTTCAAAGTAGACCTCCTTTTCTATTGCAAAGTATAACTTTTTTAGTGAAGAAGCTTACGCAGGTTTCAAGATGTAATGTTAGTCCAATCAGATATACAGTTTTTTTCTTTTCTCTTTTTTGGTATAGAGATATACCATGGTTATAGGCTTGCGGTGCCCTAAAGCAAGATCTCATTGGAATTTGCATCAGACTGTCTTGCATTTGCCTTATGAACTTGGAATTTAGATCTTCTAAAGTGGAGAGATTAATAAAATATCAAGTGAGGGGTTAATCACTATTGAATTTGTAACTCTCATTATATGTGAGTCGCATTATCTTTATTTAAGAGTGATTAATTTCTCACTTTATTACTTTATCAACTCCCTCGTATTAGAAGATCTTAATCCATCAACTTGCATGAGTTTTTCTTACAAACCTCAAGTTTTGCTAGTTCCAAAAAATGAATAAAATCTCAGAGGGATCACACGAAGCAAAGATCCTATGGTAAAAGCAGGTCTTTTTGCCGTGCTTTGGTAGTTTGGTGTATTTAGTTGGAAGGAACTCCAGGGATTTCTACAATTCTTCTTCAACTGTTGGTTTTATTTGGGATAAGAAACACTGCTGGATTCCCTTTGAGTTCAACAATCAGCATTTGGTCTCTTCGAGGGTGTTTTGTTATATGGTCTAATACAATAATCCATTTGGTCTTAAGCCATGTACTTTGTATATTAATAAGTCATCGCAAACATATATAGAGTAAATTAACAAATCAGTACTTGAAAAATGCAAAATAAAAGAATTCTTCAAAAGATTATTAAGTTTGACAAAAATAATTAAATATTAACTGATTATATTTTCCTTAACGAAAAATATTTACGTAACTTGCAAAATAAATTACATGATAAATTCGGCTAACAATCTAATTCTGGCATTCTTAGTAAAATAAAGAGTGGTGCTACACATCAAAGTCTTTTTGGCAATTAAGTCTAATTAAATTAGTTCAAACCAACAAAAACAAGTTTTATTATTAGCACGTGTGAACATGCTACCTTTTCATATCCCACTTCTTTTTTGTGTTCTTTTTCTTCTTTGCATTTTTTCTTCTTCTCCCTCGTGTTCCTTCTTCTTCCTTACATATTTTCATGTCATCATCGTTTTTTATTGCTTTGCTATGTTGTATTTTTTTTCTTTTCTTCCTCCTCTTCTTGATAATTTTTGTAACATTATGTATATTTTTTTTGTTTGATTTTTTCTTCTTTTTTTTCTTGTTTTTATTTTTGTTGAGGGTAAAACAAAAAAATTATGAGAAGTTGAAACGGAAAAAAATGAGGATGATGATGATAACGAAGAAGAAGGAAAGGAAGAGTTTTGAGTTATGCATAATTTATTAGAAAATAACATCGAAATTTTTGTATCATGACACATAAATTTTTCAGTTACACTAATTGGATTGAATTTTTGCTATAAACAAAAATAACACCGAAATTTCATAATTTTAACAACGAAATTTTGTTACAAAATACAGAAACCTCTTTTTTAATGCTGCATTTTCTTTTGCTCCCACATCTTCTTTTAAGAGTATTGCTTCTCATGTTAGACTTAAATGAACATGTATTGCAATCTTATTTAGTTAAATGAACATGTACTGCAATCTTTTAAAAAAATTCAGTGTTATTTTTTTGATAAATTCTGTATAATTCAAAATTATTCTTCTTCTTCCTCCTCCTTATCTTCTTTTCCATCTTTTTCTTCTTATTTTATTTTCTCATAATTTTTTTTGTTTCACTCTCTAACAATACGATAATAATGATGATGGAAAAAGAAGAGGAGGAGGTGACGGCAGCAGAGGTAGTGATGACAACGACAATAACGAAAGATAAAAAAAAAGAAGCAGCGGTGTGCAGAAGAGGAAGAAAAAGAAGAGCGCGTGAATATGAAAAACGTTTATACAACTTGGTTGGATAAATCATTTGGTTGTGGAGCATTTTTGTAAAATAAATTGTTCCAAGTTGGAAAACAATAAAATCACTAAATGAGCTCAATGAAAATTAAAATCTCTAAAAACATTCACTATCTGAACTCAGAGAGTTTAGTATGACGGGAGTTTTTCAAAATTCTAGGAGTTCAACTTCACAGCAAGCCTCGTTCAATAACACTTGTCATGTCCAACACAGATACAAATCCACAACCAACATTTATATGATCAACAACTTCATGTTTCCAAACCAAAGTATCATACTTTGCGTAACGAAGAACTAAATAACACAATGAAACAAATAAACAACTACGAAATCATCATAAAAAGGTGGAAAACGTAGATTGAATACCTTCAGGGGTCCAACCATAAGAGTGGTGAAAGAAAGAAAGCATGGAAGTTAGCAATGCCGAAACCACTCAATCAGCTTTCTCAATCTTCTAGCAATAAATATTCATCATCGAATAGGTTATCTTTAGATTCTTCTCCTTTTGATACGATTTTTGATTTAAAAAACACTCCATTCTTCTTCTTGTCTTGGCTGAGATGTTTAGTTTCATAAATCAGCAGTTTTTCTCTCAACTCATCATAGGTTATTATGTTAAGATCATTCCTCTTTTGTATAATGGTAGTTTTAGTTTTTCATTATTTGGTGAGACCTCTTAAGATATTCTTTACCAGCTCTTCTTTAGAAAAAGTGCTTTTTCATGATATGCAAACTGTTGATGATTACAGAGAACCTTATGAACATTGTATCAATTAATTCATCTTCCATCATAAAAAACATATTCCCTCGTCAACTTATCAATTCTTGTTTCTCGAACTTGTTTTGTTCCTTCATTTGTGAGTTGCAAGTTGCAACTTATCCCATATTTTTTTTGCGGTTTTGCATCTAAAGACCTTTCTAAATTCTTCAAAATTAATAGCAAATGTTGATAGCTTTAACATTCAGCTCCACTTTTTTCTTTTCTTCCTTAGTCCATTCAGTACCTTGTTTGGAACCATTTCTCCTTCGGTGCTTTTTTTCATTAGGATGTTAGAAACATTCATGATAATTTTTCAAGGGTTGTAATCAACAGACTACACAAAGATTCTCATTATTTCCTTTTAGTATAAGTGGTTGTTTTCATTAAAGAATGGTGGCCTCTCGTTGGATTGTCCTTCAATCAACTTATATGCCAGAATGTTCAACATGGATCATTACTTCAAATTGTTAAGATTTATTCCTTGAGCCTAAACTCTAATGTCAATTGAAGGTTTTGCTGGGCTTGAGAAGGGGGTTTAATCAAGAAAACAAAGGAAATAATACGTTTAAACTTGTCAACTGTAGTAGAAGAGCCACCCTTGTAACTGAATCCAAAACGGGTAAAGAGTTTGTTAGAAACCCCCTAGAATCAGTTGAGACTATTAGAGTCGTTGCGTAAAGCTTTGCTATTGTTTATATATTGCTCTTTATCTATCACCTTTAGGTATACAATTTTGTTTAATAATCAATAAACTTGTTCACATTGTTCAGCACAATATCCATTAGTTCTTAACTTTCTTATCTTTTTGTTCTGGAATCAAATTCTGCATCATCACTGCAGAACTATTCTTGTTGAGTCAAGAACTTATCATGGTATCCAAAGCCTTTTGATCCTCGCTACCTGCATCAATGGCATCTCACTGTTGAAGCTGCCGCTTAATCCAAATATCCACTCTATCCCATTCCAGACAAATTGCATGAAGACAATTTTTCACTTGGCAACAAGTCCTTTTCACCATCCTCTCTCAAAATATCCAAGTTCACATTCAGCCTGGCAAACAACCTGCTCAATTTGCCGATGAAGTTGACAAAACCGTTGGAACAATCTCTAAAGCCTACACTGATTGGAACCTTCAAGATTATGCTCTCAGCTCCTGGTTTAGAAATAGAATGGTACACTGAAAACTACTTTTAAATATGGAAAAAATTGCAAATCTATTTTGCTTCTTCAACCAAAATCAAAGTTGAGCAATTCAAAGCCCTACTCAAGACCATCAAGAAAAACAATCTTTATGCCACTAATTATGTTGTTAAGACCCGAAAGCTTGTCGACTCTCTATGTGCTAATGAGAATCCTATTAGCACTGATGATCATATTGAAGCTATATGTGATGGTCTCACTGAGATATGTTTACCATTGGAGAAGTTGGAGCCTTGTTGATTTCTCATGATGATATGCTTGACAAGTTTAAACAAGCATCTACATCTTCTGATTAGGTAAATCTGGTTCAAATTCCCTCTTTTTCTTCAGCCAAATATGCTAGAGGAATTGGTGCTAGAAGAGGCAGAGGTGGAAGATTTTTTGTAGAGGGCGAATTTCTTAGCAACTGGGAAACCAGACACAGTGCCAATTATGTGGAAGATTTGGCCACATGGTTCTTCAATGCTTCTATAGGTATGATCAAAATTATCAAGTATCCTTTCCCAATAAATCTTCTGTTCTCCAGCCTCAAGGTTCATCTTCCTTTAATTACTACACCACGGTTGCAACATCTTCCACTTCCTACATCCTCTTTTCATAAACCTACATCATTTCTTGCCACTCCATCTTCAATTTCAAAAGTTAAGTTTTGTTTAGACAATAATATTTATTTTACGTTTCACCCCTTTTATTGTTTTGCCCTATAAGAAAGTGGCTGGATACTGTCGAATTTACCAGTATATTTACTAAAAAAATCTGTTAATAATCTGTTTATTATTAGTATAAATTTCGTTGGTAACTGTTTATGGGCGGATGTTTTTGTCCGCCGCTAATTATCAACGGATATAAACTTTTAATTAGAAAAATTTTAGAGCTTGTTACTGTCGGATTTTTTCTCCCGATAAATTCGACGATAACATATTATTTATTATTAATAGTTACAGGCAGATTTAACCGACAATAAATTTAAATTTTATTTTTTTAAAATTTGTTTGAAAATTCAATATATGTTTTTAAATATTTAAATTTAATAATTTTTAAATTAACAAATTTAAAGTTTTACAATTTCTTACAATAATTTGTCTATAATTTTTAGTTAAAAATTTACGAATAAATTCAAATATTAAAATTTATTATTAAAACTAAAAAAATAAGAGAATTATATCAAATTTAAAATGTACCAAATTCTCAATTTTTTTTTAATTTTTCAATTTAATTTTATTCTATATATACTCATTTATATTTATATAAGTCTAACATACTTCAAATATAATTAGTAAAAATCATAAATATCTACAACTTTTCTACAATTTGAAGAGCTATACATATAATATAATTAGCAAAAATCATAAATATCTACAACTTTTCTACAATTTGAAGAGCTATACATATATGAAATATGGATTAAAGATATTTACAGTAATATATGCAATTCCAGGCATTTTATTGATAAAATAAAAAAATAAAACTATGACAAAAGACCGAATCTGAAAATTTAACAAACAATCCTCGAATAATCCACTTGACTTAGACTCCAAGAGTAATAATTATACAGTTTAATACCTGTTGTCAAAGGTGTAACTGCATACTACTTGGTACTGCCAAGTGCCAACTCTTTCGTTTTCATTAAACAAAGAATTGACTTAAAAAATATATTTTTTTTGGGTTAGTAGATTGGACAACTCCCAATTTTAGATACCCCAATAGATTAGACAACTCCAATCTTAAGTACACAACACACCCACACACTCCTCACACATTTATCACATTTTTTTCTTCAAATACATTCTTTAAAGTTTGAATTCTAAACCTTAGTAGTGGGGAGGAGGTAAAGCGCCACCTGAACTAAGGCTCTTCGGCAGAGAACAATCTTTTTAACTTAGTTATGAGCTTACCTGGATTTGTCCAAGACTTCTCCAAAAGAATCTTATAATATGCATTGTTAAAAGAAGTTGGGCTTCCAAAACCTTTACTTCCAAGGGTGTGGGCTCCAGACAAAGCTAGAAGTTCTTGTGTTCTGTGAAAGACAATCCCAAAAGGCTTGAATCAAAAAAAAAAAAAAAGACAATCCCAAAAAGATAACAAGTTAACAACACATAAACAAAATGAATTTTAGTTAAAAGAATAAATAATATGCAGAAAATTAAGGAAAATATTTCGTCTAAGCAAATAATCAAATAGCTTTTTGATTAGGTAATTACGATATCTTGTTATCTTGCCTCGATACATTTTGTTTACGTATTCCTAGGTATAAAAGTGGTTAAGTTCTTATAGAATTAGGACTATAATAGTAAGGGGCTTTATAGTGTACAGATGTGGGTGTACAGATTTTTGTCTTTTTGTGGCTCAAAAGCGTGCCACTAAAAGTGTTGCTTAAAGAAAAAGTGTTACCCTTAATCGTTAACTTGGCTCTGATACCAATTTTGCAATCATTTTTACTATATGATACCATTTTTTTACTAGTCCTTGTATATTGTAATTTCATTTTTATAGTTTTCAATCTTGTTTTAGTTTATAATATTCTTTTTTGCATGGATTATTGTATATAAAATCTTTTATCTGTTTGTCTTTTTCTTTAATATAATTTCTTAAATCCTCAAAAACTTCTTTTATTTCTACACTTTCTGTTGTTTCTAAATACCTTCTTAATTTTTCAACTTCATTTTCTATTTTTTCTTTCAACAGCTTTAATTCTTTTAAGTCATAATATGGTTTTCCAGACATTTATAAATTTTTTAAGTTTAATTCCAACTTGTTTATATTTATTCTTATTTCTATCCTTTTTATTATAAGGTCATCAATTTCGATCTGAAGGTTATTTAATTCCCTTTTATACTCTTTTATTTTACTTTTTAATTTTTCTGCCATTTTTCTTTTTATTTTATTTTCTGGTTTTTCAATCTTTTTATACTTCATTATTTATTTTAAAATTTCTGCAAACTCTATCATTGATTCATCACTATTTTCTAGAGATTCTATTAATTTTTCTAGTTCTTCAACTTCTCTTTTTAACTTGTCATAGATTATTTTTAGAGTTTCAAATGCTCTTTGATTTATTTCAGAAAACTGTAAATAATTCAAACGATTTTCTCTTTCAAAGAGCTCTTGTTTCTTGTCTTGATAAGTTACATATATTTCTTCTTTATTTATTGTCATAATTTAGTGTTTAGGGTTTCGTTTAATTTTTCGACCTTTTTTGTTAATTCTTTTATTTCAGAATTTTCTTCTTTAATCTTCAACTTAGATAGACTTAAAGGGCTATTAATTTTAGATTCTCTTATTTGAAAATTCGATGAAACTAATTTTCCTAACGGTTCTTTTAATAATAGAACTGGGTTTTCAATAGCTTTATATTTTGGTATTTCTGTTTTTACAATTTTCTGAAATAATTCATCGACATAAATTTTTTCTCTATTTTTAAATATTATACTATGATGGCTATTTGTTAAAGCATAATTTATTGCATATGTAATTGAAAATGGTTCATCATCTTGTTCCATTAGATTCTTTCTGTGAAATTTATAAGCCAGACTTATAGATCTTCCAAGATTTTCAGTTGATAAAGGTATAGCATATCCCAGATGGGCATTAAATTTAACATTTACGTTTGCCAAGTTTCCATGAACAATTTCAATTATTTGATCTATTGGGTCATCAGTAATTCTTTTGTCACAGATTGCTAAGCTTATTGGTGAATTAATTCCTTTCATATATGTAGATTTGATTAAGACTTGTATAGTACTAATATGAATCCATCCAATTTTAGATCTTTTTTGTTGATCCTTAATTTTTTCAATCTGTTTACTTAATTCTTCATCATTTATCAAAGCTATTTCAAGTTCTCCATTGGCGGATTTTATCTTTATAGGGGCTTCAAGTTGAATTTTTCCATAGTATATTATATTTTAAAAACTTCTTTTAAAAGGTTTTGTTTATTAAAATTTTCGTTTGATTTGAGATTTAATTCTGTTTTTAAAATAGCCTGTTTTTCATTATCTAATAAAGCAGTTAATCTATAATAATCAGATTCTTCTGTTAATTCTAAACTTTCTAAATAATTCATAATTGAAAGACTAGAATGAATATGTACCTTTCTGGAGAAAAACTTCCTTTATTTAATATATTTTACATAAGGTGTTTTTATCTCCAGAGGGGAGATTGTAAATACTAACTCCAGAGGGGAGTTTAGAACTATTTTTCCCTAATGGGAATTCTTCTTCAGACCATAGAATTGCCTCGGCAGCTTCCTCCTTGCTCTCCTAGCATTTGAGTACTCTTTGCCTCCTGCTTTCTATTTTCTGATGCCTTCTACAATTGTCTAAGCAACCTATTTATAATGGTTGGGTCTGATGGACAATTCCCATCCTTACCCTTCTTATGACGTCATTGCTTACGTCATTGTTTATTATCTTGCACCAGCTACATTGTTGGTGCTCTATGACCTAAGCGCTTACGTCACTATGCAATAATGTTGAGAGATGCTTCAGATGTGCTGTCTTCCTCTTTCATTATGTGACCTTCAGATGCGTTGTCTTCTTCCTTTATCATGTGGGTTGATTCCGTTTTATTATTGCTTTCTTCAGATAACTCTGAGACGCATAGCTGGCACTTGTGGTCTTCTCTGTCTTTTATCAGATAGCAGAGATTCCTCTTTATCCCTTCAGGGAGCTTTTCTAAGAGTCCAGATAAGTTGTAGAATGCTGATTCAAATTCCACTAAGAGTCTCATCTCTCTTTCTTCAATTTCATTCCTTTTACTAGACACAAGCAAAGTATTTCTGCTTTTATAATTAATTCTTGTGTGAGATTCCCTTGTTATCTTTTGAGTTCTTTCGAAGACCCTTGCTAGTGTGCTGGCTAGCCTTCCTTCATGACTGTAGATTGTTAAATCTTGAACTTGATCAATTGGTTGAAAATTTCTTGGGAAGACGGACATGAATATTACTTGGTGTGCTGGAACCAAGCATTCTTCTTCTTCATTAAAAATAGGTTGACTGTTCGTAAATTTTAGGGATATATCCCTTGGATTTACGTTGTCAATCATATTTTTAAATCTCTTCACTGCATCAACGAATCCTGCAGAAAACTCACTAATAATTTTTAGATCATTAAAAATTAAAATTGTATCAATTAATCCATACTGGAAAAACTGATAGGTGTCCGATGGGGATGCATCTGGAAATATAACCAGCTTTGTTAGCTGTTCTTTGGCAATAGGATAATATCCCAAAATTGCTCTTTTTTCTTCAGTCCAGTTCAGGACTATATTAAGGGTTTCTCTGAGATTTGATCTACAGACCCTTTTCTTTTCTTTGATTTCAGCCCTTGTAGGAATGTTTCTTATTATCCCTGTTCTCTGGGTTTGAATTGGAGCTTTATCTGCTTTTTTTAGGGTTTGCTCTGGATGAAGAGCTTCATATTCCCTGAAAGATTCCTTTGCTTCTTCCAGTGTTAAAAACCCTCCTTTATGAATTATCCTTGATTGATGTGTAAATGGTGCTGCTTTTTCCCAGGCATTATATACTCCTTTCATGGGGCCATTATAAATTACATAATATTTTTTATCTTGGGTAGATTTTTTGATAATTTCAGCAATTGTTTTATAAATTTAAATAACATGTCTCTAATATAGAAAATATTTTAAATTTTAAGATCTTATCTATAGTAGTAGTCGGTATTTTTATACGTTTTGATTTTTGATTTATTGAAGAATCGTGTGGAGCTTTTAAAACTATATATGTTAGTTCTTGAATGAATGGATGATATAGCTTTAAAAAGTTATTTCCTATGATAAAATCCATTCCAGAATCTAACATGTATATAGATGGAACAATGAACCTATAATTTTGAATAAAAATTTCAACCATCTCTGCTTTTTGGTTAATTTTATGTATTGATTTGTCAGCTATTCTAACTCTTAATGGTTTCTTTAATTTTTTCCAATCAAGTTTTATATTTGAACTAGCAAAGCATTGTGTTGCTCCAGAATCTATGAAAGCATTTATATATTTTTCTGTTATTTTTATAGTAATAAATGTAGCATTATTACTCAGTCTCTAAGTCTGTTTCCGAGACATATTCAAAAATATAGTCTAAGTTATCATCAGATTCTTCTAAAGGTTCCATAAAACAAGACTTAGCAATTTCTATTTGTTTAGTAAGATCATTTTTATCCTTCTTTTTCGGACATTCATTTGCATAGTGTCCTTCTTCTTGGCAATACCAACACTTACAATTTTCTTTTTTATTTGGGCAATAATCACTTTTTTGTCTCTTATTTTTATTGTTATTTCTTTTTCTAAAATACCTCTTTTTTCTCCAGTTTGGATAGTATTTTCTTTTTCTAAATTGATATTTTCTTTTTCTTTGAAAATTTTTATTAAGACCATATTTTTGAGGTATCTCTTCATTATCCTGACAGCAAATTCTAATTATATTTGCAAATCTTTTTTGAGTTGCTTCTTGCATACAACGTTCTTTTATTTCCTCTCTTATTGCAGAGGTTGCTCCACCAAAATTATTTTCAATTGTTCCTCTATTTATTTCTCTTATAAATCTTCCCATAATAAATTTGTTAGCAGGATATGGAAGTTTTGTTATATACATACTAAGATAATGATTTTTATCTTCTTCTTTTAATTTGTAATAATGTATTCTATATTCACATATATAAGACTCCACATTACATAGATCATATATGTGAATGTTAGCTAAATGGTTTTTTGCTTCTTGATATTCTTTATTATAGACTTCTTGTTTATGATCTATAATATTTTTTCCAAAAAATTCTTTATATAGAATCGTCATTATATATAATATCTTATCATAAGCTGTTATTTTTGTTGCTAATTCTTCTATTATTTGGTTTTCTATTGATGTCATATAATCTCTTATAGCTCCTTTAGTATGAAACCCTATGTAATTCCAAATGTCTCTTCCAGATAATTCATTAAGTTTTGGATTAGTAAAGGCTTCTAATAAGAAGGAATTCAACCAATTTTCGAAAATTTCTTTTTCATTCGTTTTACAGTCTAAATCGAGCATTCTTTCTCCTTCCATTTCCTGGATTTTAGGAACGTATTTTGATGGTATTTTTGTATATTTTGAATCTTTATTTATAAACCCTTTTTCTAAAAGCATAATTATCAAAACCTGTTTCCCATTTAAATTGAGATTGATTATCCTTAGATGTTCCAGCTTCATTTTTTACTTGTATTGGAATTGCTGGTTCTTCGTCACTTGAATAATCTAGGATGTGTTCTTCATTTTCTATATTTTCAGAATTTACTATTTCTTCTTCTATCTGAAATCCCTGTTCCATAATATTATTTTCTTGAGCCATTTTTAATTGTTTAAAAAGCATTGTAACTTCTTCTAATTTTTCTTCAATATTCATAATTTTAGTGGCGGTTTTACTTTTAAATCTGTTATGTTGATTATATTTTGAAATTTTTCTTCTTTTGGATTTTCTTTTTCCTTATTTCTTTGAAATTTTATGGATACTAGTATTTCTTCAAGCATATCTACTATAGAATTTAATTGTGGGTTAAAAGTATGATAAAGATGTGGGGAATCATTTCCATGATAACATTTTTTAGAAATTCCGTGTGAAAAATAAGTTTTTTCAGGTTTTTGAAGTCCTTCAATAAAGCTTATAGTAAAATAAAGATTTTGAGAAAAATCATTTTGTATTGATTTTAAGAATTCGGTGTCATTACAGTTAACATTAGTTAAAATCATTAATTTTTGATCTATTAATTTTGATAACTTAATTATTTCTTCTCTTAAATCTTCTAATTTACTTTTTTCCATTAGGTGACGCTTTTCTTTGTGAAGAGCTACGGTTTTAAGTGAAAAGTGTGGCTTTAGAAAGTGTGGTTTAAGTAAGCAAATCTTTAAATCTGTACAGATTTAGATCTGTACCATATAATTTTCTTAATAGTAAATTATAGACATGACAATCAAACATTTTTACAATGAACAGTTGCAGAAAATTAAAATTAAAATAATACTTTATGCCAACAAAAAAAAGGTAACTTTTTCTTATAGAAGAACAACAAATAATCGCTCTAAACTCTAAAATTAATAAATTTATAAAAAAAATTTAAAAATAACAGATTCAAAAATTTAAAAATAACAGCAGCATAACAAATTTATTTGAAAAAATTATTCTAAAAGATCGTTAGGAAGATTTGATTATTAAAAAAAATCTTTAATACCAAAATTATTAAGAAGGACTAAATTTTTTTATAATATTTAAGAAGAAAAACCAAATCTTTTTATAAGAAGATAAATATATTCTTAACTATTTTTTATAATCTTTAATATATGATGTTTGATTCTCAACGCTATATAGATATGTATGAATATTCACTTGGGATTAATTAGTTAATTAATTTTAAAAAAATTACTCTAAAAGATCGTTAGGGAGATTTAATTATTAAAATATTAATTCTTAACTATTTATTTATTTATTATAATTTTTATATTAACAATTTTTATTTTTCTAAAATTTTAGTAATTTTTATTATTTATTTATTTTTTATTTTTATGATATTTTGTCTTTTTTTTCGTTAGCTAAAGATCAGTAAAATAAAAAAATAAAAAAATAAATATAAATAAATAAATAATTACTAAAAATTACTAACATTCTAAGAGAAATAAAATTTATCAACATAAAGATTATAAAAGATAAATAAAAAAATTATTAAAGATATCTTTATCTCGTTATAAAAAGATTTGGTTTGTCTTCTTAAATATTATAAAAAAATTTGGTACCTCTTAATAATTTTAGTATTAAAGGTCATTTTTAATAATTAAATATTTCTAACGATCTTTTAGAATAATTTTCTTAATTTATTTTTAGCAATAATTTCAACAACACCACAAAATCAATGATTTCACTTTTAGAAATCATTAATCAGACATTCAAAAATTATAACAAAGCACAAAAGAAAAAAAAAAAGGAAAAATTCCACTAACCTTCAACAGAGAGTATGACGACGAAGAGACGACGGCGAGCGGCGAGAGGACGGTGAGCAGCGGTTGCTACACCTCTCTCACTGCCAAAGGAGAAAAATTAAAGTACCCTTGAATGTGAATCATGAGTTAGTGTGGTGACTATTCAATATTATCTATGTGCAAACATGTAATTAGCACTTCAATAATATAATGCAGAATTTATAGTCCGAATTACCACCATGTGATTGAAAAAAAAATTAAATAAGACTAATTAAGTACATATCTCGTGGGATCACTTTTAAGATCTGATAATAAATTTTAATGGTGTCAAAGTCTTAAATTTTAACAATATTAAAATCTCATTTAAAACAAAGACAGAATATCATAATTGCTAGCTAAAATAAAAATTGTGCAGTCTTTTATATGCTCTTAAAATGAGAACATTATTGCTTCGCCATTTGAGAAACTAATGCTATATAAAAGATATTCTAAAATATTTTCAAAAAAATAGGTTTGTTATCAACTCTTAACAAATGAATATCATTAATAATTACTTATTTTTTTTTTAATTTAAAAGCCACTCATTTGAATTGCACGTATGATAAGAATAACGGACCCTATTCCTTAGGTAAGCAATAATTATTTCATCAAGCCATTGTAAGAGCAAAAATTTAAAATGTCATAGGCAAACATCAAAAGAGTGCAAACATGGTTAAACATGATCTCAAAGTGTTGAGTTCAAAGAATTAACAAAAAATTAATTGATGGTTGTAATAGTTTAGACCACCCGCTAATACGATATTATCCGTTTTGGCACATACGATCTCACGGTTTTGTCTTTGACGATAGGGATGATAGCTGAAACCCTCCACACTCACTCGTCAAAACGCGTCATACATAATGAATATCACATATTAATGATATGCAAGGAAGTTTGAAATTCAGCTGCTAGTTTATGGTTACCTTGGATCTGAGAACCGGATTCTGCTGCATCCCGGTGTTTTCTGTGTAGACAGTATCGAGCCATATGCCCCAGCTTCCCTCACTTGTAGCATTTACCTAGCCCGGCTCTATGCGGCTCATCTGGAGCAGTCTCTCCATAGCCTTCCTGTAGCATCGCCCACTTCATGGAGTAATTTTTTGCGAATTGACTTTTCTTAACAAATTCAGTGAAATTTGTTAACCTTTGCAGATACACGTAGTTAAAGATGTCTCTCCTAAGTCCTTTCTCATACTGGCACACTTCCACTCCTCATAGTCGGCTGAATTTCCTTGACAAACTCTTGAGAGACGGTACAGGTTGTCGAATTCACGATATAGTCAGCAACAGACATATTCTTTTACTTCAGCTGCATTAACTCCAACTCCTTTGCAGTACGAAGTGCATGTAAGAAATATTTCCCGTAAAATTCCGTCTTGAATCTATTCCAAGGGATATCTGTTAACTTCATCTGCAAGGTATGATATAACTCCTGCCACCATTTCTGAGCATCTCCCTCCAATATGTAAGTCACTATTTCCACTGACTATACTTCAAGAACGTGCTGAGTGTATAAAAACATTTCTACGTCTCGAAACTACCGATCAGCCTCTAACGCATTGGCATTTCCATTAAACTGCGGTGGACCACTCTTGAGAAAATCAGTAAGGATCATAGACCTGTAGTATTGGCCCACATTGCTTGTACCAGCACCCGAGCTTCCATCTCGAGGTCCTTGCATCGATTCAATCCTAAGGTTTTCCCTCTGGGCACCTCGCTCGGATTCGCGAGACGACATTTGGTCCCTATTCACACCAAACAATTGATATTAAGGTGATTAGTCTCAATATCTCAAGCTTAATGCTTTAAAGTCCTAAATGCATGCTCACGAACATGTATGCTACACATACCAGTCAGATATCCTAGGTAGCACATAGTCACTCTATAGGAACGAACTGCTCTGGTACTATCTGTAACAGCCCAGATCATCCGCTAGCACGATATTATCTGCTTTGGCATATAAGGCCTCACGGTTTTGCCTTTGATGATAGGGATGATAGCTGAAGCCCCACACTCACTCGTCAAAACACGTCATGCTAGGGAGAGGTATCCACACCCTTATAAGGCATGCTTCGTTCCCCTTCCCAACCGATGTGGGACCTTATAATCCACCCCCTAAGGGAGTCTAGCGCCCTCGTTGGAACATCAATCCGGGCTCTGACTCTGATACCATCTGTAACAGCCTAGACCACCCGCTAGCATGATATTGTCCGCTTTGGCACACAAGGCCTCATGGTTTTGCCTTTGACGATAGGGATGATAGCCGAAGCCCCCCACACTCACTCGTCAAAATGCGTCATGCTAGGGAGAGGTATCCACACCCTTATAAGGCATGCTTGATTCTCCTCCCCAACCTAAGGTCCCACATCGGTTGGAGAGGGGAACGAAGCATGCCTTTTAAGGGTGTGGATACCTCTCCCTAGCATGATGCGTTTTGACGAGTGAGTGTCGGGGGTTTCGGCTATCATCCCTATCGTCAAAGGCAAAACCGTGAGACCTTGTATGCCAAAGGGGACAATATCGTACTAGCGGGTGGTCTCGGCTGTTACAGATGGTATCAGAGCCGGAGCCCGGATCGATGTGCTAGCGAGGGCGCTGGACTCCCTTAGGGGGTGGATTGTAAGGTCCCACATCGGTTGGGGAGGGAACAAAACATGCCTTATAAGGGTGTGGATATCTCTCTCCAGCATGACACGTTTTGACGAGTGAGTGTGGGGGATTTCGGCTACCATTTCTATCGTCAAAGGTAAAATCGTGAGGCCTTGTGTGCCAAAGCGGACAATATCGTGCTAGCGGGTGGTCTGGGTTGTTACAATGGTGATTAAATATTATTATTGGGGTTAATAACCTAATTAAGTGTATAATTAGTTTGTTTAATTGTGTAAGAAATTAATATAAAGCAAATTAGCTCAATAACAAACTTCAGACTCACATACACTCATGGTTCAAGAAAATATTTGTTACTTACACCAACAATTTGTCATGAGAAACAAAAACAAGCATAAGGCCTAAGCAAAGAAAAAAAGAAAGAATCAAATCTAGTCCAATGACAAGTAGATGGCCCAATTGGTGATTCAAATCCATACACTCTAGTTGGTTGCTAACTAAAGAAAAGAACCCCACTTTCATTTGAATCAAATAACCACAACACAAAATCAAATTCTCTCTTCTCTTTCTTCTCTCATCCATGTGAAGTTCAAAAAGAAAGCAAGAAATAAGAAATTTGATTAGGGCTCACATCAGAAGTGAAAAAGTGGGTTACCATTTTTAAGCAAAAAAGAAGAAAGTTAAAGAAGTTATGGCTTCAAGCAAAGATCACATCTTAAGGCAACATCAGAGAAATCTTTCTTTCTTTGTGCTTCATTGAAGAAAGTTAAAGAAATTCTCCTTTTGCATAAACAGAATGGAAAATTAGACTCAAATGGAGGTTATGGAACTTTGCAAGAAATCAATGGTCATAAAAGAAACTTGGAGCCAAAGCATAAATAAAGGACTCAGATTCGAGAAGCAATATGAAAAATGATGAAAGAGAAGATGGAAGGTATGGATGTATATACTGTTAAATCACTGTTACTACTTCATCCCTCTTCTGCACTACTGCTGCTGTTGATATTGGGGAAGAAGAAGTCAAACAAGTTGTTGAAGATAAGTTTCAAGCTTTGAAAGCTTTACTCCTCTATTAAAGAGGTAAACGGTCAAGGATTGGAGTAATGAATGAGAGCACAAAGTTAGGATTTTCATAGCTTACAAAGCTATTGTAAGAACCAAAAATAATTAACTGATTAATTAACGTAAAATAATAACAATTTAATTTCCCAAAAATAGGTCAAAAATTTAGAAGTCTTAATTTTACAATTTAGATGTGAGATTTAAATTTAGTAGAATTTTCTGAGTTGAAAAATGTAATTTTCTACGAAAAATTGTGTAAAAGCACGTACCAAAAATTTAGCAGGCAGTACTAGCTTAAGTCTGTCCGGTACTGTGTGAGAATAATAAAAATAGTAAAAAAAACTTAAGAAAACATTGAAAATTAAAAATCGGGTACTAATCTTAAAAGTTTGGTCCAAAATTGGGCCAAACGGGTCAAAAATACTAACGAGTTGGACCGGATCCAATTTAGGCCCAAGCCCAACATTTATAAGACCTTTTAATGAGGATTTGCATCCTCATTTCAGCACCAAAGGGAAAGAAAACATGGATTGAGAGAAAGGAGAGGATGATACTATTCATCACCACCTTTCGGGAGCCATAACTCGAGCTACAGTGCTTCAATTCGCGTGCCATTTGCAACCACACGAAGCTCTCACCGAGCCCGTCACTTTTAGCTGGGTATTGTAGTAAGCTTTTCAAAATTCTTGCCTAGTTCTTCAGCCCTTATGAATTTCAAAATTTAGATTTTGATTTTGAGTAGATTTTTGTGATTTGGTTATTTAGGTGCTAACCATTAGTGGAAATTTGTTGGGTTTCATTCTAATCAACTGTGGATAAGGTAAGATTACTCTCAACCCTTGTAAAATTGTGTATTTAGGAACCCTAGGTATTGATTTTTATGAATTAATTGTGTGTAGCTTGATAATTGTAATATTGGGAGCAATTAGAGTTGAGTTGGTGGCTTGATTGAGCTTGGTTGTGATCAATTGGTGATTTTGGTACATATTGATAATCGGTCAAGGTATGGTTTCGGTTTTCTTTATGTAATATATAATATTTCGTGAAACTTATGCTAGTGGACCAGAGGATAGGATTGAATTGAATATATAGTTGTTTGGGTTGTGTTTGTGATATATGTATGTTGTGGAGATTGGATAAAATATATGTGTTGAGGTATGATTGTGGTGGATTATAATATGATGATGAATGATGATAAATGGTATTGATTATCATTTGTTGATGTTGATGATTAATTATGTGTGGAAGACAATTGATAGTAGTGATGAATGATTAATGATGAATATTGATGATATATTGGAGTTGATATTGATTGATGATAATGGGATAAAGTGGATGAAAGATTTGATATATGTAATATTGATGATTGTTGAAAATATTGAATGGTAATATTGAAGAGTTTTGATGTGTTTTAGGTTGAAATTGGAGTTAGTTGAGGTGTTTATCAAATGGTGTAAATGATTGAATGATTGAGAAATGGTTGGAGAGTGCACATTATGAATTTTGGGTTGTTTTAATGTATATTTAAGTTGGTTTGGTTTTGAGTTTTGGAAAAATAGAGAACCTTATTATAGTTGGTAAATTCTTGTTTTTGACCAACATCGACGGATCATAACTAGAGCTTCAGAACTTGAAACTGAATGATATTTGTTTTAAATTAAATATGATTTTAAGAGCTTTAAAATAATATAAAGTTTGAGAAAAATGGAATTTTGTAAAGGAAGTTATGAGCGTTTGAAGTTCGGTATAAAATTTAATTTCTGCAGCTTTAAAATTTTTTCAAGTCTGCTAAGGCTGGCGTACGCGGCACACGCACGCGTACGCGGGTAATGGCCTTTGTCCAGCACTTCCGCGTATGTGGCGCATGGATGCATACGCGGCATGGTCCAATTTTAACCCATGCGTACGTGGGACAGGGGTTCGCGTACGCGAGACCCCTGTTTTGCTGAAAAAATTATTTTCTTCACTCTTCCAAGGATTCTCTAGCTTTCCAAACTTCTTTAATTACCGTTTAAGATTTCTATCTAGTAGTTAGGCCCTAAGACTATTAGAGGTGAGTTAGTAAATTAAATTGATGAATTTCTGTTATAAGTTTAAAGACGGTGACTTAGGCTTGGGTAAGTTCGGTGGATGGAAGAGCTTGAGTGCCTGGGCGAAGTGTTGAGGTGACAATGAATTGAGAAACATGAATGATTATGGTTAAAGAGATGAGTATAAGCAGACTTGTGCTATGAGCAGTGATCTCTGAGATTGAGTATGTGATTGTGATATGCATTATTCTCCATTGTAGGGGTTGTGACAGTCCCCCGCATACGTTCGATGTGAGGGCTGTGGCAATCTCTCACTCACGTGACATACATTGAATTGGTAAGTCGGTATGCACCTCGAGAAAGGGCTGTGGCAGTCTCTCGCTTGTCGAGGTAGCAGTGCCGGCGTAAGGACCGAGGCAGTCTCCCGCTTACGTTGAGATGTGAGGACTAAGGCAGTCTCCAGCTCGCATAACCTTCTCTACCGCTAGAGTGAACTCGGGCATTATAACCCAAAAGAGTGTGCCGGGCACTATAACTCGCGGGGCGCAAGAAAGAGTGAGCAAGGCACTATATCCTTGGTCGTAGCAGAAAGGCGACATCCCGAGGATATGTCGGGTTGGCATTTTGAACTGACAAGTGATATTACAAGCCAAATAGGATAGACATTCATCATATGCATCTTTTACATGCTTGCTTGCTTTGATTACTTGAGTTATGCCTATTTGAATAACATGCCTAAATGCTAGTTGATTTACCTGCCATATATGTGTACTATTTGTGCTTTATTTGCTTGCATTATATGTGTTTTGCTGGCGTTGAGGAGGATCAATAGGCAGTGGCGATGGGATCGTACAGAGGAATAGTTGGTGAAGGCTGTGGGACAGCGGTGACTAGTTTAGTTAGAAATCTCCTAAGTTAGAATACCCTAATTATGATTTATATGTTATATTTCGTTAAGCATGAATATCTATTTGATGTGAATTTTTAGGATTGTCTTTGGTGTTCTGAAAACTTATATCTTATATATTGGGCACTGTTACCATGCTGAGAATCTCCAGTTCTCATACCATATATTATTGTTGTTTTTCAGATGTAGGTCGTAACCCACCTCGGTGAGTTGCAGATTGGTGACAGAGCAGAGGATCTCTTGATATCTCTTTTTACATATTTTAGACATTGTGTTGTAGATTATCTCTCTCTTTTGTATCTTAGACTTTGTTGCCTTAGAGGCTTGATTTGAGAGATAAGTTGTATATGCTGTTTTAACTCAAAAACTCTGTATTGTCTGTTTGTAACTAGTCGGCCTAAACTCCGCGGGCTATGGCTAGAGTCCTTTTGACTATCATACTTATATATATCTATCTTGATTATTATTATTATATTATGTCTTATGTTGTATCTTGTGCCTTTACGCTTTTAGTTATCGTGTGAATGCTTCGCGCTTTTCTGTTTTCTGTTTTGAGATATAATTCTTCATCGGGCTTCTATTATTATTATTTTCCTTTATCTATCTATATATATATATATATATATATATATATATATATATATATATATATATATTATCGTATATGCCTTAGAACTGTCGTGGCACTTAGTTATCCTTTGTTTTATGACATGAGGTAACGCTTAGGGCAATTAGAGTGTTACAGCTATACCTTCTTCTCCTTCATGGTTCTCAATTGAATATTCTATTTTTTCAATTTAATCTTTTTTATGTCAATGAAAAAGGCATTACAGTGAGAAATGTAAGAAAAAATCCATTGAATGGAAAAAGTCAGAGAGAGTTAGACTTGGAAAAAAGTCAAATATTTATTTTAGAAATCCTTTGTACGTTTTTTTTTGTTATCATGATTCTGAGAGAATTTCCTTGCTAAGTTAGATGAGCACATAGTGGTTGTAAATCTAGGATGTGGTCCTAGTCAAATCTGGCTTAGGTAGAAGCTGGGTTTGTCCCATATAAGATTGGGTTGAATCCTAAGAAAATTGGTGAATGTAATCTTGGTTAAAAATAGTGAAATTCTATCGTAGTTGTGAGTTGAATCCTAAGAAAATTGGTGAATGTAATCTTGGTTAAAGATAGTGAAATTCTATCGTAGTTGTGATGGAGACTGGATGTAAGCTACATTGCACAATGTAGTTGAACCAGGATATATCGCTGTGTTATTTTTCTCTCTCTGTTCTGATTCTGGTTTTCTTCTCTAAGAGACAAAATAAGGTTGTCTCATGCTTTTCATAATTAGAAATACTTTACAACATCTATCCCTTCTCATCATTCTATTTTGGCTCTTCTATCAATAAGAGAAAAATTAAAAGTATCTTCTACTCTCGACTTGAGGTGACTCAACAGATACTACAAGATCCATCTAGTTTGAGAAAAAAGCAAACAAAGTTAAAAGAGACATAGATTCAACCCTCCTTTTCTCTAAGCCAATGATATCCATCAATTGGTATTAGAGCTTCACCACTGATAGTCACTGATAGCCCTTGTGTGCTGATTTTGGAAATTTAATGACTAGTGAGTTTGATATGAGTATGATAGGAGAACTCATATTCTTCCTAGGACTCCAAATCAAACAAACTCCTAGTGAAATTTTTGTGCATTAATGAAAATGTGCCAAGGAATTGGTAAAGAAATTTGGTTTAAAAAATTCCAAACCAATGAGCACACCTATGCATCCTAACTCTAAACTTGAAAAAGATGTAAATGGCAAAGATGTGAATGAAACAAAGTATAGAAGAATAATCGGATCTCTTATGTATCTAACATCCTCTAGATCAGACATTGTTCAAAGTGTTGGAGTTTTCTCTAGATTCCAATCACAACCAAAGGAATCACATTTTTCATCTGTAAAAAGGATCATTAGATACATTAACGGTACTGCTGATTTTGGTCTTTGATATCCTAAATCTGATGAGTTTTGTATAGTTAGTTATTGTGATACAGATTTTATCGAAGACCGAGTTGATAGAAGAAGTACTTCAGGAATTTGTTGCTTTCTTCACTAAACGTGTGGTCAAGCAAAAAACAAGCTACTATTGCACTGTCCACAGCCGAGGCTGAATACATAGTCACGTCTTCTTGTTGTTCCCAGTTATTATGGCTTCAAAAAAACTTGCAGATTAACAAATTACAAGTCAATAGTATCCCTTTATTTTGTGATAACATGAGTGCAATAAACATTTTCAAAAATGCTGTTTTGCACTCAAAAACCAAGCACATTGAAGTGAGATTTCACATCATTAGGAAGCATGTGCAAAAGGGTACAATTGATATACAATTTGTAAAATCTTAGGATCAACTTGATGATATTTTGACTAAATCTCTGTATAAAGACATATTTTGCAAGTTGAGAAAAGCTTTGGGTATTGTTGAGTCTGAATTTTTGAATTAATTTAATTTTGTAGCTCTTTGTGTGTTTTTGTCTCTTAGGTCAGTAGGAGATAAAATTAGATAGATGATAGCTCCCTTTAGATTCCCTGAATATTAGAGTAAGTATAGGTAAAAAAGAATGAATTTAGGTCAAAACTGAATCTTTGGTGGACTATTGTGTTTCTTTAAAATCACCATTGGGCCTAAGAAAGAAGAAGTCCTATTCTATGATATAGGTCTCATTGTTTGTTTTAATCATAAATTCATAAAGTATTTATTTTAGGGTTTCTTATCAAGCCAAATCAAATTTTGGTTTTTAAATTTTATTCTTGACTTGTCTTTTCAAAACTGCTTGCTTGCACTTCCTTTCAAAATCAACGTCTTTGAAACACCTCTTCATTCTATTTAATTAGTTTGTGTTTTCAAAATTTGCAAAGCATTTATAGCAGTTACCATTGAAAATCCCTCATCTTCTCCAACCTCCACTACTCCCATACCGCATTCACTGAGTTTCATAAAGATGAGAAAGAAGGTTGCAACACGAAGAGACATAGGAACCTATCGTGTTCCACGAAACCCACCACCAAAGGACAATCTCATACCCACATTCACATCCATTCCCATTCTTCTTCACACTCTTCTGTTCCCGAACCAATGGCAAGGACCAAGAACACTTCTTAACGTCCATCCTCGGCGCTAACTGACGCTGGACCTTCTAGGACAAAAGGAAAGAGACCCATGGGGGACGAAGAACCTCCTACGTCTCTACCTCCTCGTTTATCTTCTCGTCCTTAAGGACGTTCGACACCTTTTACTCGCCCCTCCAAAGGTAATCAAAGATCATTTCTCAACTCTATAAAAGAACCTACAAATTCTATTTTGATAACCGTTCTTATTCTCACTATGTATGCAGTAATGGAAGTTGTGAAATGAGTAAGCCAACTAAGAATTGAGAGTGATGTGAAGACATTGCTTTAGCCATATATGGCAAAAGCTTTTATTGTTCCAGAGGATATGTTTTTTTCTTATGGAAGTTACCATTGTTTTGATGACTTGCTTTTATTATGTTTTGAAATCAATATAAAGTATGTTGATATTTATTAGTCACATCTAACCAAAAAGATCAATAGAAAAGGCAAAGGTGGCATTGCATAGTTTGTCCTCCATTTCTGATAATTGCCATTGTTGTTAAGTTATTCTTGTTTATGTAACTATTTTCATGAAAGTTATGTAATTATTATAGAGTAGCCTCCTTTAAGGTTATGAAAGCTAGAATTTGTGAAAATCATATTCTAGTTTAAATGTTAATGCACTTCTTGTTAATCTTTTTTTTTTTTGTTTGTTATTCATTTGGCTTATGTGTTTTAGGTTTGAACAAGTCAGAATGAAAAGTATGATCACGAGGTTCAAGATTTGAGGAGACAACTGGAAATTGCTAATGAAAAGATCAATGAACTCGAGGTCAGTAATCTCATATCTTTAGAAAATGGAATTCGAATGTATGAACTTGTGATTATAAAGATCTTTTAAAAAATTGTTTAGCCTGATGCAAAGGTTTATCTATCTTGTCCAACAGTCAACTACTAAAATTTAAATATGATTACGATAATGAGAATTATGCATATCAAGTGATCTTCTTGAATGTGCATCTAGTGGCAAATTATCAACTGCAAATATGCTTTCAACCATGACTCAAATTAGTGCACAACTATTTTCGAATTTGGAAGCAATGTGCATCTAATGGCAATCTTTATCCTGTGTCTTAATTTTTGGTTATCTCGTGTCCTTTTTCCGAATTTTGTTGCCATTTAATCACACTCTAGCTGATTCTTGGACTAACATTTCCTTGTAGCAAATAGTACATTTATATTGTGGTTGATTTATGCATAGAATTATCCCCCCTAAACCATCTATTAAAAGAATTTTTAAATGATATTTTCTGTTCATATAACTTCAATTGCTTTCATGATTCTACTTGTTTTGAATATTATGGTAGTTTGCCATAACTTCAATCTACATCTAAAATGAACTTATTGAGAGAGCGCTCTGAGTGTCTGAAAAAATTTTATTGTGTAGGAATAAACATGTAAAATTTCTTGATAGAGTTATATTCCTATTTAGCTTATTATAACATGAAATGGCACGGAAGAAGATCATAAGTGATAGACTAAACTGCATTGTAGAGTTAAATTTGAGGTAAAAGCATAGTATGTTGTTCATTATTATTCTAAATCAAAGTTTTTTTTATAAAGGGCTCTTATTTGGGAGGAGAAACTGCTTAAGGAGGTTTTAAATGAAAGATATGAAAGCCTGAAAAGAAGTTTCTACTCTTGTTGAAGGATGAGAGAGAATCTGCGCTCCAGATATTCACGAATCATTCCAGAAACCTGCAATGGTTTCAAGCCAAAAGGAAAACGCTTTGAAAGATTTAAACACTGAAGTAAAGAGACCAATTTTGCCGTTTTGTCTCGGATGTATCCAAGATTTCAATTTTTGTAGCCTACGATTCAGGCAATCCTTCAGCAAATAATTTATTTCTCCCACCTTTTTCAGACCAATTGAAGGATTATGTAATGCTACTTGCTATAGAATTCAATGTATTTATAAATTTTTTTCTTTTAATTTTTATATTTTTTATAGACATTGTGAATATTTTTAGTATTTATTTGAAAAATTGATTTATGTTTGATTCTTTTTATATTTTGTTAAAATATAATTATTTATGAAAATCAAGTTTTAATAGTGGTACATATGTAAAATTAGAAAAAGCCTATAATTAGAAAATTAGTAACAACGATCAATTTAGCGACTGATTTTAGATTTTTAAATCAAATATTAGCGACCAATTTAGTGATCGATTTTATCAGTAATCGATTTAGCAACCGAAAAATTGATCGTTATTTAGCGATCAATTTTCTCAACGATAAATTTAGTGACTGAAATATTGGTCGCTATTTAGCGAACGATTACATTAGCGAGTGATGCTAGTTTCATAGCAATGACGTTGACCATCATGGTATTGAGGCGTCGGAGCGCTATGATGGCCAGGTAGTACAGTGAAGAATAATGTTGATTGTAGAGGTGTGAGTGTTATGATGTCAAAGGATATTGGCATTACATGTCCATGATGCACAATCCGAGTTGAGGAACAAAGTTGTGTTGGTTTAGTAGTTATCTCACTAGTCTACTTAAATAAGTATCGAGAATTTAAATATCACCTTATGTATGTAGTAACCCATAAGCTAGCGACAAAATTTTAAATAAAACTTCGATCTATGATAAATTAGTCTTTAACCTGCTTAATTAGAGAATACCGTCAAAGAAAAAAGCATGACATTGAGGCACCTCATCATCATTGAGCATCGAGACATCGTGGCGTTGATAGAACGAGTAGCCAAGGTGTCATGAAGGTGTGAAAGAGACGCATTGGTGGTCTCCTTGCTCAGAACATGACTCCTTTTGTTATTTGTAGTTTTGAAACTAGCTAGTAAATAATAGAACATAAAGCACTACATGCTCTTTTTTCCAAACATCCAAAAAATATTTCTATTTGAAAAAGTATATGGAATCAACTCCAAATCAGTTAAGAATGGAACAACTTAATTAATTATAAATATAGTAATCAGTTTTATTTATTTATGATTTAAAATATTGGTGTTTAAATGTTTCACCACATTCAAATTAAGAGGAGATACGTTCAGTATCATTGCAACGTGAATCATGAAAACTGATTCAATTAGCTTCCGTCTCTTCACCTTCCTTCTCTCTCTAAATGCCTAAAATATGATAAAGCAGAAAACAGATTCAAAATCATCCAATTTACAAAGAAAAGAAACATTCTAATGCCTAGCATAAACACTATCCACGTAGAAGTTTTGGATTTACCTAGAGACATTTGGCTGGTTTTTTGCTGGAATCATCTTGGTTCTCTAGCAATATTGTTACTATTATCTCACTAAAGTGATCAATTGCATATTAACAGCCGTATTAGTATGTGCTGGTGGGAAATGAATCATTTCCAGTGAAAAAAAAAATTGGATGATATCAATTGTGATCTTTCATCCTTCATTGCTCTCTCTCTTATATTTAATTTTGATCCCACTTATAAATTTAACAGTAAGAAATCATACTGCATTTTTTTAAGTGTCGAAAAAACTGGAGAGAATTCACTCCCGTGCTGGTGATTTGCAAACAAATTAATTCAGAAAGAAAAAAATCGGATAAGACTTCTCAAGTTCTCATGCCAAAGATATTAGTGCATTGAAATATTTTTTGGACTCAAAATATTTAAGTAAGTCTAATATTGTAAAGTTAATAATAATCCAAAATTATAAGCAAGACGCCAGTTGCTACATATATTCTAAGACTACAAGCTAACAATTAGTAATTTGGTTTCTTCATTTGGGATGTCTAATTGGGGAGGAATAAGTTAATCCTTTAGAATATATAAAACAACACAGGTCATTGAGATAATTGGCAAATCTCTTAAAAGCTATAAGAAGTGAAATGGTATCTACTATCCTTGTTGATCACAATGCCAAAAATAATATAGGAATAGAAGACCTTTGTTTTATATTGTAACTTCCTATTGTCGGTTATTTATTTATTTTTTATATGCTTTACCTTATTGTGGTAAACTCTCTTCTTTTAATTAAAAAAACAAACATAAAAATAAAACTAATAATCTAATATATATATATATATATATATATATATTGAATTCTATCCAATTCCCTCTAAAATAATATGTAAATTATCCTTCATGATGTGTCACATTTCAATTGGTTTTGACCATAATTGGATTATTTTGTAATTTATTATTTGAGATGGGTAATGGTATAATTTCTTAAAATATCAAAACTCCACTTCCGTTATTTGAAGCACATTTTCACTCTTCCATTCTTTCTTCTAGGGGTGGCAAGCGGGGAAGCCCGCCCCACCCCACCCTGCCCCACCTAGTGAGGCGGTCCCAAAATCCCAGCCCGTCCCGCCTAACGGCAGGCTGACGGGCCGGCGGGCTAAGCCCGCCAAATACCCTCTTTTTTTTTTTACTTTTAACTATTAAATAATATATATAAAGATATAAAAAAATCTCTTCTATTTTTTACTTTTAACTATTATAATTTCTAAAGGCATAAAAAATTATATTTTTTTATTCATAAATAATAAAATCTTTGTAATTATAAATATCTAATAAACATAATTATAAACCAAGTTTTCATCCAAAACATAAGTATAAATATTCTCTCCAAAGCAAAATAAACATAATTTAAAACATAATTATAAATATTGTCTCCAAAGTAACATAAACATAATCCAAACCACTCAATTTTTATCTTCATACTCTTGTAAGTTAGGTTGGGGGAAGTTAGGTTTTGGCCAAAAAATTGTAAAAATACCCCCTCACTAAAAAAACACTAAGCCCGGCGGGGAAGCCCGCCCCGCCCCGCCAAAGCCCGCGGTTTAAGCGGTGCGACCGTGCGGGTTAGGCGGGCTTTTATTATTTGGCGGTCCCGATTTTCCACCCCGACCCGCCTTTCTCGGCGGGTTACACGGGGCGGCCCGGCAAATTTAGGCCCGTTTGCCACCCCTACTTTCTTCATCACGTAGCTTCAGTCATTCCAAGCATCGCTGTCACAGTCATGACAAGAAACGCCGACGTCATCACGATCTACTACCCTCTCACGCAATCTCTATATCTTCATCATCCCTTAACGACGAAGGTGAATTCGTTAACTTCGCCGTCTTTTCCAGTATAGTCAGCGCCAATGTCATTGTTATCTCATGTCCTCTCACTCGATCTCTCTTTCTGTCGTGGATCACTTCCTATCAACATAATTAATGGTTAATTTGGTTATTAAATTTTTTATTAAAAAAATATATGTTTATTTAATTACATGATGGAACATTTATTCATATGTAAAATATAATATAATAAAATAAATTTATTCAGTACTTAAAAGTATAATTAAAATTATGAACATACAAATATAATAATAAAATTTGTACTCTAAATAAGTAAACATACTTTTTATCATAAATAAATTATTTAAAAAATGAATATATTATCAAAATTAATAACAGAAATTAAAAATGATAAAATTCAACTTTCTTACCATATTTTTTTATAGTATTTTTATTCTTTTAATTTTTAATTTATTAGTATTTGATTATTTAATTAATGATTAAACAAATTATTTTTATGAGAAATTATTTTTTGTATTATTTTAAAAAAGAGACCAATATAACAGTTTAAAAAATAACTTAGAAATAATATTTTAAATACAAAAATAAATTGTATAAATATTTAAGAGATAAATACGAAATGCATACATAAACTAAAATAAAACAGACAAAATAGGAGTAATGTTGAAAAATAGAGAATTATTTTTGTCTGTTTTATTTATTTTAGGCATATATTTCATATTTATCTCTTAAATATCTATACAATTTATTTTTGTATTTAAAAATTTGGGCAAATCACATAACTAAGCCAATGGGAGCAGAATATTACACAAATCAGCCAAACCAAAAACTGGTTCATGAATCAACCAAACCACGTTTCTATATAGTTCGAACTAGGTCAATTCGAACTTGAAATACATGTAATTCGAATCACCTTCATTCGAATTACACACACGCACACACTCACTAATTCAAATCAGGTTGATTCAAATTACACTTTTGCACGAAACCCCAAGTAGTTCGAATCTGGTTGATACAAATTATTCACTTTTTGCCTCTAGTAGTAATTCGAATGGGGTTGATTCGAATTACACTGGATTCGGCTATAAAAGGAGTTCGAATCCACCTCATTCGAATCACTTTTTCATTCTCAAACCCCACCAAATCCCAGAGAAAACGACCTAGATTCGCTCCGACAAAGGCTCGAGCAGGATACTAAGCCGATGTGGGACGATCCGAAAAGACTATATCGTTTGGATGGAGTTGCTCATATAGCCGGGGTCATCAACGACGAGGTTAGTAGTTAGAAAATTTTTTTTGTGGTATATTTTAGTGGTTTTGCATGTAGTTTATGTGAGTGGTTTTGCATGTGGTTTATTTTAGTGGTTTTGCTTGTGATTTTGTTGGTGGTTTATGTTAGTGGTTTATGTTAACGGTATTGTTAGTGGTTTATTTTAGTGGTTTTGTTTGCGGTTATGTTGGTGGTTTATGTTAGTGGTATTCGAAGTGGTTTTGTTAGTGGTTTTGCATGTGGTTTATGTTAGTAATTTTGCATGTAGTTTATGTTAGTGATTTTACATTTTGGTTATGTTAGTGATTTTGCATGTGGTTCATTCTAGTGGTTTTGTTTGTGGTTTACTTGGTGGTTTATGTTAGTGGTTTTGTTAGTAGTTTCGAAAGTGGTTTATGTTAGTGGTTTAGGCCAGTGGTTTTGTAAGTGGTTTATGCTAGTGGTTTTGCACGTGGTTGATGTTAGTGGTTTTTGTTAGCGGTATTGTTAGTGGTTTTGAAAGTGGTTTATGTTAGTGGTTTAGGCCAGTAGTTTTGCAAGTGGTTTATGCTAGTAGTTTTGCACGTCATTTATGTTAGTGGTTTATGCATGCGGTTTTGCAAGTGGTTTATGCTAGTGGTTTTGCATGTGGTTTTTGTTAGTGGTTTATGTTAGTTTTTTCTGTTAGTGGTTTTTGTTTGTGGTTTATGTTGTTAGTGGTTTATGTTAGTGGTTTTGTAAGTGGTTGTAATTATGCGGTCCATCTTATGCGCAGCCCTAGCGATGCATGTCGAGTATGCGGCAGCAACAGGGCATGCGACTCGACGAGAGGTACGTCTCGTACTTGCAGATGGCTGGATTATACCATCTTGCAAGGCTGAACGATAGATGGTTCAGATTAAATGAACCTCTTGTTAGTGCTTTCGTCGAGCGGTGGCGTCCGGAGACGCACACATTCCACATGTCGTTCGGGGAGTGCACGATCACACTACAGGACGTGGCGTACTAGATGGGCTTGCCAGTCGACGGATGTTATGTCAGTGGTTGCTTGACAGATTTCCAGATATACATCCAGGGTGGCCGTCCAGCCTGGGTGTGGTTCCAGGAGTTGCTTGGTATGTAACCTCCTGCGAACCAAATTCAGAAGTTCGCAGTGAACTGCACCTGGTTTCAGGAGACTTTTGGAGAGTGCCCCGAGGGAGCCGACGAAGAGACAGTGAGGCGCTATGCTCGTGCCGATATCATGATGCTGTTGGGCACTCAGTTGTTTGTCGACAAGTCCAGCAACCGTATTTACATCAGATGGCTACCCTACATGGCTAGGCTTGAGGAGATGGGTGGCTACAGCTGGGGGTCGGCAGCACTAGCATGGTTGTACCGGTGCATGTGCCGAGTAGCCAACAGACATATGGTGAAGTTAGCTGGCTCGTTACAGTTACTTCAGTCCTGGATCTTTTGGCGCTTTCATGGGTTTAGACCTGGTAGGTATGATACGTTCAGCTGACCCTTGGCCTCGAGGTACTGTTGTAGGACTTTTCTATTCTGAGTTAAATTATTTAATTCCATGTCCGCTTATATTGTTATACTATTTTGTCATACTTTTCTTTCGTTATAATACTGATGTGAGTTGCAGGTGGTCAGGTCACAATCCTTCCGGTAGCGAGAAGGGACCTCGAGTGCAGATGTGGAGGCTGAGGATAGACCTGTTACAGGCCAGGGATGTGAGTATACTAATCGCTTATGTTAACTTAATTAACCTTTCATAGTTCACATCACGATATGGACTAACATTATTGATATGTTTCTGCAGTTTATCTGGATGCCGTATAGCTCTCCCGACGTCCTTCAGGTTGTGCATCCTGAGGTGTTGGAGCCTCGTCATACGGCGTTATGGTGGTGTGTGATGTCGTTGATATATTTTGCCATGATAGAGTGGCATCAGATTGACTAGGTGTTACCGCAGTTCGGTGGAGTTCAGCCCCGACCCCAACCCGTCCTGAACATCGACTTCTTGATGTCGAAGGATAGTAGAGGCGGTGATCGTTGGTTCTCGTACAATTTGCAGTTCTGGAATCTTCATTGGGAGAGCCGTGCCTATTCCTGTTGAGGCGACGCAGAGGGGTGCCGGACGAGTTCCTGAGATGGACCGTGTGGACGACATTCTGGATAGGCGGCGGGTTGAGCGGAGAGCTCGTGTCGGGACCCGACGGAGCCAGCGTGAGTGGGGTGGCTCGACCAGGCCATGTAGAAGGGTGATGCGGGGGGTAGGGGTGGAGGTAGACGACGAGGGCGTGGAGGCCGGCGCAGAGAGCGTGCTGCGGTGGACGATCACGGTGATCATGGTGATGATGACGACGATGGTGATCAGCGCGGGCCTGGTGGAAGAGACGCTTGAGGTCATGCTGGTGTAGTGGGTGTTAGTCCTCATCATGGAGGTCACGGTGGAGAGTGGTATGGTTCCGGTATGGGAGATGGTTCGGCCCATCGTGACGGTGGACTTGGATCAGGGCCGCTCGGCGATTACTTCGTTGGTGTCCCCACTGACGACGACACACTTCAGGAGAGTCAGTGGTGCACGAATTGTGAATTACACTTTTCACACTCGTACCACTAACCAGCAAGTGCACTGGGTCGTCCAAGTAATACCTTACGTGAGTAAGGGTCGAATCCCACGGAGATTGTTGGTTTGAAGCAATCTATGGTTATCTTGCAATTCTTAGTCAGGAAGTCAATTATATTTATCAGTTGAATTGCGAATAAACAAGAGAGTATGGATTAAAGGTTACTTGTTATGCAGTAATGGAGAATATGTTGGAGTTTTGGAGATGCTTTGTCTTCAGAATCTCTGCTTTCCTCTGTCTTTTGATTCACGCATGCACGTCCTCCTATGGCAAGCTGTGTGTAGGTGGATCACCGTTGTCAATGGCTACCATCCATCCTTCCAGTGAAAAGGGTCCAGGTGCGCTGTCACCGCACGGCTAATCATCTGCAGGTTCTCAGTCGTACCGGAATAGGATTTACTATCCTTTTGCGTCTGTCACTACGCCTGACACTCGCGAGTTTGAAGTTCGTCACAGCCATCCAATCCCAGAATCCTACTCGGAATACCACAGACAAGGTTTAGACTTTCCGGATTCTCATGAATGCCGCCATCAATCTAGCTTATACCACGAAGATTCTGATTAAGGAATCTAAGAGATATTCATTCAATCTGATGTAGAACGGAGGTGATTGTCAGACACACGTTCATGGATTGAGGAAGGTGATGAGTGTCACTGATCATCACCTTCTCCATAGTTAGGCGCGAATGGATATCTTAGGTAGGAACACGCATGTTTGAATGGAAAATAGAAATACTTGCATTAATTCATCGAGACACAGCAGAGCTCCTCACCCCCAACAATGGAGCTTAGAGACTCATGCCGTCAAAGAGTACAAAGTTCAGATCTAAAATGTCATGAGATACAAAATAAGTCTCTAAAAGTTCTTTAAATACTAAACTAGTAGCCTAGGTTTACAAAAAGTGAGTAGACTATGACAGATGGTGCAGAGATCCACTTTTGGGGCCCACTTGGTATGTGCTGGGGCTGAGACTTAAGCAATTCACGTGCATAAGGCTGTTTTGGGCGTTCAACGCCAGGTTTGGATCCATTTCTGGCGTTGAACTCCAACTTTGAATCCTTTTCTGGCGCTGGACGCCAGAATTGGGCAGAGAACTGGCGTTGAACGCCAGTTTACGTCATCTATCCTTGAGCAACGTATGGACTATTATATATTGCTGGAAAGCCCTGGATGTCTATTTTCCAACACAATTGGAAGCGCGCCATTTCGAGTTCTGTAGCTCCAGAAAATCCACTTTGAGTGCAGGGAGGTCAGAATCCAACAGCATCAGCAGTCCTTTTTCAGCCTGAATCAGATTTTTGCTCAGCTCCCTCAATTTCAGCCAGAAAAATACCTGAAATTACAGAAAAATACACAACTCATAGTAAAGTCCAGAAATATGAATTTTTCCTAAAAAATAATGGAAATAAACTAAAAACTAACTAAAACATACTAAAAACTATATGAAATTAACCCCAAAAAGCGTATAAAATATCCGCTCATCACAACACCAAACTTAAACTGTTGCTTGTCCTCAAGCAACTAGACAAATAAAATGGAAGACTAATAGGTTGAGAAGCAATAATATCTTAGAGTTTTTGAGTGAAGCTCAGATTCTAATCAGATGAGCGGGACTAGTAGCTTTTTGCTTCCGAACAGTTTTGACATCTCACTTTATCCATTGAAGCTCAGAGTGATTGGCATCTATAGGAACTTAGAATTCAGATAGTGTTATTGATTCTCCTATTTCAGTATGATGATTCTTGAACACAGCTATTTCATGAGTCTTGGCCGTGGCCCTAAGCACTTTGTTTTCCAGTATTACCACCGGATACATAAATGCCACAGACACATAATTGGGTGAACCTTTTAGATTGTGACTCAGCTTTGCTAAAGTCCCCAATTAGAGGTGTCTAGAGTTCTTAAGCACACTCTTCTTTCTGCTTTGGACCTTGACTTTAACCGCTCAGTCTCAAGTTTTCACTTGACACCTTCACGCCACAAGCACATGGTTAGGGACAGCTCGGTTTAGCCGCTTAGGCCAGGATTTTATTTCCTTAGGCCCTCCTATCCACTGATGCTCAAAGCCTTGGAATCCTTTTTATTACCCTTGCCTTTTGGTTTTAAGGGCTATTGGCTTTTTTTTTTGCTGCTTTTTCTTACTTCAAGAATCATTTTTATGATTTTTCAGATTATCAATAACATGTCTCATGTTCATCATTCTTTTAAGAGCCAACATATTTAACAGTCTTAAACAACAAATTCAAAAGACATATGCACTGTTCAAGCATTCATTCAGAAGACAGAAAGTATTGCCACCACATGTAACTAATTAGAATTTCTCTTATTAAGAACTCGAAATTTTTATTGCCTCTTATTCAAAAGATCTACTATTTTATTCATGTTTGCTGTTGATGAGAGAAATAAACTATGGCTTAATTGGAGATAAAATCAAAATAGATACTAATTACTACTATATGACTCCTAAGGTGAACTTCTATAATGACACTATCACAGAGTTAAAGCGGAAATTGGAATTTAACAACCTTTGTTTTGGGAAGTGGATGTTCCTCTGATCTGTGGGGTGCTTGGTCCTTCAAGAGATAACTTCTGGCGCTTCAATTCCCTTAAGTCACGCCCTTGCTCCTCTTGTTCTTTAAACAAATAGGTAAGAATTTGACTTTGTTCCTTCTGTTTCTTTATTATTTGTTCCATAGCTTCTTGCATCTTGGTAACTGATGTTTCAAGATACTCCCAGTATTCAGATTGAGGGATTTCTGGGAGAAATTCCTGTGTTTTCTTCTTGATGGGGTCATCTTGTGCTTGTTTTTTTCCATTGATGCTTTGGTGATTGGTTTCTCAATTGAGATATATTCAGTTATTCCCATCCTTACTCCAGCGTCCTTGCAGAGCAGAGAAATCAAGCTTGGGTAAGCCAACCTGGCCTCTTCAGAATTTTTATTGGCAATTTTGTAGAATTCAGTTGAAATCAGTTGATGAACTTCCACTTCTTTTCCTATCATGATGCAATGGATCATCACTGCTCTTTTAACAGTGACTTCAGAACGGTTGCTAGTGGGCAGCAGAGAATGCCCAATGAAGTCCAGCCATCCTCGGGCGACTGGTTTGAGATCTTCCCTTTTGAGTTGATTTGGGACACCCTTCGTGCTAGTGGTCCACCTTGCTCTGAAGTGGTCCATATATCCTCTAGAATCTTATCCAGGCCCTTGTCTGTTCTCATCATTCTCCTGTTGAAAGAGTCTGGATCATCTTTCAGCTGAGGTAGCTTTAAGATCTCCTGATCTTGTCAGGGATGGTATGAACAATCTTTCCTCTGACCATGGTCCGATATTCATAGAAAGCAGTTCCAGATAGTTTTTGCTTGTCAGTCTGCCACATATTAGCATAGAACTCCTGGACCATATTCCTTCCCACTTTCGTCTCAGGATTAGCTAGGACCTCCCAGTTCCTGATTCGAATTTGCTCCTGGATCTCCGGATATTCGTCTTCTTTCAGATCGAATCTAACTTCCGGGATCACTGATCTTAGACCCATTATTTTGTAATAATGGTCTGCATGTTCTTTAGATAAGAACTTCCCTTGATTCCAAAGTGGTTTTGGAACGCTCTCTTTCTTGCCTCTTGAAGTGGGTTGTTTTTCCTTAGGAGCCATGCTCTTAGTGATCATGGATAAACACACCAAACTTAGAGGTTTGCTTGTCCTCAAGCAAAAGAAAAGAAAGGAGAGGGATAGAAGGAGAGCTAGGTGCAATTGTTGATGGAGGAGGGTGGAGGCCGAACCCATATATAAAGGGAGGGGGGTGGGTTCGAAATTTTTGAAAAGATATGATAAAAAGATTGCTTTAGAAAAGATAAGATAGAAGATATGATAAGAGAGGATATAGTTTAAAATTGAAAAGATATGAAAAATTTTTGAAAAAGATAAATCTAGATTTTGAAAAAGATAATTTGGAGATTGGAAAAAGATATTAGTTGAAAAAAAAAGATTTGTTTTGAAAATTTGAAAAAGAGTTGGATTGAATTTGCAAAAGAGGGTTTGTGCTTATGGATTAAGATACATTTGATATTTTTAAAGTAGGATTTTTGAAAATTAGGAATTTTATAAATCAGGGTTCTTAACATGTTTATGTAAGAAATCATGAATTAAAACATGAAAATCAGAATTAAAATGAAAAATATGGAGAAAGAATGAATTTACCTCCTCCCCATCATCCTGGCATTTGAACGCCCAAACACTGCCTGTTTTGGGCGTTCAATGCCCAAATGCTGTTCTCCTGGGCGTTCAACGCCCAGTTGTTGCCCTTTTCTAGCGTTGAACGCCAGATTGCTATCCTTACTGGCGTTCAGCACCCACTGGCTGCCCCTTTTGGGCGCTGAACGCCCAAAATAGGCTCTTACTGGCGTTTTCTTGCCAGTGAGCTCTTTTTCTCTGTTTTGTGTGCAGATTCCTTCTGTAACCCTGTGAACTTATGCAATTTATTCTTTACCTTGTTATCAATGAACTCTATATAAACAAATAAAAATAAAAATAGGGCAAAATGCTTAGAGGATTGATGCCCCATGGCTGGGTTGCCTCCCAGCAAGCGCTTCTTTATTGTCTTTAGCTGGACCTTGCTGAGCTTTTAATCTAGCTTCAGCCTTGAGCACTCTTGCTCAACGTTGCCTTCAAGATAGTGCTTGATTCTCTGTCCATTGACAATGAACTTCTTATCAGAATTAATATCCTGAAGCTCCACATAACCATATGGTGATACACTTGTAATCACATATGGTCCCCTCCACCGGGATTTCAGTTTCCCGGGGAATAGCCTGAGCCTAGAGTTGAACAACAGAATCTTTTGTCCTGGTTCAAAGATTCTAGATGACAGCTTTCCGTCATGCCACTTTTTTTATTTTTCTTTATAAAGCTTGGCATTTTTGAAAGCAGTGAATCTGAATTCCTCTAGCTCATTTAGCTGGAGCAATCTTTTTTCTCCTGCTAATTTGGCATCAAAGTTCAGGAATCTGGTTGCCCAGTAGGCTTTATGTTCCAGTTCCACGGGCAGGTGACATGCCTTACCATAGACCAGATGGTATGGAGAGGTCCCTATAGGAGTCTTGAATGCTGTTCTGTATGCTCACAGAGCATCATCCAAGCTTCTTGCCCAATCCTTTCTACGGGTATTTACAGTTCGCTCTAGGATTCTTTTTAGCTCTCTGTTAGAGACTTCAGCTTATCCATTAGTCTGTGGATGATATGGAGTCGCCACCTTGTGGCGAATCCCATACCGGACCATGGCAGAGTAAAGCTGTTCGTTGCAGAAGTGAGTGCCCCCATCACTGATTAGTACTCTAGGGACCCCAAACCTGCTGAAAATATATTTCTAGAGGAACTTCAGCACTGTTTTAGTATCATTGGTGGGTGTGGCAATGGCCTCAACCCATTTTGATACATAGTCAACTGCCACCAGAATATAAGTGTTTGAGAATGATGGTGGGAAAGGTCCCATGAAGTCAATTCCCCATACGTCAAACAACTCAATCTCCAAGATTCCTTGTTGAGGCATGGCGTAACCATGAGGCAGATTACCAGCTCTTTGGCAACTGTCACAGTTACGTACAAACTCTCGGGAATCTTTATAGAGTGTGGGCCAATAGAAGCCACATTGGAGGACCTTGGTGGCTGTTCGCTCACCTCCGAGATGGCCTCCATATTGAGATCCATGGCAATGCCATAGGATCCTCTGTGCTTCTTCTCTAGGAACACACCTACGGATTATTCCGTCTGCACATCTCTTAAAGAGATAAGGTTCATCCCACAAGTAGTACTTTGCATCAGTGATTAATTTTTTCTTTTGTTGCCTGTTGTACTCTTTAGGTATGAACCTTGCAGCTTTATAGTTTGCAATATCGGCAAACCATGGTGTTTCCTGAATGGCAAATAAATGCTCATCCGGAAAAGTCTCAGAGATCTCAAGAAAGGGGAGGGACGTCCCTTCTACTGGCTCTATCCGGGACAGATGATCAGCCACTTGGTTCTCTGTCCCTTTTCTGTCTCTTATTTCTATATCAAACTCTTGCAGAAGCAACACTCATCTGATGAGCCTGGGTTTTGAATCCTGCTTTGTGAGTAGATATTTAAGAGTAGCATGGTCAGTATACACAATCACTTTTGATCCTACTAAGTATGATCTGAACTTGTCAATGGCATAAACCACTGCAAGTAATTCTTTTTCTGTAGTTGTGTAATTTTTCTAGGCATCATTTAAAACGCGACTAGCATAATAAATGACGTGCAGAAGCTTGTCATGCCTTTGTCCCAATACTGCACCAATGGCGTGATCACTGGCATCACACATTAGCTCAAATGGTAATGTCCAGTCTGGTGTAGAAATAACTGGTGCTGTGACCAGCTTAGCTTTCAGCGTTTCAAACGCCTGCAGACACTCTGTGTCAAACACAAATGGCATGTCAGCAGCTAGCAGGTTGCTTAGAGGTTTTGCGATTTTTGAAAAATTCTTTATAAACCTCCTATAGAATCCTGCATGCCCCAGAAAGCTTCTGATTGCCTTAACATTGGCAGGTGGTGGTAATTTTTCAATTACCTCTATTTTTGCTTGATCCACCTCTATCCCCTTGTTTGATATTTTATGCCCAAGGACAATCCCTTCAGTCACCATGAAGTGACATTTTTCCCAGTTTAAAACTAGGTTGGTCTCTTGGCATCTCTTCAGAACAAGTTTCAGGTGATCAAGACAGGAGCTGAATGAGTCTCCATATACTGAAAAGTCATTCATGAAGACTTCAAGAAATGTTTCCACCATATCAGAGAAAATAGAGAGCATACATCTCTGGAAGGTTGCAGGCGCATTACACAGCCCAAATGGCATCCTTCTATAAGCAAACACTCCAGATGGACATGTGAATGCTATTTTCTCTTGATCCTGGGGATCTACTGCAATCTGGTTATAGCCTGAGTAGCCATCCAAAAAGCAATAATAATCATGACCTGCCAGTCTTTCTAGCATCTGGTCTATGAATGGTAAAGGAAAATGATCCTTTCTGGTGGCTGTATTGAGTCTTCTGTAGTCAATACACATGCGCCACCCTGTAACTGTTCTTGTAGGAACCAGTTCATTTTTTTCATTATGAATCACTGTCATGCCTCCCTTTTTTGGGACGACTTGGACAGGGCTCACCCAGGGGCTATCAGAAATAGGATAAATAATCCCAGCCTCTAGTAATTTGGTGACCTCTTTCTGCACCACTTCCTTCATGGCTGGATTTAGCCGCCTCTGTGGTTGAACCACTGGTTTAGCATTATCCTCCAGTAAGATTTTGTGCATGCATCTAGCTGGGCTTATGCCCTTAAGTTCACCTATGGACCACCCAAGAGCTATCTTGTGTGTCCTTAGCACTTGAATAAGTGCTTCCTCTTCCTGTGAATTTAAAGCAGAGCTTATGATCACTGAAAAAATGTCACCTTCTCCCAGAAATACATATTTCAGGGATGGTGGTAATGGTTTGAGCTCGGGTTTAGGAGGTTTTTCCTCTTCCAGAGGAAATTTCAGAGGCTCTTTTATCTCCTCTGAATCCTCCAAATCAGGCTGAACATCTTTAAAGATGTCTTCCAACTCTGATTCGAGACACTCAGCCATGTTGATCTCTTCTACCAAAGAGTCAATAAGATCAACTTTCATGCAGTCTTTTGATGTGTCTGGATGCTGCTTGGCTTTGACTGCATTCAACTTAAACTCATCATCATTGACTCTCAGGGTTATTTCCCCTTATTGGACATCAATAAGGGTTCGTCCAGTTGCTAGGAAGGGTCTTCCTAGAATGAGAGTAGCACTCTTGTGCTCCTCCATTTCCAACACTACAAAGTCAGTGGGAAAGGAGAACGGCCCAACTCTGACAATCATGTCTTCAATCACGCCTGATGGGTATTTAATGGAGCCATCAGCAAGTTGGAGACATATCCGGGTTGGTTTAACTTCTTCAGTTAAGCCAAGCTTTCTGATGGTGGATGCAGGTATTAGGTTGATGCTTGCCCCAAGATCGCACAAAGCTGTCTTGGTGCAATTACCTTCTAATGTGCATGGTATCAGAAAACTCCCAGGGTCTTTAAGCTTTTCAGGAAAGCTTTTTAGAATGACTGCACTGCATTCTTCAGTGAGGAGAACTCTTTCTGTTTCTCTCCAATCCTTTTTATGACTCAAGATCTCTTTCATGAACTTGGCATAAGAAGGTATTTGCTCAAGTGCCTCTGCAAATGGAATCTTTATTTCAAGAGTCCTGAGATAATCTGCAAAGCGAGCAAATTGCTTATCCTGCTCCTCTTTCCGGAGTTTTTGAGGATAAGGTATCTTGGCTTTATACTCCTCAACCTTAGTTGCTGTAGGTTTATTGCCTACAGAAGTGGTTGAAGAAGCCTTTTTAGAGGGGTTGTCATCAGCACTTGTGTGTGTCTGATCCCTCACTGGCAATTGATTGCCAGAGTTAGAAGCTGGAGTGACGTGAGATGCCAACTCCTTGTCTGTTCCTGGCATCTGAACGCCAGAACTATGCCCATTTTGGGCGTTCAGCGCCAGATCTTGCCCATTTTGGGCGTTCAGTGCCATATCCTTGCTTGTTTCTGGCGTTGAACGCCAGTCCTTGCTTGTTACCGGCGTTGAACGCCAGTCTTGGGCATGGTCTGGGCGTTCAGCGCCAGCCTTCCACCAGATTGCTGGCGTTTTAATGCCAGAATTACTTTTCCCTGGGCTCTTACTGTCCTCAGGTGAATTTTGGGTGGTTTGCTCATTCCTTAGCTCTTTGCTGCCTTGAGGTGGGGTATTTAATGTTTTCCCACTTCTTAATTGAACTGCTTGGCATTCTTCTGTTATTTGTCTTGACAGCTGCTGCTTTGTTTGCTTCAATTGTTCTTCCATATTTATATTAGCCATCCTTGTCTCTTGTAGTTTATCCTTGAATTCGGCTAACTGCTTTGTTAGAAAGTCCAATTGCTGATTGAATTCAGCAGCTTGTTTTACAGGGCTGAGTTCAGCAGTTACTATTTTAACCTCTTCTTTCATGGAAGGGTCACTGCTTAGGTACAGGTGCTGATTCCTGGCAACTGTATCAATGAGCTCTTGAGCCTCTTCAATTGTCTTTCTCATGTGGATGGATCCACCAGCTGAGTAATCTAGAGACATCTGAGCTCCTTCTGCAAGCCCATAATAGAAGATGTCTAACTGAACCCACTCTGAAAACATTTCAGAGGGGCATTTTCGTAGCATCTCTCTGTATCTCTCCCAGGCATCATAAAGAGATTCCTTATCTCCTTGTTTAAAGCCTTGGATGTCCAGCCTTAGCTGTGTCATCCGTTTTGGGGGAAAGTATTGATTCAGGAATTTTTCTGTCAGCTGTTTCCATGTCCTTATGCTGGCCTTAGGTTGGTTATTTAACCACCTCTTAGCTTGATCTTTTACAGCAAATGGAAACAGTAATAGTCTGTAGACATCCTGATCTATTTCCTTATCATGTACTGTGTTAGCAATTTGTAAAAATTGTGCCAGAAACTCTGTAGGTTCTTCCTGTGAAAGACCGAAATACTGGCAGCTTTGCTGCACCATGATAATGAGCTGAGGATTCAACTCAAAGCTACTGACTCCAATGGAGGGTATGCAGATACTACTCCCATATGAAGCAGTAGAGGGGTTAGCATATGACCCCAGAGTCCTCCTGGACTGTTCATTTCCACTTAGATCCATGATGGAGAAAGGGAGATGATGTCAAATAAAAAAATTTATTTTTATTTATTTATTTATTTATTTATTTCGAAAATAAAATAAATTAAAATAAAATAAATAAAAATAGGTGAAGATTTTCGAAAAAAATGAGGAGAGAGAAAGTGGTAAGGGAGTTTTGAAAAAGATATGATTTGGAAAAGATTTTAAATTTTGAAAAAAAAATCTGAATTTTAGAAATGAATTTCGAAAATTTGTTTTAGAAATAGAGAGAAAAGATATTTTTTTTTGAATTTAGTGAGGAAAGAGAAAAACAATAAAATAGCACAAGATTTAAAATTTTTAGATCTAATGCTCCTAGTTTTCGAAAATTTTGGAGGGAAAACACCAAGGAACACCAAACTTAAAAATTTTAAGATCAAGACACAAGGAAAACTCAAGAACACTTTGAAGACTCACAAGAACACAAGAACATGAATAAGGAACACCAAACTTAAAATTTTTAGAAAACCCAAGAAAAATCAACAAGAAAACACCAAACTTAAAGTTTGGCACAAGATTTAATCAAGGGGAAATTATTTTTGAAAAAGATTTTTAATAAAACTGGTGCCCAATCATCAAGAACATAAACCAACACTCTAGCCAATTGGGCAATAAATGTAACACTTGTTTTGAAGGAGGATATTTTTAACCAAGAACAATAATAAGAGACTCTAAACCAAAAGGAAAAAATTTCCTAATCTAAGCAACAAAATAAACCGTTAGTTGTTCAAACACGAACAATCCCCGGCAACGGCGCCAAAAACTTGGTGCACGAATTGTGAATTACACTTTTCACACTCGTACCACTAACCAGCAAGTGCACTGGGTCGTCCAAGTAATACCTTACGTGAGTAAGGGTCGAATCCCACGGAGATTGTTGGTTTGAAGCAATCTATGGTTATCTTCCAATTCTTAGTCAGGAAGTCAATTATATTTATCAGTTGAATTGTGAATAAACAAGAGAGTATGGATTAAAGGTTACTTGTTATGCAGTAATGGAGAATATGTTGGAGTTTTGGAGATGCTTTGTCTTCAGAATCTCTGCTTTCCTCTGTCTTTTGATTCACGCACGCACGTCCTCCTATGGCAAGCTGTGTGTAGGTGGATCACCATTGTCAATGGCTACCATCCATCCTTCCAGTGAAAAGGGTCCAGGTGCGCTGTCACCGCACGGCTAATCATCTGCAGATTCTCAGTCGTACCGGAATAGGATTTACTATCCTTTTGCGTCTGTCACTACGCCCGACACTCGCGAGTTTGAAGTTCGTCACAGCCATCCAATCCCAGAATCCTACTCGGAATACCACAGACAAGGTTTAGACTTTCCGGATTCTCATGAATGCCGCCATCAATCTAGCTTATACCACGGAGATTCTGATTAAGGAATCTAAGAGATATTCATTCAATCTGATGTAGAACGGAGGTGATTGTCAGACACACGTTCATGGATTGAGGAAGGTGATGAGTGTCACTGATCATCACCTTCTCCATAGTTAGGCGCGAATGGATATCTTAGGTAGGAACACGCATGTTTGAATGGAAAACAGAAATACTTGCATTAATTCATCGAGACACAGCAGAGCTCCTCACCCCCAACAATGGAGCTTAGAGACTCATGCCGTCAAAGAGTACAAAGTTCAGATCTAAAATGTCATGAGATACAAAATAAGTCTCTAAAAATTCTTTAAATACTAAACTAGTAGCCTAGGTTTACAAAAAGTGAGTAGACTATGACAGATGGTGCAGAGATCCACTTCTGGGGCCCACTTGGTGTGTGCTGGGACTGAGACTTAAGCAATTCACGTGCATAAGGCTGTTTTGGGCGTTCAACGCCAGGTTTGGATCCATTTCTGGCGTTGAACTCCAACTTTGAATCCTTTTCTGGCGCTGGACGCCAGAATTGGACAGAGAACTGGCGTTGAACGCCAGTTTACGTCATCTATCATTGAGTAAAGTATGGACTATTATATATTGCTGGAAAGCTCTGGATGTCTATTTTCTAACGCAATTGGAAGCGCGCCATTTCGAGTTCTGTAGCTCCAGAAAATCCACTTTGAGTGCAGGGAGGTCAGAATCCAACAGCATCAGCAGTCCTTTTTCAGCCAGAATCAGATTTTTGCTCAGCTCCCTCAATTTCAGCCAGAAAAATACCTGAAATTACAGAAAAACACACAACTCATAGTAAAGTCCAGAAATATGAATTTTTCCTAAAAACTAATGGAAATAAACTAAAAACTAACTAAAACATACTAAAAACTATATGAAATTAACCCCAAAAAGCGTATAAAATATCCGCTCATCAGTCAGCCATGGGTTAGTCCGGGGATGCTATTTTCAGACTTGCTGGCCAGTGATAGTCTTGATGCGAATTTTGGCGGGTCACACTTCCTAGAAGAGATCAGTGCCATTATGCAGGAGGATGATGCGGCACGTCGACGGGGTCAGATGCCGGGGACACAGGCGCCATTATATGTCGATCTGAACGAGCCTCCTACTGTGCCTGCACCTGACTATTTTGCATTGGGTGGTACCCTTCCTTCCGCCTATACTGCTGGGTCACATTCAGTTGCCGGAACGTCTAGGGCACTCGTCCGCGGAGAGTCATCTCCTTCAGGGTCTTCCTCACGACCGTTGCTAGTCCAGCCTAGGCCACCTGTACAGGCAGACCCGGATGATGACGATGATGACATCGAGGACGATGAGCTGCTCGTCCGGAGAGGCCAGAGGATAGGGGTTCCCCGTCGTTGCTTCACCGGTTCGCACCTATTTAGATGATCTATTTATGGTGTATGACTTTTGTTATTATCAGTGTTGTATTTTAGCTTTCTTTGTTTATTTTAGCTTTGTATGCTTAGCATCCGAGATGTATTTTGTTATTTCTGTTACGTACCTTATTGCTTTATCGTGTATCCATTACTTTGAATATTGGTGTACATTGTGTATTGAAGTTATTTAGATATGTTGCATGTATCACTTAATTTGAAGATTGCATTATTGCCTTATGTATTTGTCGGATATGTGACATTTCATTTCAGAAAAGAAACACATAGATTAATTATTAACTAACGCAAAGTACATCACATTAAGCTAAACAATTTTTTCACATAACAACTCCAAGTAGCAAACCTTAAAACAGTTGACACTAAATACAAAAGTGAAATCACCGTTATAATAAAGATAACAATACACCTACTCATGTCCCCCCCGTGTGACTTGGTCCTCCGACCTGTGGGCAACTCCGACGTGTGTGTCCTAGTTGCCGACAGAGCCCACATCTCTTCGGCCTGTTTGGATCCGCCTCGTCCATAGTGGTCCATATCTTGGTGGACCTGGGACGTCCCTCGCTCGCACACCTCTTGTTGGGGTCTGGTATCACTGTCGGCCCATCGTATGGTGGCCAGAAACCCTCGGAAATGGGAGGTTTGAACCCCATCCGATACACATTGAACACGGAGCTAAGACGATACACCTGGTGGACATATGGCTGCCAAGTCAGCCGTGAATAGGCACAGCATGCCAGGGCGTGAGGACACAGGAAATGTAGTGCCTGAAAGTATCCGCAGTCACATGTCTGAGATCCGAGTGACACCATGTAGCTACCGAGGGAGAACGAACCAGTAGGAGTCGTCTCCGAGACGGTGAACTCCGAGTTATCTCTGTCGTACAAAGTCACCGTGAAGCATCTCGCCGTCTTCAGATTGGCCTCAATGCACTTCACCAGGTGTTGACTGAATTGTTGTCCGGTACCCAGCTAGGCCTCAGCCTCTCTCCCCTTGCAGACGAATAGTTCGGACAACCTCCCATAAGTTGCCTTCACCAGCGAGCAGACAGGGAGATTCCTGACCCCCTTCAGGATTGAATTAACACACTCGGAGATATTTGTCATCATGTGCCCAAATTCCGACCCTCATCCCGATGCTATGTCCACAATGAATACTCAATCTGGTTCACCCACTCACACATGGCAGGGTCTTCAGACCACAGAATATCAAACCAGTAATCGAACTCCACCTCCGTCTTAGCATACGTTGCATTCACAAGAAGCCTCCTTACGTCCTTGCCCTTGAAGGTCAGGGCGAAATTTGCTGCCACATGTCGAATGCAGAATGCACGGTAGGCAGCTGGAGGTAGCCATCCTCCGTCCGGAGCATTAAGCGCGGCCTTGATGCCGTTATGCCTGTCTGATATAACCAGCAGACCCGGCTGAGGGGTCACGTGCTGATGCAGGTGGGAGAGAAAGAAGGACCAGGACTCGGCATTCTCACCCTCAACTAGTGCAAATGCAACAGGCAGAATGTTGGAGTTCCCATCCTGTGCAATCGCGATGAGCAACGTTCCCCCATACTTGCCATACAGATGGGTGCCGTCAATATTGACCAAGGGCTTTCAATGATGGAATGCCTCGATACATGATGGAAACGTCCAAAACAGTTGGTGAAAATAAGCTTGCGACTCGTCCACCTGTCCCCCAACTCGAACAGGGCTGGTCCTAAGGACTGCAACAATACCAGGCATCGTCATTTGAACTCCTAACACCCACCTAGGGAGCTCGTTATACGACTCATCCCAATCGCCATAGATGTGGGCAACGACCTTCTGCTTCACCAACCACAACCTCTTGTACGTCGGCCTAAACCTGAAGTGTGCGGCCGTCGCATTAAGGAGCACCTTGATGCTGGCGGATGCATCAGCCCTAACCATTGGCATGATAAATGCTGAAATCACATGATAATCCAAACTTCTGTGGTCGCTGGAGATGGAGGTCGCCAGATACGTATGTGGTCCGTTGTACCGTTTGACCTCCCAAATGCCCTTGCGCTGTCGAAGACTAAGACGAATCAACCATGTGCACCCATTCCCAAACTCAGAATACTTCCCAACATACTGGCGATAGTCAGACTCCACCACCTTGTACTATACCCCGCGTCGGATGCTGTACATCTTCACACTTAACACGGCCTTATCTTTATCCTGAAATTGCTGACCAACCTAAAACTCTGTAAGACCTGCAGACCCTTCGGCATCTCTAGCACCAAATCCAAAGATGAAAAGTGTGGAGGGTACTGCTATATGCCAGAGCTAGAACCACGTCCCCCCCAGCAGGCTCACTCGCTTCAATATCATCGCTGCTGTCATCAGCAATGATATTCGGCTCCACATCATCATCGTCTGGATCATCCAACAGTGCATCTCCAAGACCAACCGGTGCAGCACACTGTAAAGAGGTCGGCACAAAATCTCCTACTCCAACCTCGCCGCCTCCACTATAGTTGAGATCAACAGCGATCGAAGGGGACGCGACAGGCTGGACCGGAGGTTCATACACAGCAATGGAGGAAGATGCACCAGCAGGTCTGGAGCTAGAACCGGCTACCGTGCCTATATTAGGGGTATTCCAGTTCGAACCCCCAGAGCTGGATACCACATCAACCAACTTCGCCAACAGTTCAGGTGTCCTAACTTCGAGAAACTGCCGGCGACAATGAAACATGACCTGCAAGTCCTCATCACTCCCGATCGTGAAACAATCATACTTCACGATTTCTTTCAGCACTGAGATTGGAATGCGATAGAAAAATTTCTTAACCCGTTTCACCCCCTGCAGACCAAGTTTCTGTAGCACAGCCTCAGGAAAATACTAAGAGGATCCTTATCGGTGAACTTCACACCAGATTGTGTTTTTCTCTTAATCGATCCTCTGTGGTGAACCAACACTACAAAACTCTCCTCACTAGCCATTTTCCCACTCTAATGAGATCAATTTACGTTCACACCATATATATACACTTCTGAGCCTTTATAATTCGAATCAGCCTGTTTTGAATTACTTAGGATTGCGTGTTGGGGAGTAATTCGAATCAGATTGATTCGAATTAGTATGTGTGTGCGTTTGTGTATAATTCGAATCATAATGATTCGAATTATGTGAAAATGGAGTTCGAATTTAGTTGGTTCGAACTACATATAAACATACATTGGTTGATTCATGAACCAGATTTTGGTTTGGCGGATTTGTGTAAAAATTTCCTCACCTTGGTTTAATTGAGTGTTTTGCCCTAAAAATTTTAATATTAACTATTTTTATTTAAAATATCATTTTTACATTATTTTTTAAACTGTTATATTGGTCTCTTGTTTAAAATAATACAAAAAATATTTCTCATAAAAATAATTTGTTTAATCATTAATTAAATAATAAAGTACGAATAAATTAAAAATTAAAAGAATAAAAATATTATAAAAAATATTTGTAAAAAAGTTAAATTTTATCATTTAAACTTGTGTTATTAATTTTAACAATTTATTCATTTTTTAAAATAATTTATGTATGATAAAAAATATGTTTACTTGTTTAGAGTACAAATTTTATTATTATTTTTGTATATTTTTTATTTTAATTATACTTTTAAGTACTATGAATAAATTTATTTTATTTAATTATATTTTACATATAAATATATGTACTATCATATAATTAAATAAAGATATATTTTTTTAATGAAAAAATTAATAACCAAACTAACCATTACTTATGTTGATAAGGAGTGATCTATGGAAGAGAGAAGGATTGCGTGAGAGGATAGGAGATAGAGATGACGATGAGGTCGACGCTTCTTGTCGCGATGACGACGGCGATGTTTGGAAGAAAGAATGGAAGAGTGCAAATGTGTTTCAATTAATGGGAGTGAGCTTTTGATATTTTAAGAAATTATATCATTACCCATCTTAAATAATAAATTACAAAATAACCCAACTATAGTTAAGATAATGACCAATTAAAATGTGACACATCATAAAGGATAACTTACATATTATTTTAGAAGGATTTGAATAGAATTCATATATATCTTTGATATCCCTTTATAGTTATTCCCTCGTCATGATTCAATTTTGCTTTTGAGGAATGCTAGGGGTATATATATATATGCCTCCACCTCCTGTTGAAATTGACTTCCATTGGTCTTTGATACCCTTTATAGTTATTCTCTCATCATGATTCAATTTTGTTTTTGAGGAATCCTAGGAGCAGCAATTTTAGTGTTTTGTAATTATTAATTGGCCATCAATAGTATTTTTAATGGTGTGAGATTACATCTAATAGTGGAAGATCACTTACTTTTATTTTAATAGTTAAATACTGGCCAAAAAACATAAAAATTACTGGCCTCCTAGACTTTTCTATTGCCCTTTTTAGCTACCCTTTCTAATTATTATTTATACACTCGTGGCCATCCGTTGAATAGCACATTGGAAAATCTTGTTATTAAGATTATGAATTTATTCTCACAAATCAGAAACGAAAGTCTCATCAACCGATGATGGTCTTCCAGAGTAGGAGAAAATGGTCCTACACTTGATAGAGGTAGCAAAAATCCTATAACTACTTGCAAAAGAGAATTATGCAAATATCAAAAATCAAATCTCTCAACGTTTGTCTAACCATAGCTTCCACCATAGTAGAACCTACCTGCTAGCCAAAGTTTCATCTGGTGGTTTAGTGCAGTCTGCAATTGTAGCATAGACTCTGTCAATTTTTGGATGTGGTTCATGTTGGTTTTCAAAGAGTTTAACCGCAGTTGACCAGTTCAAATGTAAAAATGATTTTATTCTCTAACCGAATTGATCAAACTATCGGTCACTAATTTATAGTTGAACTGACATATTTAATCTGATTTTGATAATTATGTCGTAAACTATTTTACGTGACCTCGTTAACTGACAATTCACTTAGTTAACTTGTCACACTCAATAATGGATCTAAAAAATTTTGATAGTGGGACAAAATATATATATAATATAATATAATATAATAATAATTTTATAATAAAAATATTATGTGTACATAAAAATTAGTTATTAAATTATTTATTAATCATTATGTATTTGTATATAAATATATGTATTGTTTAATTTATTTTTAATGTGTATTTTTTATTTCAATATATATACACAGGTAGTTATTTTCGATGTAAATATAACATGATTAGTTTTTATAATATCTAATTTTACAAATTAAAACACTAAAATAATTATGTATAAATAGGGTAAAGTATATTTTTTGTCCTTAAAGTTTGACAAAATTTTAAACATATCCCTAAGTTTTATTTTGTTTTAATTTTGTCCCAAAAGTTTTCGATTTGCATCAAATATACCCCTGACGGCTAATTTTTCAAAAAATTTAAGATCGATTCAACAACAATTTCATAAGAACAACTCCTCAACACAAGCAAATCAAGCATAATTTTCATGCATTATTGTTATATTGGTCTTAAATTTTTTAAAAATTTAGCTTCCGAGGGTATATTTGATGCAAATCGAAAACTTTTGGGATAAAATCGAAACAAAATAAAATTTAGGGGTATTTTTAAAACTTCTACCAAACTTCGAGGACAAAAAATATACTTTACCCTTATAAATATCTATTATTTTATATAGGATAATGCTACATATTCATATTTTTTTGTTAACTAAGTCCAATCAAATTTATCTAAAACAACAAAAATTAGTTATGATTAATATTATTTTAAGTTTTATTGTTTAACTTGGTTAGACTTGATTTATAAAAAGATTTGAATGTGTAGTATTTCTTTTACATATATATAAGTAAATACTTATTTAGAAATTTACTTCTTATACAATTAGAAGTCAATTCTTATTGAGATTTATAGTTGAAAAAGTTATTTCAATTAATGTAGTTACAGAAAAAAATTAAAACTAATATAAAAAAAAGATAAATAATACTCTTTCGAGTTGATTTCTAAGAAAAAACACAAATTTTATTTAAATTGACAATTGATCATTCTAATGACATCTAATATGAAACTTTTAAATTAACTACAAAGTACTAAAAATTGAGTAAAAAATTATTGTGGAGTCAAATTTAATAATTTAGTGAAAACAAATAAATATTATTATCATATACTACTCAAAAAAATTTTAAATTATAGTAAGAACAATTACCCCATACTCGTATACATACAATACATCCGTCCCTGGTCACACTAACAAGTTTTGTTAGCTCATGGTCACTAGGGACTAATGTATATAACTTTTGTGTTAGTTGCGGAAGGATTTGTCAATTTTAAAATTTAGAAAGGCTTTAATTAATTTTTTTGAAAAGAGAAAGTACAAAGAATCAGTAGTGACTATTAGTCAATTTTTTAATTTTAATTTTTTTTTAGAAAATATAGAGTTTAAAATTTAATATTTAGGATTAATAATTTCTATTTAGGATTAATAATTTTTGATTTAGGATATAAAATTTAGGATAAATAAAATAATTTAAAAAAATAAAAATTGTTTAACCTTAATCTTTGAAAAAATGATTAGAAATAAAAAGAGATGTCTGCTCAACTTAAAGGATTATTTCTTAAAATTATTAACATTCTATGCATGCAATGTAAAAATATTTCTAATGTTTAGTTTTAGTTCATTATAATATTTTGGGTCTATGGTTACAGTTTTTTAGTCATGATAAAAAATTATGACTATAGAGAGTTTATGGTCACGATTTTTTACTGTAACAGAAAAGATTATGATCACGATTTAAAAAAAAAAAGTGACCTAAAAGAGTTTATGGTCACGGTTTTTGAAAAATGACCTAAATATGTCTATAGTCACCATTTTAGAGGTAATCTAAAAGGGTCTATAGTCACAATTTTGAAGAATGACTTAAAAGGATCTATGATCACGGTTTTACGAAAAAGTGATCTAAAAGAGTTTATGATTACAATTTTTTACTGTAACCAAAAGGTACCTATGATCACAGTTTTGAGGAGTGACCTAAAAAGATTTATGGTCACGGTTTTATGAAAGAATAACTTAAAAAAATTTATAATCACGATTTTAAAAAATGACCCAAAAATATTTATGGTCAAAATTTTGGGAATAACTTAAAAAAGTCTATAATCACAATTTTAGGGGTGACGTAAAGTGATTTATGTTGTGATAAGGATTCTATCACACCTTACGTGGATGCCCATTTTCCATGAGGTGTAGTTTCTCAAGGATGACTTAGAAGACCACATTTAATATGAACTTGAAAAGCTTTCTCATGTACGTGTATAAATAGAGGCTTAAGCCTCTGAATGGAAATACACTACAAGCAATAACAAAATACTATTCTCCCTTCCTTTTCATACAAATCAATCTTATTTTATGCTGCAATCAAATACTCTTCTTCTTATATTTCTACTACAATTCTTTCTCTTCTTTTATTTTATAAGTATTTTAAATTCTATTTTCTATTACTCTTTACATATAATATTAATAGCAATATTAACCATCCTTATTATATTGAGATTGCAACAATAAACAGATGCGATTCTCTCTCTCTTTATTTTTAATACTTCTTTCTATCTTTGTATATATATACACATTACAACATATAATATTATTATATATATATAAATTATTATTGGGCTAATTATTTTAATACTAGAGTCTTCTATTTGTACATCTCTATTATATATATCTTTTATTTCACAACACGTTATCAGCACGAGACTCTGATCAAATTTTTAGGAAGACTCAGGTAACAAATTTTCATTATGTCAAAACTCTCTCATCTTGAATTCAATGCTCTTGACATATCTGGAAACAATTATTTATCATGGATACTAGATGCTGAAATCCATCTTGATTCAATGGATCTTGGAGATACCATTAAGGCTGAAAATAATGCATCCCAGAAGGATAAAGCCAAAGCCATGATTTTTCTCCGTCGTCATCTTGACGAAGGATTGAAAAATGAATATCTTACATTAAAAGATCCTGTAGATCTTTGGAAAGACCTTGAAGAAAGGTACAATCATCAGAAAACGGTGATACTTCCTCAAGCCCGGTATGAATGGACACATTTGCGTTTACAAGATTTTAAATCTATAAATGAATATAATTCTGCAATGTTTCGGATCACCTCACGAATGAAATTGTGTGGGGAAAAAATAACTGATCATGATATGTTGGAGAAAACTTTCTCAACCTTCCATGCCTCGAATGTGCTCCTGCAGCAGCAGTATCGAGAGAAAGGGTTTAAGAAATATTCTGAGTTAATTTCTTGCCTTCTTGTTGCCGAACGCAACAATGAGTTGTTATTGAAAAATCATGAAGCGCGCCCAGCTGGCGCCGCCCCATTTCCTGAAGTAAATGCGGCAAATCATTACCCCAGAAGAGGTAAATGGCAAGCTTTTAATAACAAGAAAAATTATGGAAGGAAAAAGAATTATGTTCAAAAGAGAGGATCTCACCAGAAGTGGGACAAAGAAAAGAATATCGGGCAGAATAAATCAACCGAGGAGAAGTGTTTCCGCTGTGGTGGAAAGGGCCATTGGTCATGTACCTGTCGTACCCCAAGGCACCTAGTCGATCTTTACCAGGCATCTTTGAAAAAGAACGACAAAGGAAAGGAAACAAATTTTGTTTCAAATGATGCTGAGAACTCCACCACTCATTATGATGTATCTGATTTCTTTGAGGACCCTGAAGGAAATATTGGCCATTTGATCAATGATGGAATAGTTTAATATGTGAAATTGTGAAGTATCTATGTAAATAAATAATGTAAAAAATTTATTGTTAAAGTTTTATTTTCTATGTATTTAAGTTTCAAATGTGATGTACATAAATAATGAAATATTAATATTTATGAATTTTGAAATTATTAATTGTGTCAAATTTTAAAATAAAATTTTGGTATATGACATTATTTTATGTACAGTGTTTCTTAGAAAATAATTCTGATCAAGTATTCAATTTAACTGTGCATACTACTCATTTTATTATTATTTGTTTTTGAAGAGAATGGCAAGGATATGTAATGAAGATGTATGCCTTGCGGATAGTGCAAGTTCGCACACTATTCTCAAAAGTGATATATATTTTACCCATCTTGTGCCAAAAGAGGAATATGTTAACACTATTATTGGCTCAGGCAATGTGATAGAAGGCTCCGGAAGAGCTATAATTTTGTTTCCTGGAGGAACAAAATTTATAATAAATAATGCACTATTATCTACCAAGTCTCTGAGAAACTTGTTGAGTTTCAAAGATATTCGCCGAAATGGATATCATGTTGAGACGATGAATGAGGGAAATCATGAGTATTTATGTATAACAACTCATGATTCAAATAAGAAAGTTATATTAGAAAAATTACCCTCACTTTCATCTGGGTTGTATTATACCAAGATTAGTGCAATTGAATCACATGCCACTGTAAACCAGAAGTTTACTAACTCAAATGAGTTCATAACTTGGCACGACCGATTGGGTCATCCGGGAACAACCATGATGAGAAGAATTATTGAAAACTCTCATGGACATTCACTAAAGAACCAGAAGATTCTTAAATCTAGTGAATTTTGTTGTGCTGCATGTTCTCAAGGGAAATTAATTTTAAGGCCATCACCAGTAAAGATTGGATTTGAGTCCCCTGAATTCCTAGAAAGGATTCAAGGTGATATATGTGGACCTATTCATCCACCATGTGGATCTTTTAGATATTTTATGGTCCTGATAGACGCATCTTCGAGATGGTCACATGTGTGCTTATTATCTTCTCGCAACCTGGCGTTTGCGAGATTACTGGCTCAAATTATTCGATTAAAAGCACAATTTCCAGAAAATCCAATTAAAGCAATTCGTCTTGATAATGCTGGTGAATTTACTTCCCAAGCTTTTGATGCTTATTGTATGGCTAATGGAATAAGTGTTGAACATCCAGTAGCTTATGTTCACACACAAAATGGGTTAGCAGAATCACTTATTAAGCGCCTCCAATTAATTGCTAGACCCCTGCTTATGAGAACAAATCTCCCAACCTCGGTTTGGGGGCATGCTATTTTACATGCCGCAGCACTTATTCGTTTGAGGCCAACGAGTTATCATCAATTCTCTCCTATACAATTAGCTTTTGGCCAGCAGCCAAATGTTTCCCATTTAAGAATATTTGGGTGTGCGATATATGTTCCCATTGCACCACCTAATCGCACCAAAATGGGACCCCAAAGAAAATTGGAGATATATGTTGGATATGATTCTCCCTCTATAGTGAGGTATCTTGAGATACAAACTGGTGATGTGTTTAAAGCCCGGTTTGCCGATTGTCATTTTGATGAATCAAAATTTCCAACATTAGGGGGAGAGAATAAGTTTCCTGAAAAGGAACTTAATTGGAATGCATCATCGTTGATGCATTTAGATCCTCGATCAGTGCAATGTGAACTAGAAGTTCAAAAGATTGTACATTTGCAAAGAATAGCAAATGAATTGCCTGATGCATTTTCCGATACAAAGAGGATAACCAAATCTTATATACCAGCGGAAAATGCCCCAATTCGAATTGATGTCCCAGTAGGACAAGTAGCTACTGAAGCAAATTCACGCCAGAAGCGTGGCAGGGCGGAAAATGTCCCAATTCGAATTGATGTCCCAGTAGGAAAAATAGCCACTGAAGCAAATACACGCCAGAAGCGTGGCAGGCCTGTCGGTTCTAAAGATAGAAATCCTCGAAAGAGAAAAGAGGTAAATACTATTCCTGTTGAAAAAGACATAGTAGAGACACCCGCAGTTGTCCAAAATTCTGATATAACGCTAGAAGACGTTCAGGTACCTGAAAATTGTGAAAATGACGAGATCTCGATAAATTATGTCTTTACAGGAGAGAAATGGGACCGAAATAAGACAATTGTCAATGAAATATTTGCATATAATGTGGCATTAGATATCATGCATGAAAGTAAGGATCTTGAGCCAAGATCAGTCGAAGAATGTCGACAAAGAAATGATTGGCCAAAATGGGAAGCAGCCATGAAGGCTGAATTAGACTCACTTGCAAAACGTGAAGTCTTTGGACCTGTAGTCCGTACACCTGCAGATGTAAAACCTGTTGGATACAAATGGGTATTTGTGAGAAAACGAAATGAGAAAAATGAAGTTGTGCGCTACAAAGCCCGACTTGTGGCACAAGGTTTTTCACAAAGGCCCGGTATAGATTATGAAGAAACGTATTCCCCTGTAGTGGATGCGATAACATTGCGTTATTTGGTCAGTTTATCTGCATATCATAAACTGCATATGCATTTAATGGATGTGGTAACAGCCTATTTGTACGGCTCATTAGATCGGGATATCTATATGAAAGTCCCTGAAGGACTAAAGATATCTAAACCATCCAATGAATATTCGCAAGGGTTATACTCAGTCAAATTGCAAAGATCTTTATATGGTCTAAAGCAATCTGGACGAATGTGGTATAATCGTCTTACTGAGTATCTGGCCAAAAATGGATTCAAGAATGATGATATCTGCCCGTGTGTTTTCATAAAGAAATCTGCATCCGGATTCATTATAATTGCTGTGTATGTTGATGATTTAAATATCATTGGGACTCCTGAAGAGATTCCAACAATTATAAAAACTCTAAAAGAAGAGTTTGAGATGAAAGATCTTGGAAAGACTAAGTTTTGTCTCGGCCTACAGATCGAGCATATAAAAAGTGGGATCTTTATTCATCAAACAACATACACAGAAAAGATCTTGAAAAGATTTTACATGGATAAGTCACATCCATTAAGTACCCCAATGATTGTAAGATCTTTAGATGTGAAAAAGGATCAATTCCGTCCTAAAGAAGAAAATGAGGATATCCTTGGTCCTGAAGTACCATATCTTAGTGCCATTGGAGCGCTAATGTATCTTGCTAATAATACGCGACCTGACATATCATTCGCGGTGAATTTACTAGCAAGGTATAGTTCCTCTCCAACCAGAAGACATTGGAGTGGAATCAAACAAATTTTTCGATATCTTCATGGAACGGTTGATATGGGATTGTTTTATCCCTATGGATCCAAGTCACAACTAGTTGGCTATGCAGATGCCAGATACCTGTCTGATCCACATAAAGGGAGGTCTCAAACAGGATACCTATTCACATATGGTGGTACAGCTATATCATGGAGGTCCACGAAACAGACGATAGCAGCAACCTCCTCTAATCATGCTGAAATACTGGCGATTCATGAAGCTAGTCGCGAGTGTTTTTGGCTGAGGAGTCTGATTCAATATATTCTGTCATCATGTGGACTAATTGATCATAAGATAGCTCCAACTGTCCTGTTTGAAGATAATACAGCATGCATTGCTCAACTTAAGGGTGGATACATCAAAGGTGATAGAACAAAGCATATTTCTCCCAAATTCTTCTTCACTCATGATCTTCAAAATCAAGGGACAATTGATGTCCAACAGATCCGTTCAAGTGACAATCTGGCAGATTTATTTACAAAGTCACTCCCGAAATCCTCCTTTGAAAGATTGGTACATAAGATTGGGATGCGCCGATTTCGAGACATTAAATGATGTCGGCAAGAGGGGGAGACTGTACTCTTTTTTCCTTGGTCAAGTTTTTTTCCCATTGGGTTTTTCTTGACAAGGTTTTTAATGAGGCAGCCCCATCATTAAAGGATATTGTACTCTTTTTCCTTCACTAAGGTTTTTTTCCCACTGGGTTTTTCTTTAGTAAGGTTTTAACGAGGCAATAATCCTAAATGGTCATCCAAGGGGGAGTGTTGTGATAAGGATTCTATCACACCTTACGTGGATGCCCATTTTCCATGAGGTGTAGTTTCTCAAGGATGACTTAGAAGACCACATTTAATATGAACTTGAAAAGCTTTCTCATGTACGTGTATAAATAGAGGCTTAAGCCTCTGAATGGAAATATACTACAAGCAATAACAAAATACTATTCTCCCTTCCTTTTCATACAAATCAATCTTATTTTATGCTGCAATCAAATACTCTTCTTCTTATATTTCTACTACAATTCTTTCTCTTCTTTTATTTTATAAGTATTTTAAATTCTATTTTCTATTACTCTTTACATATAATATTAATAGCAATATTAACCATCTTTATTATATTGAGATTGCAACAATAAACAGATGCGATTCTCTCTCTCTTTATTTTTAATACTTCTTTCTATCTTTGTATATATATACACATTACAACATATAATATTATTATATATATATAAATTATTATTGGGCTAATTATTTTAATACTAGAGTCTTCTATTTGTACATCTCTATTATATATATCTTTTATTTCACAACAATTTATAGTAACAATTTTTCAATTTTTTTTTTAAAATTCACAGTCTACCAACTAAATTTAAATAAAACCAGTCTTGTGATTTTAATGATGGGAAGTTATTTGGGTTTTTTTCACTTAGATATTTATACAATGATATTCACTTCTAGTAGTGGAGGAAAAAGAATTGTTATTTTCTTACTCATAACATCATACCATTATCTTCTCTCATTTTTAACCGAAAAAAAGAAGCATGAAATAAATGATATAGAAATCGTTGATTCATTGAATTCTGATGCGTGTATGCTAGCAAATATTATTTTAAAAAAAAAAATTTAATTCTCCAAATTCCCTCAAACAGCGTTGTGTTGCCCCTGAAATTCCCCATTCCCTCGTCCCATTCCCCATTCCTTCGTATTGATTTAGTGCTATTTCTTCACTTAGCAAAAAAGAAAGAAGATAACTCTTGGAGCCAAACCCTCTCTCCCAGCCATGCACCCTCCTCCCCTCACGCACGGCATCACCCATTCTTGTGTCATGCTTCAGTCCCTCTCCTCATTTGCTAGTTACTAGCTTTTTCGGTGTGCTCGTCAGTCGCGCTTTACCCACCGTCTCTTGTCGTCGTCTGTCGAGTCGTTCGTCGTGATTGTCTCTCAAAACTTTAAACCTCTCATTGTTATTGAAGCCTCAAACCCCTCCCTAGAATCACCAATCGCCAGCGTCCACGGGCCCTGTTCTGGCGCTCTTTGCCCGTGGTCTGTCGTTGTAGTCATCGCCGGGTTGCCGCTGTGGTAGTCCAAGCTAGGTTTCCGTCATCTGTCACATTCAACTGCTTTTCTTCAAATTCTGTTCACTGTCCTCACTTAGCAAAGGTAATGGTTGTTTTGTTTAGTGCTCAAATCCGTTCTTGGTTGATTAGCTTTTCTTTGTCATTGCTTAATGATAAATCTGTCAGTCACTGCTTAAGCTCCATTATGTATCACTCAATTAGATGGTTATTTGTAATCTGTTGCATTTCCAAAGATTTGTTGTTGCTGCTGTATAACTCAGTAGTGCACTTTATGCTACTGGTGGATATAGTGGGTTGATTTTAATTTTGCTGTTGCTATTGTAGAACACAGTGCACTTTATGTTGTATTATCCTCAATTTTAATTTTGCTGTTTTGTTAAAGACTAGCACTATTTTATTTCCTATGAACAACCTATGTGATTGATTTTGCACTGTTATGAACAACCTAGAAGAATGTACTTGGTGACTAATTTTGCTGTTGTTGTTGTTGTTGTTAAAGAGTTGATGCGGAATTTACAATTCACAACTTACCAGCAAATGCACCGGGTCGTACCAAATAATAACTCACAGTGAATGAGTGTCGATCTCACGAGAATTAACAGACTAAGCAAGCAATGGTTAATTAGCTATTCTAGTTAGACAAATTGAAATGAGAGTTTTAATTATCAAAAAGCATAAAAGATAATAAATTAAGAAAAGCAAATGGTGAATGGTTAAGAAAACGATATGGGAATGGAGTTAAAGTTTCGGAGATGTTTAAATATCCAGATTAATATTCAATGTCAACTACCTTGATCATGCAATGATTATGTTTATGGCAAACTCTAGGTGATTAAATTCTTATTCCTAGGCTATCCAATCTCCTCTAATCTAACCGACCGTCAATTCCTTGATCACTCAATTACATTAGAGGGTTAAGTTCAATTTACGATTTATAAGTCATACAACCCTAAGAACTCAAAAACATAATGATATAGTTTTTCCAAGATTCAAATAGAATTCAAGTATATTAGAGTTATATTCCAATAATCACTAATAAATAGGCTAAAGAAGGAAACCAATCTTTAAACAATAATCGATGCATTAATCAAGAGTAGTGGAACAAATAATTATTAATCCATTCAAATAAACAGAGCTCCTAACCTTAATAATAGAGGTTTAGTTGCTCATAGTTTAGAAAACCCTAGCAGAGAAAAAGTTGTAAATGTGCGGAATGAAAATTAGGAGAAGAGAAGTTCTCACGTGGGCGGATCTCAATCCTATTTATAGTCATAATTAAAATTGATTTGAAACTTAAATAAAACCATAAGAGATCTTTTCTAATAGCTATTGATTTACAAAATCAAATATCCAAAATCCTTGTTAGATTTGTTGCACGAAAGCTTTGGGCACGAACGTTTTCTTTTTTTTCTTGTATTCTTTTTTTGAAGATTATTTTTATTCCTTTTTTAGTTGAGAAATACTTTCCCTTGTCTCCCCACCTTTAGTAGAATTGCGTTTGGAGAAAGGCTTGAGTTTAGAGTCTTACGATAATACTCAATGAGTGATTCGGCTACTGATAAACCACTATTTTATGGGTTATTTTGTGCTAAATTGAGTAGATTTTATCAGTTCTTCGCACTTTTATTCATACAAACTGCATGGTTTTACAAATCCTTCTTAATTTTGTTCCATGATTGAAAATTTGATTCCTAAACCTTTAAATTACTAATTTTTAATTCTCCTTTATTACCATTCGATGCCGTGATCTGTGTGTTAAGTGTTTTCAGGTTCTATAGGACAGAAATGGCTTAGAGAATGGAAAGGAAGCATGCAAAAGTGGAAGGAACACAAGAAACTAAGGAGCTGAGCAGCGAGGATCGACGCGCACACATGGCTGACGCGTGCACGTGCATTAGCGCATCATACAGCGACGTGTACACGTGACTGACGCGTACGTGTGACAAGCGCAGAAGACCAGCGACGCGTACGCGTGACAGAGCGTCACGTGCTGCACTGATCAGAACTCGCAGGGGCAATTTTGGACCCAATTTTCGGCCCAAAAACACAAACTAGAGGCAGGGGGCAAGCTGAGACTCAAGACATATTCACTTTCACTTAGTTTTAGTTTTTAGTTTTGAATTTTAGAGAGAAAACACTACTTCTCCTCTTAGTGTTCTTTGTTTTTGACTTTTGGATTGGATATTGAGAGAGCTGCTACTACCTTCGATTGAAGTTTTCATCGTTATAGTTTGCCTTTCTATCATTCTACTCTTTTGTTTTCCATTTAATTGCTCGTGGTCATATTTGGATATTGTTAATTTTGAGTTTATTAATGCAATGAACTATTTTTATATTTAATTCCATTACTTGTTTGACTTCTTTTCATTAATTATCAGCTCCAAATTTGCTTTTATTAATTTAATTTTAATTACCATGTCTCCTATTTATTCTTATTCCATGATTGTTGAAAATGGCATTCATGTTATGATTTAAAGCTCTCAATTTGGCTTGGGAGTTGATTAATTGGACACCCTTGAGTTGGAACACTCAAGTATTAATTTGTAATTGGGGATTGCTAGCTGACTCAATTTTCACTAACTCTAATCCTTCCCTAGGAAGTGATTAGGACTTGTGAATCAGAGTTAGTGTTACCCACTTAACTTTTCTTTATTAGTTAGAGGATAACTAAGTGGAAGCAACAACCTTTTAGTGTTATACCTGAAAAAATTAACAAGGATAGAAACTCCAATTAATCTTCTCCTAGCCAAGACCTTTGATTTCAAATACATAACACCTCTTGTTATTATACATTGCTTTAATTTCTGCTTATTTAATTTTTCCGTTCTCAACCTTAAAAATACTCAGAAAACTCCTGATCAATAATTTACACTGCTGTGTCAACTCTTTGGGAAACGACCTGGGAATTCTACTCCCAGTTATTTAATCTTAATTGTGACACATCTTTTAAATTGATAGTGGAAATTTCGTCGGTTAAGACTGTACTTACAACGCAGTTTAGGAAATATAATTTTTAGAAATTCTTAACCGGCATTTTTCCACCCATCAAATTTTGGCGCCGTTATCGGAGAGTTGCAATAGTGTTCTAAATTATTGGTTAGTGTAAATATTTTTATATTTATATAATTGCATTTTTTATTTTTTTATTTGTGTGTTTTTGTTTATTATTAGTAGTTTTATAATTTAATTTTCTTAATAAATTTTATTACCATAAGCTCTAGTTTCTTTCATTGAATGACACGTTCATTACTGGATCCGAGATTAGCCATATTTGATCCTAAGATCGAAAAGATTATTTCACGTATTAGGTGAACTCGGCGTTGGTTAGCCTCTGAGGGTGGTGAAGGGGTTTCAACCAATTCACCAGTCTTATCTGAGGTTGAGTCTGAACCGTCGTTTGAGGAAGAAACTAGTCCCTCTTCTACTAATTCTATTGACGCCTCTTCTGTTGATTTAAGGGCAGGTACTATGGCGGAGTCTAGAAGGATCACTCTTCAGGAAGCAGGAGCTCCGGACTTCACACTGCAACCATATCAAGCACGTCATCTGAATTTGGCTGCGGGTTTTGAACTGAAGACCGCTCTGATTATTCTACTGCCTAAGTGGTGCACGAAATTGTGATCATCAATGGCGCCAACAACTTGGTACGCACAATTGTAATCTCAACTCTTTATCACAACTCCGTACAACTAACCAGCAAGTGCACTGGGTCGTCCAAGTAATAAACCTTACGTGAGTAAGGGTCGATCCCACGGAGATTGTCGGCTTGAAGCAAGCTATGGTCATCTTGTAAATCTCGGTCAGGCAGATTCAAATGGTTATGGAGGATTGATAATTAAAGGATAAACATGAAATAAAGATAAAGATAGAGATACTTATGTAATTCATTGGTAGGAATTTCAGATAAGCGTATGGAGATGCTTTGTTCCCTCTGAACCTCTGCTTTCCTATTGCCTTCTCCCAATCATTCATACTCCTTTTCCATGGCAAGCTTTATGTTGGGCATCACCGTTGTCAATGGCTACTTCCCGTCCTCTCAGTGAAAATATTCTACGCACGCTGTCACCGCACGGCTAATCATCTGTCGGTTCTCGATCATGTTGGAATAGGATCCATTGATCCTTTTGCGTCTGTCACATGCCCAACACTCGCGAGTTCGAAGCTCGTCACCGTCATCTCTTCCCAGATCCTACTCAGAATACCACAGACAAGGTTTAGACATTCCGGATCTCAGGAATGGCCACCAATAATTCTAGCCTATACCACGAAGGTTCTAATCTTAGATTAGAAACCCAAGAGATACACATTCAAGCTTGTTTGCATGTAGAACGGAAGTGGTTGTCAGGCACGCGTTCATAGGTGAGAATGGTGATGAGTGTCACATAATCATCACATTCGTCATGTTCTTGGGTGCGAATGAATATCTTGGAGAAGAAATAGACTTGAATTGAATAGAAAAATAATAGTACTTTGCATTAATTCATGAAGAACAGCAGAGCTCCACACCTTAATCTATGGTGTGTAAAAACTCCACCGTTGAAAATACATAAGAACAAAAGGGTTTAGGCATAACCGTGAGGCCTGCCCCCAAACGTGAAAAGGTCTATCAAGTATGATCAAGTGTAAAAGTATGAAAATACAATAGCAAAAGGTCCTATTTATAGAGAACTAGTAGCCTAGGGTTACAGAAATAGGTAATTAATGCAGAAATATTCTTCCGGGCCCACTTGGTGTGTGCTTGGGCTGAGCATTGAAGCTTCCATGTGTAGAAACTTTTCTTGGAGTTAAACGCCAGCTTTTGTGCCAGATTGGATATTTAACTCCAGCTTTTATGCCAGTTCTGGCATTTTGACGCCAGAATTTTTGTGCTGACTTGGAACGCCAATTTGGGCCATCAAATCCCGAGCAAAGTATGGACTATTATATATTGCTGGAAAGCCCAGGATGTTTACTTTCCAACGCAATTTAGATCACGCCAATTGGAATTCTGTAGCTCCAGTAAATCTACTTCGAGTGCAGGGAGGTCAGAATCTAACAGCATCTGCAGTCCTTTTTCAGCCTCTGAATCAGATTTTTGCTCAGGTCCCTCAATTTCAGCCAGAAAATACCTGAAATCACAGAAAAACACACAAACTCATAGTAAAGTCCAAAAATTTGATTTTTATTTAAAACTAATAAAAATATAATAAAAACTAATTAAAATATACTAAAAACATACTAAAAACAATGCCAAAAAGCGTATAAATTATCCGCTCATCACAACACCAAACTTAAATTGTTGCTTGTCCCCAAGTAACTGAAAATCAAATAGGATAAAAAGAATAGAAAATACAATGAATTCCAAAAACATCTATGAGGATCAGTCTTAATTAGATGAGCGGGGCTTTTAGCTTTTTGCTTCTGAACAGTTTTAGCATCTCACTTTATCCTTTGAAGTTCAGAATGATTGGCTTCTATAGGAACTCAGAATCTAGATAGTGTTATTGATTCTCCTAGTTAAGTATGTTGATTCTTGAACACAGTTACTTTATGAGTCTTGGCCGTGACCCTAAGCACTTTGTTTTCCAGTATTACCACCGGATACATAAATGCCACAGACACATAACTGGGTGAACCTTTTCAGATTGTGACTCAGCTTTGCTAGAGTCCCCAATTAGAGGTGTCCAGAGCTCTTAAGCACACTCTTTTTGCTTTGGACCACGACTTTAACCGCTCAGTCTCAAGTTTTCACTTGACACCTTCACGCCACAAGCACATGGTTAGGGACAGCTTGGTTTAGCCGCTTAGGCCAGGATTTTATTCCTGTGGGCCCTCCTATCCACTGATGCTCAAAGCCTTGGATCCTTTTTATTTTACCCTTGCCTTTTGGTTTAAAGGGCTATTGGCTTTTTTTGCTTGCTTTTTCTTTTTCTTTCTTTTCCTCTCTTTTTTTCTTTTTTTTCGCATATATCTCTTTTTTTTTCTGCAAGCTTTTCACTGCTTTTTCTTGCTTCAAGAATCAATTTTATGATTTTTCAGATTATCAAATAACATTTCTCCTTTTTCATCATTCTTTCAAGAGCCAACAATTTTAACATTCATGAATCAACAATATAAAAAATATGCACTGTTCAAGCATTCATTCAGAAGACAAGAATTATTGCCACCATATCAAAATAATTAAACTGTTTTAAAATTCAAAATTCATGTATTTCTTTTTCTTTTTTAATTTAAAACATTTTCCATTTAAGAAAGGTGATGGATTCATTTCATAGCTTTAAGGCATAGACACTTAGACACTAATGATCATGTAATAAAGACACAAACATAAATAAAAATAAGGCATAATTTTTGAAAAATAGAAAATAAAGAACAAGGAAATTAAAGAACGGGTCTACCTTAATGATGGCGGCTTGTTCTTCCTCTTGAAGATCTTATGGAGTGCTTGAGCTCCTCAATATCTCTTCCTTGCCTTTGTTGCTCCTCCATTAGTTGTCCCATGTTGGAACTTAATTCTCCTAGGGAGGTATTCATTTGTTCCCAATAGTTTTGTGGAGGAAAAATGCATCCCTTGAGGAATCTCAGGGATTTCATGATGAAGAATTTCCTCGTGCTCTTGTCCATGAGTGGGATCTCTTGTTTGCTCCATCCTTTTCTTAGTGATGGGCTTGTCCTCATCAATGAGGATATCTTCCTCTATGTCAATTCCAGCCGAATTGCAAAGGTGACAAATGAGATGAGGGAAGGCTAACCTTGCCAAAGTAGAGGACTTGTCCGCCACCTTGTAGAGTTCTTGGGATATAACCTCATGAACTTCTACTTCCTCTCTAATCATGATGCTATTGATCATGATAGCCCGGTCTATAGTAACTTCAGACCGGTTACTAGTGGGAATGATTGAGCGTTGGATGAACTCCAACCATCCCCTAGCCACGGGCTTGAGGTCATGCCTTCTTAGTTGAACCGGCTTCTCTCTTGAATCTCTCTTCCATTGAGCGCCCTCTTCACAGATGTCTATGAGGACTTGGTCCAACCTTTGATCAAAGTTGACCCTTCTAGTGTAGGCTGTGCATCACCTTGCATCATTGGCAAGTTGAATGCCAACCTTACATTTTCCGAACTGAAATCTAAGCATTTCCCTCGGACCATTGTAAGCCAATTCTTTGGATCCGGATTCACACTTTGATCATGGTTCTTGGTGATCCATGCATTGGCATAGAACTCTTAAACAATTAAGATTCTGACTTGTTGAATGGGGTTGGTGAGAGCTTCCCAACCTCTTTTTCGAATCTCATGTCGGATCTCTGGATATTCACCCTTTTTGAATTTGAAAGGGACCTCGGGGATCACTTTCTTCTTGGCCACAACTTCATAGAAGTGGTCTTGATGCACCTTTGAGATGAATCTCTCCATCTCCCATGACTCGGAGGCAGAAGCTTTTACCTTTCCTTTCCTCTTTTTAGAGGTTTCTCCGGCCTTTGGTGCCATAAATGGTTATAGAAAAACAAAAAGTTTTAGCTTTTACCACACTTAACTTAGAAGGTTTGCTCATCCTCGAGCAAAAGAAGAAAGAAAGGAGTAGAAGAAGAAGAAATGGAGGAGATGGAGGTGGGTAGGTGTTTCGGCCAAGGGGTGAAGTAGTGTTTATGTTGTGGGAAAATGAGGGTGTTGATAAACCACTATTTTATGGTTTATATTGTGTTTAATTGTGTGGTTTTGTCATGATCCTTGCCCACTTATTCATCAATTTAGCATGCATTTAGATTTCCTTCCTAAATTCAGTACATGTTTGAAAATTGCTTCCTAGAGACTTTAATTATTTACTTTTAATTCTCCTTTATTCCATTCGATGCCGTGATCTGTGTGTCAAGTGTTTCAGGCCTTATAGGGCATGAATGAGATGGAGATTGGAGAGGAAGCTAGCAAAAATGGAAGGAACACAAGAACTTGAGGAGATAACCAGCGAGAAGTGACACGGTCGCATGGCTCACGCGACCGCGCGAAGGAGCGCAAATCGCAGCGACGCGGCCGCATGGCTTGTGCGGCTGTGCGGATTGGAAAGCGCAAGCGACGCGGTAGCGTGGACGACGCGAACGCGTGGAGAGGAAAAAGCGCAAGCGACGCGACCGCATGGATGACGCGATCGCGTGACATGTGCGATCTGCATAATCTGCAGAATTCGATGGGGGCGATTTTGGACCTTATTTCGGCCCAGTTTTCGGCCCGGAACAGCAGACTAGAGTCAGAGAATATGCAGAAACAACACACACATTCATTCAGTAGTTTTAGATCTAGTTTTTTCACTCTCTTAGGTTTTTCTCTCTAGTTTTTAGGATTTTAATTTTCAATTGATCTTAGCATTGGAACATTGAGAAGAGTTATTTCCTCATCAAGACTTCATCATTCTAGTTTGTTCTCTTAACTTGGTTTTATTCTTCCATGTTCTTTGTTATGTTCAATTTTGTCATTCAGATACTTTTATAATTAATTAATGCAAGGATTATTTCTCTTTAATTCAATTTCATTTCCAATAATCATGTCTTCTTTTAATTTCCTTTTATGTGCCATGGATTCTTTATTTACAATACGTGAGTAGTTTCATTACTTGATAGGGAGTTGATTAAAAGGAATTCTTGAGTTGGAAGGATTGAAGGAGAAATTTATAGTTGGGTTAAATGTTGGATTGCTATCCTGTCACCAACGCCAATCCCTTTGAACTAAGTGGGTTGTAACTCGTGAATAGACCTGGCAATCCAACTTGTTTGACTTTCCCTTACCTAGTAAAGGATAACCAAACAGAGTAACCGTTAATTATAAATCAATCTTAAAAATTACTCCATCAATGATAGAGATTCTAACTAATCAATTCCCAGTCAAGGCTTTTATTTATATTATTTATTTAAAATTCCTCAATTTAAATTCCAATTTACTTAGCTCAACTTCTTGGAACATCTGATTAATAAAACAGCACACTTTTCTGCAACTCGTTGGGAGATGACCTGGGACTTAAAACTCCCAGTAATTTTAATTTAAACTCTCTGTGACATAGTTCTAAATTGATAGGCAGATTTTTGGTGAGTTAAGAACTATACTTGCAATGTAACCATTTTAATAAATTTTTAATTCACCAGCTTCTGCTTCCCATCAATTTTTGGTGCCGTTGCCGGGGAGTTGCAATAGAGTGCTAATTTTATTAATTAGAATTTATTTATTTGCATTTTATTTAATTTTGCTATTATGAGCTGCATGTTTCTTCCGTCAAATGACGCGTTCACTTCCTGATCCGCGCTTGCTAATATTCGATCCTAAAACTGAAAGGACTATTTCACGAATAAGGCGAGAACAGCGTAGGTTAGCCCACTCTGAGGGCGGATCTGAAAGTGAAATTGAGGAAGAAACCAGCCCCCGTTCTACTGATTCGGTTATTTTAGGTACAGAAAACATGGCAGCTAGAAGAGTTACCATTCAGGAGGAAGGAGCTCCTGATTTTACAATGCAACCATTTCAAGCGCATCATCCAGCGGTAGCTACAGATTTTGAAATAAAGATCGCACTGCTGAATTTGATGCCCAAGTTTCATGGCCTACCTGCTCAAGAGCCTATCAAGCACTTGAGAGATTTCCAGGGAGCCTGTTCTACTGTCAGGCGTGATGGCACTGATGAAACTTCAATCCTGCTGAAAGCTTTTCCATTCTCTCTTGAGGGAAAAGCAAGAGAGTGGTACTACACTCAACCTCTAGCAAATGTATCCAACTGGGATACACTCAGAAAGGAGTTTCTGGAGAAATTCTTTCCATCTGAAGTTACTAATAAACTGAGGAAGGATATCTCTATAATTGTTCAGGATGACAATGAGACTCTCTTTGAATACTGGGAGCGCTTCAATAATCTTCTTGAAGCATGCCCCCACCACATGATTGACAAGATCGTGCTACTCAGCTATATCACACAAGGTATGAGACCCCAAGATAAGACCACATTGGAAAGTGCCAGCAATGGGTCTATGAAGAAGTACAAGACCACTGATGAAGCTTGGCAATTGATCAGTGATTTTGCTGAATCTACTCGAAACCACAGACAGAAGCAAGGCCGTTCAAAAGCCGTTGCAGAAGTATCTTCTGGCATAGAGACTGCTGCTCTAAATCGAAGCATCTGTGAGATGACCAACCTGCTGAAGCAAATGCAGTTGAGTCAAGAAGCTCAGCAAACTCAACCGCAGCAAAACCAACAACTAGTTCCACAAAGAATTTGCGGAATTTGTGCTAATTACAGCCACTACACTGATGAATGCCCGTAGCTCCAACAAGAAGACAACATGGTGGCATCCACTCACAACTTCTATGACCACCCCAACCAAGGGTACAATCAAAGTGGAAATAATAACCATGGATGGCAGGACAATTCAAACCAGAATTGGAGAGACAACAATAATAGGGGAGGCAGAGATAACCAGGGAAATCAAAGGTTGAATAATAACAATAACAGGCAGCAAAATCAACCTTATCGAGCACCTCACCTGAGGCAAAACCAAGGACCACCGAAAAATCAGCAGCAAACCTCTCAGTTTACTCATTCTTCTATATCTTCTAATAAAGATTTATTACAAGCTTTTGAGAAAAGACAACTGGCCATGGAAAATACCATCGTGAACAATATTAACGCTAGTCTGAATGGTTTCACCTCTACTCTACAAGCTTTATTGACACAAATTGGTTCAGCACAAAATTCCAGTAACTAACCTTCAAGCACCACTGGAATCCCCTCTCAACTATTACCCAATCCAAAGGGAGGCATTAATGCCATCACCCTGAGGTTTGGAACCACACTGCAGGAGAGAAATCAGGAGGAACCAAGCTCACCAGAATACGCCTCAGCTGAAGAGGTGGTGGAAATCGAAGATGTTGAAGAGGAAGAAGACATACAGGACATAGCTGAAGAAGAGATAGCTCAACCACAGGAAGAAGCACAAAAAGGCGCAGGCACCACAGAAAACACTACTCCCATTCTATTTCCACAACTTGCAAGGAAGCCCCGGAAGCAGCTGGAACCTGATCCTAAAATGGTAGAAATATTCAAAAAGGTTGAGGTAACTGTTTTCCTTTTTGATGTTATTCAGCAGGTACCTAAATATGCAAAGTTTCTAAAAGACTTATGTATCTATAAAGACAAAATTAATGAATTAGAAACTATTCCTTTAGGTAGTTCTATATCTGCTTTAATGGGAGGATTACCTGAAAAATGTAGTGATCCAGGTCCTTGCATAGTTAGTTGTACTATTGGTGGTGTAGTAATTTATGATTGCATGTGTGATTTAGGAGCATGTGTCAGTATAATGCCTTTGTCTATATATGATGTTTTAAGGCTCCCTCCCTTAAAAAGGTCGGCAGCTCGTTTTGTGTTAGCAGATAAAAGCATTATTACAGTGGCTGGAGTTGCTGAAGATGTTTTGGTGAACATTAAAGGGCTCACATTTCCCACTGATTTTTATATCTTGGAGATGCCCCATAATGATTCAGATAAGCCATCATCAATCCTACTTGGAAGACCATTCCTGAAGACATCAAAATTCAAATTGGATGCTTTTTTAGGAACATACTCCTTTGAAATAGATGGCCGCATAGTGATCTTCAATCTGAATGGAGTCATTGACAACCCCCCAGAAGATCGTTCTATCTTCTAGTGTGATATCATAGACGAGAGTGTGGCTGAAGTTCAAAAAGAAGAGTTTGAAGAGAGGCACACTGGACAAGATCCAAGTGTGGGGACCCTCTTAACTGACAATAAGGACACTTCGCCATTTTCGCAAGCCCCAGATAATCCAGAGCCTACCCATAATCAAAAGTTAGAATTGAAACCTCTCCCTCCACATCTCAAATATGCTTACCTTGAGGATGAGCAGAAGCTTTCGGTTATTATTGCAAGAGAACTGACTTCTCAACAAGAAGAGCAGTTACTTGATGTGCTGAGGAAGCATAAGAAAGCAATTGGGTGGAGTTTGGCAGATATAGTGGGAATCGACCCTCAAGTATGCGAGCACAGAATATTTTTAGAAGAGGGAGCAAGAACTGTCCGTCAACCCCAGAGAAGATTGAATCCCACCATCTTGGAAGTTGTCAAAAAGGAAGTGACCAGACTATTGGAAGTAGGTATCATATACCCCATTTCAGACAGTGAATAGGTAAGCCCAGTACAAGTTGTGCCCAAGAAGTCCGGAGTCACTACCGTGAAGAATGAGCATAGAGAGCTCATAGCAACTAGAGTTCAGAATGCTTGGAGAGTCTGCATTGATTACAGGTGTCTCAACCAAGCTACCCGTAAGGATCACTACCCACTTCCATTCATTGATCAAATGCTGGATCACCTGTCAGGTAAATCACATTATTGCTTTCTAGATGGTTACACAGGTTATTTCCAGATTCATATAGCTCCTGAGGATCAGGAAAAGACTACTTTTACATGTCCTTTTGGGACTTATGCTTATAAGAGAATGCCCTTTGGCTTGTGTAATGCACCAGCTACTTTCCAAAGGTGCATGATGAGCCTTTTCTCTGATCTTATTGAGGACTGTATGGAAGTTTTTATGGACGATTTTAGTGTTTATGGTGATTCTTTTAACCTTTGCTTAGATGGATTATCTAGAGTATTAGATAAATGTGTTGATACAAACCTTGTATTGAATTTCGAAAAATGCCACTTTATGGTAAAGCAAGGGATTGTATTAGGACATGTGGTATCTAATAATGGCATTTCTATAGACCCAGCAAAGGTGAATGTTATTTCTAGTTTACCTTACCCCTCTTCTGTGAGGGAAGTCCGTTCGTTCCTTGGCCATGCAGGTTTCTACAGGAGATTTATTAAGGACTTTAGTAAGGTGGCACTTCCCTTATCCAGATTACTGCAGAAGGACATTGAGTTCGAGTTCAGTGAAGATTGCAAACAAGCATTTGATAAGCTGAAGACTGCTCTAACTCAAGCCCCAATTGTGAGAGGACCCGACTGGAGCCAGCCGTTTGAAATCATGTGCGACGCTTCCAACCATGCGGTAGGAGCAGCGCTGGCTCAGCGTGAAGGTAAGGATCCTTTTGTTATTGCCTATGCGTCTAAGACTTTAGACACTGCCCAGTCCAATTATACTACTACTGAGAAAGAGCTACTTGCTATTGTTTTCGCTCTGGATAAATTCCGAGCTTATTTACTTGGTACTAGAGTAGTAGTGTATTTGAACCATGCAGCTCTAAAGTATTTATTAGCTAAAAAGGAATCCAAACCAAGACTTATACGTTGGATACTGCTGTTACAAGAATTTGATTTAGAAATAAAGGATAGGAGTGGTAATCAAAATTTAGTAGCGGACCACTTGAGTCGCCTTGAACATATTAAGGATGATTCTACTTCTATAGATGATAATTTTCCTTTTGACAACCTGCAAGCAGTATCTGAGGTAGTCCCTTGGTACACACCTGTTGCTAATTATTTAGTTAGCCGCACATTTCCTCCACATTTCTCTAAACATCAAAGAGACAAGCTGAAAAGCGAGTCTAAATATTATATATGGGATGACCCATATTTATGGAGATATGGCGCTGACCAGATAATTAGACGATGTGTACCTCAATCAGAATTCCAGTCCATTTTAGAGGCATGTCACTCATCTAAGAGTGGAGGACACTTTGGCCCTCAAAGAACAGCTAGTAAGATCTTAGACTGCGAATTCTGGTGGCCTACTCTTTTTAGAGATGCTGCTGAGTTTTGTAAATCTTGTCACCCATGCCAGAAATTTGGTAACATATCCAAGAGGGATGAGATGCCTCAACAATATATGCTTTTCTGTGAAATTTTTGATGTCTGGGGCATTGACTTCATGGGTCCATTTCCAAATTCTAGTGGATATTTTTATATATTGTTAGCTGTGGATTATGTTTCCAAATGGGTGGAAGCAATTCCTGTCCGCACTGATGATGCTAACACTATTGTTTCCTTTGTGAGAAACCATATTATATGCCGCTTTGGATCACCACGAGCAATCGTGAGCGATCAAGGCACCCATTTTTGTAACAGGAGACTAACAGGATTGATGAAGAAGCATGGGATAATCCATAAAGTTGCAACAGCTTACCATCCCCAAACTAATGGGTAAGCCGAGGTGTCAAACAGAGAAATTAAACGTATCCTGCATAAGATAGTAAAGCCTCATAGAAAAGACTGGAGCACCAGACTACAAGATGCACTGTGGGCATATAGAACAGCATACAAGACACCCATTGGGATGAGTCCCTTTCGCTTAGTTTACGGAAAAGCTTGCCATCTTCCAGTTGAAATCGAATACAGAGCCTTCTGGGCAGTTAAAGAGTGCAACATGGAAATTGAGAAAGCCGGAACTAAAAGAAATTTGCAACTACAGGAACTGGAAAACCTTCGCCTAGAAGCTTATGAGAACTCCAGAATATACAAGGAAAAGATGAAAGCCGTGCATGATCAAAACATCAAGAAGAGAGAGTTCCAACCTGGAGATTTTGTTCTCCTTTACAAATCTCGACTGAGGCTCATGCCCAGTAAGTTGAGATCAAAATGGGAAGGTCCATACAGAATAGAGAAGGCTGAACCGAACGGAGTCTATCACCTAAGCCATCCTTCAAGTTCTGAACTTATTAAGGTTAATGGATACCGCCTAAAGCTGTACCATGGTGAGAAGGTGCAGAAAAATAAGGAGCTTGAGATCTTCCACTTGGAAGATCCCCACATAGCAGCAGATTGAACTAGTGGAGCGTCCAACTTACGGACGTAAAAGCAAAGTGCTTGGTGGGAGACAACCCACCGCGGTATGATCGTTTCTTTCTTCACTTTTAGTTTTTCTTCTTTAATAACTCTTCTCTTTATTAGTGCTTCCGTGCTCTTTCAATTACATGTCTTTATCTTTCCTAAAAAAAAAAAAAATTTCGCCGCGCGACGCGATCGCATCAGCGACGTGTCCGCGTGGCAGGAGGAGTAAAGAAAAATAAGAATGAACAGAAAGTTATGCAGGAGGAGCGCTGGAGTCATGCCAATGGCACAAATTACTCCATGCGACCGCGTCGCATGGAAATCATGGCCTCCCACGCGACTGCGTGCCTCACGCGGCCGCGTGCCCTGCATTTTCGACGTAAAAGGGTGCACAATGCTATATTGAGCGAGAGTGGTGCTGGATTGGTGCTGGAAGCACAATCCTTATCACGCGACCGCGTCACCGACGCGGCCGCGTCAATTATTTTCTGACGCACACTCACACGATCGCATGACCCACGCGATCGCGTCACCCAATTTTGGCAATTGAAATGAATCGAACAGAGAGTTGTGCTGGAGCGAGGCTGCACTCGCGCTAGCAGCGCAACATAGGTCACGCGACCGCGGGACCGACGCGATCGCGTCCCCTTCCCTGATGTGCCCCCATGCGAACGCATGCCCCAGGCGGCCGCGTCGCATGCGCCGCACAGCTAAACCCCAATTGCCAAATTATCTTATCTTTCTTTCCTCCAAATCCTAGTTTTTCTTTTCCCTCCTTCTTTCTTTTTTTCCCTCCTTCTTTCTTCTTTCCCCCTTCTCCTTTCTATCTCACTCTCTCTCTATCTCTCCTCCATTAACAAGGTTTTACCTTCTTCTTCCTTCTTCTCTTTTCTATCATTCTTATTATATTATGTATATATTATTATTTTCTTTTTCTTTTCTTTTTCTTTTCAAACTTTTATTTTCTTTATTCTTCTTTTCCCTTTTTACATGGTGTTAGAAATTTTTTGAGTCATTATCCCTCACTATATGCTCGTGACTTGTTACAATTTATTTGACAATTATTATTATTATTTTTTTAGGGGATTGCTTGCATGTTCAATTTCATACTTTTTACATCTTGTTTAACATGCATGCTATGTGTTTGTAAAAAAGCCCATGTGGCATTATGCACTTCTCTATGTTCCTATACTATTCAATGCTTGCTTTTCACAACTTTCCCCTATTATTTTATTAATTGAATTCAATTGTCAATACAAACGTGATGGTTTGTTACAAAGTAATGCTTGGCCTATGCTACTCATGTCCTTTGCCAGCATGCCAATAAACACCTTACATTCACTTGTCTTTTTATGCACTAGCTATTTCCCATTGATGGCTTTTCATATGTACTCGAGAGCATGTGTTAATGTCATCTACATTTTACTGTGCATCATTCACCCTCTTTTCCGTTTCCTTCCTTGCTGTGTCTCTCTTTGCATTTAATTTTCTTTCTCTTCCCTTCTTTCAGGATGGCCACCAAGAAAGGAAAGGAGAAAGCAACTTCCAGACCACCAGCAAGAAGGGGAACTAAAAGAGCATTAGTGGCAGAGCCTTCTTCAACCGCAGTCAAGCCCTCAACAAAACGAGTCAAGAGGATAATAAAGGTTGACGAAAAGGAGAAAGCCTTTCCAGCAAAGGACGCTGCGCGATTTTCCATTTGCTACTGTGAGCAGATGTTCCCCATCCTGGCAGAAAGGAACTATAACAATGAATACCTTCTTATCCTCCCGTCCAATATTGCCATCTTTGTTGAGCCGAAAATTGAGCGAAGACAATGGGGTTTCCTACGGAAACAGCCAAGGCAAGTCAATCTTTCTTGGGTAGTTGAGTTCTACTCCAACTTTTACATGCCGACCCTGCAGTCTGTTTATGTCCAGCAGAAGCAAGTCCCCATCACAGAAGAAGCCATTCAGCAAGTTCTGAGTCTTCCCCCTATTCCTGCAGGAATGGACGCTTTTCAAGAAGCCACCCTTCAGCGCCAGAGATACCAATTTGACTGGGACTCCGTTCTCGGAGTCATCGCTTTACCTGGCAGCCGTTAGATCTACGGATACCACCGTTCCCGCCCTAAGGGAATCTTGGCTTCCGCACTTACCTTGGAGGCTCGCGTATGGGCACAGATCATGTCCCATTACGTCTTTCCGAGCACTCATGAGTCCTCCTTCACTGCAGACATGGCTGTTCTACTATGGTGCATCCTTATAGACCAACCTCTGAATCTTTCAGGACACATCCGAAATGCTATGGAGCATGTACAAATCGCGAGCAACCTACCTTTTCCCGCCCTGGTCTCAGATCTTGTCTCAGCAGCCGGAGTCTCCTACAGAGCTGGGGACACCAAAGCCATGGTTCCACGGGATGATCAATATGTCCCTCACGGGAAATACCTCAGACTTTCAGCAGCCACTACAAGCTAGCCTACTGAGCCAGTTGAAGATATTCCTTTTTCAACACCACAAGCATCTACAACCGAGAAATTGCTCCAGCAGATACTTGAAAAATTGGATCGACATGAACTGAAAGCTAAGATGAGAGAGCACCGTAACGAGCACCGATTCAAACACCTCAAGGAGCTACTCAAGGGACGCTTCAGAGACTCAGACACCCCGGACTCCACTTCTTTTACCAGCACCGGGAGCCATGATGATCCCGACTGTGGAGATACTGCTACCAGCCCACCCCTGTTCCTGACAGATGGCACCGAGGACGGTGCAAAGCCTTAAGTGTGGGGAGGTCGGTCAGTACCTGGCTTCCGGAGGTAAATTCTCTTCTCTGGCACCAATAATTAGGATATTTTAGTTAGATTTTCTTTCTTTTATAGAATAGAATAAACTGCATAGGTTAGAATAGTTGCATGCATGTTCTACTTGATTGAAAAGACAATAAGTTTCTTTTAAAAATTTATCTTTGGAACAAAATTTCACTAATTTTTGAAAATTTTTATGATAAATTTGCTTGAGTTGTATTTGGAACATGATGTTTGAGCTAAAGAACACACAACCTGTGAAAGATTTGAGCCTTTATGTATGGTTACACTATTTAACCATAATCATTTTATTCTTGTGTGTTTACTTCTCTATGATTGTAATCTATATTTTGTTTTATCTTATATGTCCAATATTTATTATATTTACACGCTTGCACATGATTGAGGCCATTATTTGTTTAAACTCACTTATCCAAATCAAACCTACCCTTCTCAATTACCTTTGTTAACCGCTTTGAGCCTTTAATTCCCATTTGTTCGATATTTTACCACATTACTAACCTTAAGCTGAAAAATAATTATATATCCCAAATTGAATCTTTGGTTAGCTTAAGATAAAATTGTGTGTGCTAGTTAAGTATGGGAAATTGTGGGAACAAAAGTTGTTAAGGGAATATGTCATGAAAATTTAAAGGGAATTTGGATACCTACTCATGTGAAGATATGAGAATGAAAAATCTATGTGCATTGATAAGCTTTATTTATTTAAAAAAAAAATAAAAAATTAAAAAAATTAAAAAAATTCAATAAATAAGGGGACAAAATTACCCCAATGTTAAATTCAGAATTCAAAGATCAATGCACATATGATAGAATTAAAATACAAAGTTGAAACATGAGTATGGGTTGAAAAAGGGAATTATGGGTAGCTAAGCATGAATTTAAAAGTATATAGAATATATGTATATTAGGTGAGAGCTTAGGTTAATTAAAGATTCAATTTATAAAGCTCACTTAGCCATATGTATATCCTTACCTGCACCTTGGCCCCATTACAACCCTAAAAAGACCTCATGATGTTTGCATTGGTATATTAACTGTTGTTGATTGGTTAAGAGAAAAACAAAAGTTAGAAAACATGACTAGAAAAGAATTGAGTGACTACCCTATACACTAGAGATTAGAGCGCACATACATTATCAGTGAGGGTTCAATGCTTGAATTTTCATGTTTCCTGCCTTCATAAGCTATCTTCTTGCACTTTTATCAGTTTTATTGTATAATGATAGAATTAGTGGAATTTGATTTGTAACTGTTTTGAAAGGCTTATTTACTTTTGATCAAGTGGACAATAATCATATAGTTGCATTTATTTATATACGTAGGATTGCATTGCATTTCATGAGTTTCTGCATGTTCATACTTATTTCCTTGTCTCCTTCAATTTAGCATGAGAACATGCTAATGTTTAAGTGTGGGGAGGTTGATAAACCACTATTTTATGGTTTATATTGTGTTTAATTGTGTGGTTTTGTCATGATCCTTGCCCACTTATTCATCAATTTAGCATGCATTTAGATTTCCTTCCTAAATTCAGTACATGTTTGAAAATTGCTTCCTAGAGACTTTAATTATTTACTTTTAATTCTCCTTTATTCTATTCGATGCCGTGATCTGTGTGTCAAGTGTTTCAGGCCTTATAGGACATGAATGAGATGGAGATTGGAGAGGAAGCTAGCAAAAATGGAAGGAACACAAGAACTTGAGGAGATAACCAGCGAGAAGTGACGCGGTCGCATGGCTCACGCGACCGCGCGAAGGAGCGCAAATCACAGCGACGCGGCCGCATGGCTTGTGCGGCCGCGCGGATTAGAAAGTGCAAGTGACGCGGTAGCGTGGACGACGCAAACGCGTGGAGAGGAAAAAGCGCAAGCGACGCGACCGCATGGATGACGCGATCGCGTGACATGTGCGATCTGCATAATCTACAGAATTCGATGGGGGCAATTTTGGACCTTATTTCGGCCCAGTTTTTGGCCCGGAACAGCAGACTAGAGTCAGAGAATATGCAGAAACAACACACACATTCATTCAGTAGTTTTAGATCTAGTTTTTTCACTCTCTTAGGTTTTTCTCTCTAGTTTTTAGGATTTTAATTTTCAATTGATCTTAGCATTGGAACATTGAGAAGAGTTATTTCCTCATCAAGACTTCATCATTCTAGTTTTTATTCTTCCATGTTCTTTGTTATGTTTAATTTTGTCATTCAGATACTTTTATAATTAATTAATGCAAGGATTATTTCTCTTTAATTCAATTTCAATTCCAATAATCATGTCTTCTTTTAATTCCCTTTTATGTGCCATGGATTCTTTATTTACAATGCGTGAGTAGTTTCATTACTTGATAGGGAGTTGATTAAAAGGAATTCTTGAGTTGGAAGGATTGAAGGAGAAATTTATAGTTGGGTTAAATGTTGGATTGCTATCCTGTCACCAACGCCAATCCCTTTGAACTAAGTGGGTTGTAACTCGTGAATAGATCTGGCAATCCAACTTGTTTGACTTTTCCTTACCTAGTAAAGGATAACCAAACAGAGTAACCGTTAATTATAAATCAATCTTAAAAATCACTCCATCAATGATAGAGATTCTAACTAATCAATTCCCAGTCAAGGCTTTTATTTATATTATTTATTTAAAATTCCTCAATTTAAATTCCAATTTACTTAGCTCAACTTCTTGGAACATCTGATTAATAAAACAACACACTTTTCTGCAACTCGTTGGGAGACGACCTGGGACTTAAAACTCCCAGTAATTTTAATTTAAACTCTCTGTGACATATTTCTAAATTGATAGGCAGATTTTTGGTGAGTTAAGAACTATACTTGCAACGTAACCATTTTAATAAATTTTTAATTCACCAGCTTCTGCTTCCCATCAGGTGTGAAGATGGGTTTATATAGGGGTGGAGAGAGGGTTAGGGTTCGGCCATATAGGGTGGGTTTGGGAGGGAAAGTGGTTTGAATTTGAATGGTGAGGTAGGTGGGGCTTTATGATGGATGGATGTGGATTGGTGAAGGGTTTATGGAGAAGAGGGTAGGATTTGATAGGTGAGGGGTTTTTGGGGAAGAGGTATTGAGGTGATTGGTGAATGGGTGAAGAAGAGAGAGAGTGAGTTGAGGTTGGTGGGGATCCTGTGGGGTCTACAGATCCTGAGGTGTCAAGGATTTTTCATCCCTGCACCAAGTGGCGTGCAAAATGCCCTTTTCTGCCAATCCTGGCGTTAAACGCCAGGTTGCTGCCCATTTCTGGCATTTAACGCTAGCTTCTTGCCCTTTTTTGGCATTAAACGCCAGTCTGGTGCCCATTTCTGGCATTAAACGCCCATAATGGTGCCGGACTGAGCGTTTAACGCCCATTCTGCTGCCCTTACTGGCGTTTAAACGCCAGTAGCCTTCTCCTCCAGGGTGTTCTATTTTTCATTCTATTTTTCAGTTTGTTTTTGCTTTTTCAATTGTTTTTGTGACTTCCCATGATCATCAACCTACAGAAAACATAAAATAATAGAAATATAACATAGATAAGTAAAATTGGGTTGCCTCCCAACAAGCGCTTCTTTAATGTCAGTAGCTTGACAGTGGGCTCTCATGGAGCCTCACAGATACTCAGAGCATGATGATGGCCTCTCAACACCAAACTTAGAGTTTGGTTGTGGCCTCCCAACACCAAACTTAGAGTTTGAATGAGGGGATTTTGTTTGACTCTACATTGAGAGAAGCTTTTCATGCTTCCTCTCCATGGTTATAGAGGGAGATCCTTGAGCCTTAAACACAAGGGAGTCCTCATTCACTTGAAGGACTAATTCTCCTCTGTCTACATCAATCATAGCTTTTGCTGTGGCAAGGAAGGGTCTACCAAGGATAATGAATTCATCCATACACTTCCCAGTGTCTAGGATTATGAAATCAGCAGGGATGTAGTGGTCTTCAACCTTTACCAAGATATCCTCTACAAGTCCATAAGCTTGTTTCCTTAAATTGTCTGCCATCTCTAGTGAGATTCTTGCAGCTTGTACCTCAAAGATCCCTAGCTTCTCCATTACAGAGAGAGGCATGAGGTTTATGCTTGACCCTAGGTCACACAGAGCCTTCTCAAAGGTCATGGTGCCTATGGTACAAGGTATTGAGAACTTCCTAGGATCCTGTCTCTTTTGAGGTATTCTCTGCCTAGTCAAGTCATCCAGTTCTTTGGTGAGCGAGGGGGATTCATCCTCCCAAGTCTCATTACCAAATAACTTGGCATTTATTTTTATGATTGCTCCAAGGTACTTAGAAACTTGCTCTTCAGTAACATCTTTATCCTCTTCAGGGGAAGAATACTTATCAGAGCTTATGAATGGCAGAAGTAAATTCAATAGAATCTCTATGGCCTCATTGTGGGCCTCAGATTCCCATGGTTCCTCATTAGGGAACTCCATGGAGGCCAGTGGATGTCCATTGAGGTCTTCCTCAGAGGAGATCACTGCCTCGTCCTCCTTTCCATGTTTGGCCATGTGAGATGTGGTTATGGCCTTGCACTCTCTTTTTGGATTCTCTTCTGTATTGCTTGGGAGAGTACTAGGAGGGAGTTCAGTAATTTTCTTACTCAACTGACCCACTTGTGCCTCCAAAGTTCTAATGGAGGACCTTGTTTCAGTCATGAAACTTTGAGTGGTTTTAATTAGATCAGAGACTATAGTTGCTAAGTCAGAGTGGCTCTGCTAAGAATTCTCTGTCTGTTGCTGAGAAGATGATGGAAAAGGTTTGCCATTGCTAAACCTATTTCTTTTACCATTATTGTTGTTGAAGCCTTGTTGAGGCCACTGTTGATCCTTCCATGAGAGGTTTGGATGATTCCTCCATGAAGGATTATAGGTGTTTCCATAGGGTTCTCCCATGTAATTCACCTCTTCCATTGCTGGGTTCTCAGGATCATAAGCTTCTTCTTCAGATGAAGCTTCTTTGGTACTGCCTGTTGCTGCTTGCATTCCAGACAGACTCTGAGAAATCATATTGACTTGTTGAGTCAATTTTTTGTTCTGAGCCAATATGGCATTCAGAGTATCAATTTCAAGAACTCCTTTCTTCTGACTTGTCCCATTATTCACAGGATTCCTTTCAGAAGTGTACATGAATTGGTTATTTGTAATCATTTCAATGAGTTCCTGAGCTTCTGCAGGCGTCTTCTTCAGATGAAGGGATCCTCCAGCAGAGCTGTCCAATGATATCTTGGACAGTTCAGATAGACCATCATAGAAGATACTGATGATGCTCGATTCTGAAAGCATGTCAGAAGGACACCTTCTGATCAATTGCTTGTATCTTTCCTAAGCTTCATAGAGGGATTCACCTTCCTTCTGTCTAAAGGTTTGGACTTCCACTCTAAGCTTGCTCAATTTTTGAAGTGCAAAGAATTTTTCTAAGAAGGCATTGACTAGTTTTTCCCAAGAGTTCAGGCTTTCTTTAGGTTGTGAATCCAACCATATCCTAGCTCTGTCTCTTACAGCAAAGGGGAAGAGCATAAGCTTGTAGACCTCAGGGTCAACCCCATTGGTCTTGACAGTGTCATAGATTTGCAAGAATTCAGCTAAGAACTGATGAGGATCTTCCAATGGAAGTCCATGAAACTTGCAATTCTGTTGCATCAGAGAAACTAATTGAGGCTTAAGCTCAAAGTTGTTTGCTCCAATGGCAGGAATTGAGATGCTTCTCCCATAGAAGTCAGGAGTAGGTGCAGTAAAGTCACCAAGTACCTTCCTTGTATTATTGGCTTTGCTGTTGTTTTCGGCTGCCATGGCTTCTTCTTGTTTGAAAATTTCTATTAGGTCCTCTACAGAGAGTTGTACTTTGGCTTCTGTTAGCTTTCTCTTCAAGGTCCTTTCAGGTTCAGGATCAGCTTCAACAAGAATGTCTTTGTCCTTACTCCTACTCATATAAAAAGAGAGAAGAGGAAAATATGGAATCCTCTATGTTATAGTATAGAGATTCCTTGAGGTGTCAGAGGAAAAGAAGAATAGAAAGAGAAGGTAGAGAGAAAGAATTCGAACTTATCAAGAGGGATAGAGTTCGAATTGTACATTGAGGAGGAGTGTTAGTCCTTTAAATAGAAAGAGTTGAGAAGAGGGGAAGAATTTTCGAAATTAAAGTAAAAGATTTTGAAATAATTAAAAGAATTTTTGAAATTTTGATTGATGATTTTTGAAAACTAAGATTGGAAAAGAAATTAAGTGATTTTTGAAAAAGATTTTGAAATTAGAAATAAAAAAGATATGATTGAAACTTAATTTTGAAAAAGATATGATTGAAAAGATATGATAGAGAATCAAATAGAAAAAGGAAAGTTTTAAAATTAAAGTTGATTACTTGACTAACAAGAAATTAGAAAATATGATTCTAGAATTAAAACTTTTGATCCTTTCTTACTAGGCAAGTAATAACTTGAAAATTACTAATTGTAGCAAGGATTTTCGAAAATAATAATAAAAAAATGGAAAGAAATTGATTTTGAAAGGATATGATTGATAAGATATGATTTGAAAAAGATTTGATTTTGAAAAATTATGAATATTTGAAAAAGATTTGAATTAAAAACAAAATCTTCCCTCTAGTGTCATCCTGGCATTAAACGCCCAAAATCCTACCTTTTTGGGCGTTTAATGCCCAGCCAGGTACCCTGGTTGGCGTTTAAACGCCAGTTTTCCTTCTTCACTGTGCGTTTTGAATGCCCAGCTTTTTCTGTGTAATTCCTCTACTAAATGTTCTGAATCTTCAATTCTCTGTGTTATTGACTTGAAAAGACACAATTTTGAAATTTTTTTTTGAATTTTTAATGATGAGAAATAATAAAAATGCAACTAAGATGAAATAAACAATGCATGCAAGAGACCAAACTTAGAAGTTTGTATACTGGTATGCGAAATTGTTACTCAGGTTGTGAATTGTTGTTCGAAATTGATTCCCTGGCGATGGCACCAAAAACTGATGCACAGAACCATGGTCTAAACATATCTTCACAACTTCGCATAACTAACCAGCAAGTGCACTGGGTCGTCCAAGTAATACCTTACGTGAGTAAGGGTCGAATCCCACGGAGATTGTTGGTATGAAGCAAGCTATGGTCACCTTGTAAATCTCAGTCAGGCGGATATAAAATAGTAATGGGGTTTTTGAAATTTAATAATAAAAGAAGGATAGAAATACTTATGTAAATCGTTGGTGAGAATTTCAGATAAGCGTATGGAGATGCATTCGTTCCTCTGAACCTCTGCTTTCCTGCTGTCTTCATCCAATCAGTCTTACTCCTTTCCATGGCTGGCTTTATGCAAGGGCATCACCGTTGTCAGTGGCTACATCCCCTCCTCTTATGAAAATGGTCCAAGATGCCCTGTCACGGCACGGCTAATCATCTGAGGTTCCCGATCATGCTGGAATAGGATTCACCCTCCTTTTGCGTCTGTCACTACGCCCAGCACTCGCGAGTTTGAAGCTCGTCACAGTCATTCAATCATTGAATCCTACTCGGAATACCACAGACAAGGTTTAGACTTTCTGGATTCTCTTGAATGCCGCCATCATTCTAGCTTACACCACGAAGATTCTGATTAAGAGATCTAAGAGATACTCATTCAATCTAATGTAGAACGGAAGTGGTTGTCAGGCACGCGTTCATAGGGAATGATGATGATTGTCACGTTCATCACATTCAGGTTGAAGTGCGAATGAATATCTTAGAAGCAAAATAAGATGAATTGAATAAGAAACAGTAGTGCTTTGCATTAATCTATGAGGAACAGCAGAGCTCCACACCTTAATCTATGGAGTGTAGAAACTCTACCGTTGAAAATACATAAGTGAAAGGTCCAGGCATGGCCGAATGGCCAGCCCCCAATACGTGATCTAAGATAGCATACAACTGATCAAAGATACTTAATACAATAGTAAAAAGTTCTATTTATACTAAACTAGTCACTAGGGTTTACAGAAGTAAGTAATTGATGTATAAATCCACTTCCGGGGCCCACTTGGTGTGTGCTTGGGTTGAGCTTGAATGTTACACGTGCAGAGGCTCTTTCTGGAGTTGAACGCCAGTTTGTAACATATTTCTGGCGTTCAACTCTGGTTTGTGACTTGTTTCTGGCGTTTAACTCCAGACAGCAGCGTAGAACTGGCGTTCAACGCCCTTTTATGTCATCTAAACTCGGCCAAAGTATGAATTATTATATATTTCTGGAAAGCTCTGGATGTCTACTTTTCAACGTAATTGGAAACGCGCCATTTTAAGTTCTGTAGCTCCAGAAAATCCATTTTGAGTGCAGGAAGGTCAGAATCCAACAGCATCAGCAGTCCTTTTTCAACCTCTGAATCTGATTTTTGCTCAAGTCCCTCAATTTCAGCCAGAAAATACCTAAAATCATAGAAAAACACACAAACTCATAGTAAAGTCCAGAAATATGAATTTAACATAAAAACTAATGAAAACATCCCTAAAAGTAACTAGATTCTACTAAAAACATACTAAAAATAATGCCAAAAAGCGTATAAATTATCCGCTCATCACAACACCAACCTTAAATTGTTGCTTGTCCCCAAGAAACTGAAAATCAAATAGGATAAAAAGAAGAGAATATACTATAAATTCTAAACTATCAATGAAACATAGCTTCAATCAGATGAGCGGGACTTGTAGCTTTTTTTGCCTCTTGAATAGTTTTGGCATCTCACTTTATCCATTGAGGTTCAGAATGATTGGAATCTATAGGAACTCAGAGTTCAGATAGTGTCATTGATTCTCCTAGTTCAGTATGATGATTCTTGAACACAGCTCCTTTATGAGTCTTGGCCGTGGCCCTAAGCACTTTGTTTTCCAGTATTACCACCGGATACATAAATACCACAGACACATAATTGGGTGAACCTTTTCAGATTGTGACTCAACTTTGCTAAAGTCCCCAATTAGAGGTGTCCAGGGTTCTTAAGCACACTCTTCTTTTGCTTTGGACCTTGACTTTAACCGCTCAGTCTCAAGTTTTCACTTGACACCTTCACGCCACAAGCACATGGTTAGGGACAGCTTGGTTTAGCTGCTTAGACTAGGATTTTATTCCTTTAGGCCCTCCTATCCACTGATGCTCAAAGCCTTGGGATCCTTTTTATTTGCCCTTGCCTTTTGGTTTTAAGGGTTATTGGCTTTTTGCTCTTGCCTCTTGGTTTTAAGAGCTTTTGGCTTTTTCTGCTTGCTTTTTCTTTTTCTTTCTAAATTTTTTTTTCGCCTGTTTTTTTTTTTTTTTTGCAAGCTTTGTTCTTTGCTGCTTTTTCTTGCTTCAAGAATCATTTTTATGATTTTTCAGATTATCAAATAACATGTCTCCTTGTCATCATTCTTTCAAGAGCCAACATATTTAACATTCTTAAACAATAACTTCAAAAGACATATGCACTGTTCAAGCGTACATTCAGAAAACAAGAAGCATTGTCACCACATCAATATAATTAAACTAAGTTCAAGGATAAATTCGAAACTCATGTACTTCTTGTTCTTTTGAATTAAAACAGTTTTTATTTAAGAGAGGTGATGGATTCATAGGACATTCATAACTTTAAGACATAGTTACTAACTACTAATGATCACGCAATAATACACAAACATAGATAAGCACATAATATAGAAAATGAAAAACAGAAGAAATAGGAACAAGGAATGAATCCACCTTAGTGATGGTGGCGTTTCCTTCTTGAGGAACCAATGATGTCCTTGAGCTCTTCTATGTCTCTTCCTTGTCTTTGTTGCTCCTCCCTCATTGCTTTTTGATCTTCTCTAATTTCATGAAGGATGATGGAGTGCTCTTGATGTTCCACCCTTAATTGTCTCATGTTGGAGCTTAGTTCTCCTAGGGAAGTGTTGATTTGCTCCCAATAGTTTTGTGGAGGAAAATGCATTTGAGGCATCTCCGGGATCTCATGGTGATGAGCTTCATGCGCCTCTTGAGCTCCATGAATGGGCTCTCTTGCTTGCTCCATCTTTTTCTTAGTGATGGGCTTGTCTTCTTTAATGAGGATATCTCCCTCTATGTCAATCCCAGCCGTATTGCATAGGTGACAAATGAGGTGAGGAAAGGCTAACCTTGCCATAGTGGAGGACTTGTCAGCCACCTTGTAGAGTTCTTGAGGTATAATCTCATGAAATTTCACCTCTTCTCCAATCATGATGCTATGGATCATGATGGCCCGGTCTATAGTAACTTCAGACTGATTGCAAGTGGGAATGATTGAGCATTGAATGAACTCCAACCATCCTCTAGCTACAGGCTTAAGGTCTAGTCTTCTTAGTTGAACCGGTTTGCCTTTTGATTCAATCTTCCATTGAGCTCCTTCTACACATATGTCCATGAGGACTTGGTCCAACCTTTGATCAAAGTTGACTCTCCTTGTGTAGGGGCGTGCGTTCTCTTCCATGTTTGGCAAGTTGAATGCCAACCTCACATTTTTCGGACTGAAATCTAAGTATTTTCCCCGAACCATGGTGAGATAATTCTTTGGGTTCGGGTTCTTACTTTGATCATGGTTCCTAGTGATCCATGCATTAGCATAGAACTCTTGAACCATTAGGATGCCGACTTGTTGGATGGGGTTTGTTAGAACTTTCCAACCTCTTCTTTGAATTTCATGTCGGATCTCCGGATACTCATTTCTTTTGAGTTTGAAAGGGACCTCAGGGATCACCTTCTTCTTGGCCACAACATCATAGAAGTGGTCTTGATGGGCTTTGGAGATGAACCTTTCCATCTCCCATGACTCGGAGGTGAAAGCTTTTGTCTTCCCTTTCCCTTTTCTAGAGGATTCTCCGGTCTTAGGTGCCATCAATGGTAATGGAAAAACAAAAAGCTTATGCTTTTACCACACCAAACTTAGAATTTTGCTCGCCCTCGAGCAAGAGAAGAAAGAATAGATGAAGAAGAAGAAGAAATGGAGGAGAGGGAGAAGAGGTTGTGTTTCGGCCAAGAAGAGAAGAGAGGGTTATGTTGTGTGAAAATGAGGAAGAATGGAGGGTTATATATAGGGATGGGAGGGGGGTGAAGGTTCGGCCATTTAGGGTGGGTTTGGGTGGGAAATTGATTTTGAATTTTGAAGGTAGGTGGAGTTTATGAGGTAGGTTTATGGGGAAGAGTGGATGGATGTGAGTGGTGAAGAGGTGATGGGGAAGAGAGATTGAGGTGATTGGTGAAGGGTTTTGGGGAAGAGTGTTTATGGGATTGTGTGAAAGAGGGGTGAGAAGAAGTGAGTGGAGGTAGGTGGGGATCCTGTGGGGTCCACAGATCCTGAGGTGTTCAAGGTTTTACAACCTTGCACCAATTTAGGCATGTAAAATGCCCTTGCACACAACTCTGGGCGTTCAGCGCCAGATTGGTGCTTGTTCTGGGCGTTGAACGCCCATTTGTAGCCTATTTCTGGCGTTGAACGCCAGAACCATGTTTGTTCTGGGTGTTCAGCGCCAGCTCTCCTCCAGGGTGCACTTCTGGCGTTCAAACACCTAGATGCTGCCCATTTTTGGTGTTCAGCGCCAGAACCATGCTTTATTCTGGCGTTGAACGCCCAAAACATGCTTCTTACTGGCGTTTAAACGCCAGTAAGGTCTTCCTCCAGGGTGTGATTTTTCTTCTGCTGTTTTTGATTCCGTTTTCAATTTTTATATTTATTTTGTGACTCTACGTGATCATGAACCTATAAAGACATATAACTAAGAAAAATATAGTTAGATAAATAAAAATTGGGTTGCCTCCCAACAAGCGCTTCTTTAATGTCAATAGCTTGACAGTGGGCTCTCATGGAGCCTCACAGATGTGCAGAGCTTTGTTGAAACCTCCCAACACCAAACTTAGAGTTTGGATATGGGGGTTTGACATCAAACTTAGAGTTTGGTTGTGGCTTCCCAACACCAAACTTAGAGTTTGACTGTGGGGGCTTTGTGTGACTCTGCTTTGAGAGAAGCTTTTTTTGCTTCCTCTCCATGGATGCAGAGAGAGATCCTTGAGTTGTAAACACAAGGTTGTCCTCATTTAGTTGAAGGATCAATTCTCCTCTGTCCACATCAATCACAGCTCTTGCTGTGGCTAGGAAAGGTCTTCCTAGGATGATGGATTCATCCTCTTCCTTTCCAGTATCCAGGACTATGAAATCAGCAGGGATGTAAAGGCCTTCAACCTTTACTAACACGTCCTCTACTTGTCCATAAGCCTGTTTTCTTGAATTGTCTGCCATCTCTAATGAGATTTTAGCAGCTTGTACCCCATAGATTCCCAGTTTCTCTATTACAGAGAGGGGCATGAGGTTTATCCCTGAACCAAGGTCACACAGAGCCTTAAAGATCATGGTGCCTATAGTACAAGGTATTAAGAACTTTTCAGGATCCTGTCTCTTCTGAGGCAATGTCAGTTGATCCAGATCACTTAGTTCATTGGTGAACAAGGGAGGTTCATCTTCCCAAGTGTCAATACCAAATAATTTGGCATTTAGCTTCATGATTGCACCAAGAAACTTGGCAGCTTGCTCTTCAGTAACATCCTCATTCTCTTCAGAAGAGGAATACTCATCAGAACTCATGAATGGCATAAGGAGGTTCAATGGAATCTCTATGGTCTCTAGATGAGCCTCAGAGTCCTTTGGTTCCTCAGAGGGAAGCTCCTTATTGATCACTGGACGTCCTAGGAGGTCTTCCTCCTTGGGATTCACGTCCTCTCCTTCCCTTACAGGTTCGGCCATGGTGCTTATGTCAATGGCCTTGCACTCTCCTTTTGGATTCTCTTCTGTATTGCTTGGGAGAGTACTAGGAGGGATTTCAGTGATCCTTTTACTCAGCTGGCCCACTTGTGCTTCCAAATTTCTAATGGAAGACCTTGTTTCATTCATGAAACTTACATTGGCCTTGGATAGATCAGAGACTAAGTTTACTAAATTAGAGGTATTTTATTCAGAGTTCTCTGTCTGTTGCTAAGTGGATGATGGAAAAAGGTTTATTATTGTTAAACCTGTTTCTTCCACCATTATTAAAGCCTTGTTGAGGCCTTTGATCCTTCCATGAGAGATTTGGATGATTTCTCCATGATGGATTATAGGTGTTTCCATATGGTTCACCCATGTAATTTACCTCTGCTATTGCAGGGTTCTCAGGATCATAAGCTTCTTCTTCATAAGAAGCCTCTTGAGTACTGTTGGATGCAGCTTGCATTCCATTCAGACTCTGAGAAATTATATTGACTTGCTGAGTCAATATTTTGTTCTGAGCCAATATGGCATTCAGAGTATCAACTTCAAGAACTCCCTTCTTCTGAGGCGTCCCATTACTCACAGGATTCCTCTCAGAAGTGTACATGAACTGGTTATTAGCAACCATGTCAATGAGTTCTTGAGCTTCTGCAGGCATTTTTTTTATGTGAATGGATCCACCTGTAGAAGTATCCAATGACATCTTTGATTGCACAGATAAACCATCATAGAATATATCCAGGATGGTCCATTCTGAAAGCATGTCAGAAGGACACTTTTTGGTCAGCTGCTTGTATCTTTCCCAAGCTTCATAGAGGGATTCACCTTCTTTCTGTCTGAAGGTTTGAACATCCACTCTAAGCTTGCTCAGCTTTTGAGGAGGAAAGAACTTGGCTAAGAAAGCCGTGACCAGCTTGTCCTAAGAGTTCAGGCTATCTCTGGCTTGAGAATCCAACCACACTCTAGCTCTGTCTCTTACAACCAAAGGGAAAAGCATGAGCCTGTAGACTTTAGGATCTACTCCATTAGTCTTAACAGTATCACATATCTGCAAGAATTCAGTTAAGAACTGAAAAGGATCTTCAGATGGAAGTCCATGAAACTTGCAGTTTTGCTGCATCAGAGAAACTAGCTGAGGTTTCAGCCCAAAGTTGTTTGCTCCAATGGCAGGAATGGAGATGCTTCTTCCATGTAAATTGGAATTAGGTGCAGTAAAGTCACCAAGCATTCTCCTTGCATTATTATTATTTTCGGCTGCCATCTCCTCTTCCTGTTTGAAAATTTCTGAAAGGTTCTCTCTGGATTGTTGTAATTTAGCTTCTCTTAGTTTCCTTTTCAGAGTCCTTTCAGGTTCTGGATCTGCTTCAACAAGAATATTCTTGCCCTTGCTCCTGCTCATATGACAAAGAAGAGGGCACAGAAAAAATAATAATAATGGGGATCCTTTATACCACAGTATAGAGGTCCTTGTGTGAGTAGAAGAAAAGAAGAAGAAAATCTGAACTCAGAGAGAAAGAGGGAGTTCGGATTTTTGGTGAGTGATGTGAGGAAGAGATGTTAGTAGATGAATAAATAATTAGAAGGAGATGAGGGAGAAGAATTTTCGAAAATTATTTTTGAAAAAGGGTTAGAGATTTTCGAAAATAGTTTTTGAAAAAGGTTAGTAATTTTTGAAATTTTAAAATCAACAATTAAAATAATTAGTTAATAAAAAAGAAATTTTGAAAAAGAGGGAAGATATTTTCGAAAATTAGAGAGAGAGAGTTAGTTAGGTAGTTTTGAAAAAGATAAGAAACAACCAAAATGTTAGTTAGTTAGTTGAAACAAATTTTGAAAAGATAAGTTAGGAAGTTAGAAAAGATATTTTGAAATCAAATTTTTGAAAAAGATAGGATAAGAAGATATTTTTGAAAAGATATGATTTAAATTAGTTTTTGAAAAAGATTTGAATTTTAAAATCACAATTAATGACTTGATTCATAAGAAATCACAAGATATGATTCTAGAACTCAAAGTTTGAATCTTTCTTAACAAGCAAGTAACAAACTTGAAATTTTTGAATCAAAACATTAATTGTTATTGTTATTTTCGAAAATTATGATATAAAATTAAGAAAAAAGATTTTTGAAAAATATTTTTGAAATTTTTGAAAATAACAAAAACAATTGAAAAAAAAGATTTAATTTTTGAAAAAAGATTTTGAAAAAGATTGAAAATTTGATTTGACTCATAAAAACAACTAGATTTTAAAAATTTTTGAAAAAGTCAAATCTAATTTTTGAAATTTTAAGAGAGAAAAAGGGAAAGATATTTTTTTGATTTTTGAATTTTTATGATGAGAGAGAAAAACAGGAAAAATGATGCAATGCATGAAAGTTATGGATCAAAACAATGAATGCATGCAATAATGCTATGAATGTCAAGATGAACACCAAGAACACTATGAAGATCATGATGAACATCAAGAACATATTTTTGAAAAATTTTTAATGCAAAGAGAACATGCAAGACACCAAACTTAGAATTCTTTAATGCTTAGACACTAAGAATTCAAGAATGCATATGAAAAACAAGAAAAGACAAAACATGCAAATGCAAAGATCAAACAAGAAGACTTACCAAGAACAACTTGAAGATCATGAAGAACACTATGAATGCATGAAAATTTTCGAAAAATGCAAGATGAGTATGCAATTGACACCAAACTTATAACATGACTTAAGACTCAAACAAGAAACACAAAAAATATTTTTGATTTTTATGATTTTATGATTTTTTTGTATTTTCTTTTAATTTTTTTCGAAAATTATTTTGAAAAAGAAAAAGAAAAATAAGGATTCCAAAATTTTTAATATGAATTCCAGGAATCTTATGCTCTTTAAACTAAAGCTCCAATCAAGGGGTCAGGCATGGCTTAATAGCCAGCCAAGCTTTAGAATGGAATTACATCCATTGAGGTGATTAGTTGAAGACCAATCCCAAAGGAGTTTGGATATGGCTTTACAGCCAGTCAGGGTTCAACATGCTTCATGAAACACTAGAATTCATTCTTAAAAATTCTGAAGAAAAATATATTTTTGAAAATATTTTTTTTTTTCGAAAACAAAAGAAAAATTTTTGAAAGATTTTTGAAAACTCTTTTGAAAACAAAATAAGAAGAAAATTACCTAATCTGAGCAACAGGATGAACCGTCAGTTGTCCAAACTCGAACAATCCCCGGCAACGGCGCCAAAAACTTGGTATGCGAAATTGTTACTCAGGTTGTGAATTGTTGTTCGAAATTGATTCCCTGGCGATGGCACCAAAAATGGATGCACAGAACCATGGTCTAAACATATCTTCACAACTTCGCATAACTAACCAGCAAGTGCACTGGGTCGTCCAAGTAATACCTTACGTGAGTAAGGGTCGAATCCCACGGAGATTGTTGGTATGAAGCAAGCTATGGTCACCTTGTAAATCTCAGTCAGGCGGATATAAAATAGTAATGGGGTTTTTGAAATTTAATAATAAAAGAAGGATAGAAATACTTATGTAAATCGTTGGTGAGAATTTCAGATAAGCGTATGGAGATGCATTCGTTCCTCTGAACCTCTGCTTTCCTGCTGTCTTCATCCAATCAGTCTTACTCCTTTCCATGGCTGGCTTTATGCAAGGGCATCACCGTTGTCAGTGGCTACATCCCCTCCTCTTATGAAAATGGTCCAAGATGCCCTGTCACGGCACGGCTAATCATCTGAGGTTCCCGATCATGCTGGAATAGGATTCACCCTCCTTTTGCGTCTGTCACTACGCCCAGCACTCGCGAGTTTGAAGCTCGTCACAGTCATTCAATCATTGAATCCTACTCAGAATACCACAGACAAGGTTTAGACTTTCCGGATTCTCTTGAATGCCGCCATCATTCTAGCTTACACCACGAAGATTCTGATTAAGAGATCTAAGAGATACTCATTCAATCTAATGTAGAACGGAAGTGGTTGTCAGGCACACGTTCATAGGGAATGATGATGATTGTCACATTCATCACATTCAGGTTGAAGTGCGAATGAATATCTTAGAAGCAAAATAAGATGAATTGAATAAGAAATAGTAGTGCTTTGCATTAATCTATGAGGAACAGCAGAGCTCCACACCTTAATCTATGGAGTGTAGAAACTCTACCGTTGAAAATACATAAGTGAAAGGTCCAGGCATGGCCGAATGGCCAGCCCTCAATACGTGATCTAAGATAGCATACAACTGATCAAAGATACTTAATACAATAGTAAAAAGTTCTATTTATACTAAACTAGTCACTAGGGTTTACAGAAGTAAGTAATTGATGCATAAATCCACTTCTGGGACCCACTTGGTGTGTGCTTGGGGTGAGCTTGAATATTACACGTGCAGAGGCTCTTTCTGGAGTTAAACGCTAGGTTGTAACGTATTACTGGCGTTCAACTCTGGTTTGTGACTTGTTTCTGGCGTTTAACTCCAGACAGCAGCGTAGAACTGGCGTTCAACGCCCTTTTACGTCGTCTAAACTCGGCCAAAGTATGGACTATTATATATTGCTGGAAATTTTTTCCCTGGATGTCTACTTTCCAACGCAATTGGAAGCGCGCCATTTTGAGTTCTGTAGCTCCAGAAAATCCACTTTGAGTGCAGGGAGGTCAGAATCCAACAACATCAGCAGTCCTTCTTCAACCTCTGAATCTGATTTTTGCTCAAGTCCCTCAATTTCAGCCAAAAAATACCTGAAATCACAGAAAAACACACAAACTCATAGTAAAGTCCAAAAATGTGAATTTAACATAAAAACTAATGAAAACATCCCTAAAAGTAACTAGATTCTACTAAAAACATACTAAAAACAATGCCAAAAAGCGTATAAATTATTCTGGGCCCACTTGGTGTGTGGTTGGGCTGAGCATTGAAGCTTCCATGTGTAGAGACTTTTCTTGGAGTTTTACGCAAGCTTTTGTGCCAGTTTGGGCGTTTAACTCCAGCTTTTATGCCAGTTCTGGCGTTTTGATGCCAGAATTTTTGTGCTGACTTGGAACGCCGGTTTGGGCCATCAAATATCGGACAAAGTATGAACTATTATATATTTCTGGAAAGCCCAGGATGTCTACTTTCCAACGCAATTAAGAGCGCACCAATGGGGTTTATGTAGCTCCAGAAAATCCACTTCGAGTGCAGGGAGGTCAGAATCCAACAACATCTGCAGTCCTTTTTCAGCCTCTGAATCAGATTTTTGCTCAGGTCCCTCAATTTCAGCCAGAAAATATCTGAAATCACAGAAAAATACACAAACTCATAGTAAAGTCCAAAAATGTGATTTTTATTTAAAAACTAATTAAAATATACTAAAAACATACTAAAAACAATGCCAAAAAGCGTATAAATTATCCGCTCATCACAACACCAAACGTAAATTGTTGCTTGTCCCCAAGCAACTGAAAATCAAATAGGATAAAAAGAATAGAAAATACAATGAATTCCAAAAACATCTATGAGGATCAGTCTTAATTAGATGAGCGGGGCTTTTAGCTTTTTGCTTCTGAACAGTTTTGGCATCTCACTTTATCCTTTGAAGTTCAGAATGATTGGCTTCTATAGGAACTCAGAATCCAGATAGTGTTATTGATTCTCCTAGTTAAGTATGTTGATTCTTGAACACAGTTACTTTATGAGTATTGGCCGTGACCCTAAGCACTTTGTTTTCCAGTATTACCACCGGATACATAAATTCCACAGACACATAATTGGGTGAACCTTTTCAGATTGTGACTCAGCTTTGCTAGAGTCCCAATTAGAGGTGTCCAGAGCTCTTAAGCACACTCTTTTTGCTTTGGACCACGACTTTAACTGCTCAGTCTCAAGTTTTCACTTGACACCTTCACGCCACAAGCATATGGTTAGGGACAACTTGGTTTAGCCGCTTAGGCCAGGATTTTATTCCTGTTGGCCCTCCTATCCACTGATGCTCAAAGCCTTGGATCCTTTTTATTTTACCCTTGCCTTTTGGTTCAAAAGGCTATTGGCTTTTTCTGCTTGCTTTTTCTTTTTCTTTCTTTTCCTCTCTTTTTTTTCTCTTTTTTTCCGCATATATCTCTTTTTTTTCTGCAAGCTTTTCACTGCTTTTTCTTGCTTCAAGAATCAATTTTATGATTTTTCAGATTATCAAATAACATTTCTCCTTTTTCATCATTCTTTCAAGAGCCAACAATTTTAACATTCATGAATCAACAATATCAAGAATATGCACTGTTCAAGCATTCATTCAGAAGACAAGAATTATTGCCACCACATCAAAATAATTAAACTGTTTTAAAATTCGAAATTCATGTATTTCTTTTTCGTTTTCAATTAAAAACATTTTCCATTTAAGAAAGGTGATGGATTCATTTTCATAGTTTTAAGGCATAGACACTTAGACACTAATGATCATGTAATAAAGACACAAATATAAATAAATATAAGGCATAATTTTTGAAAAACAGAAAATAAAGAATAAGGAAATTAAAGAACGGGTCCACCTTAATGATGGCGGCTTGTTCTTCCTCTTGAAGATCTTATGGAGTGCTTGAGCTCCCCAATATCTCTTCCTTACCTTTTTTGCTCCTCCCTTAGTTGTCCCATGTTGGAACTTAATTCTCCTAGGGAGGTATTGATTTTCTCCCAATAGTTTTGTGGAGGAAAATGCATCCCTTGAGGCATCTCAGGGATTTCATGATGAGGAATTTCCTCGTACTCTTGTCCATGAGTGGGATCTCTTGTTTGCTTCATCCTTTTCTTAGTGATGGGCTTGTCCTCATCAATGAGGATATCTTCCTTTATGTCAATTCCAGCCGAATTGCAAAGGTGACAAATGAGATGAGGGAAGGCTAACCTTGCCAAAGTGGAGGACTTGTCCGCCACCTTGTAGAGTTCTTGGGATATAACCTCATGAACTTCTACTTCCTCTCCAATCATGATGCTATGGATCATGATAGCCCGGTCTATAGTAACTTCAGACCAGTTGCTAGTGGGAATGATTGAGCGTTGGATGAACTCCAACCATCCCCTAGCCACGGGCTTGAGATCATGCCTTCTTAGTTGAACCGACTTCCCTCTTGAATCTCTCTTCCATTGAGCGCCCTCTTCACAGATGTCTATGAGGACTTGGTCCAACCTTTGATCAAAGTTGACCCTTCTAGTGTAGGGGTGTGCATCTCCTTGCATCATTGGCAAGTCGAATGCCAACCTTACATTTTCCGGACTGAAATCTAAGCATTTCCCTCGGACCATTGTAAGCCAATTCTTTGGATCCGGGTTCACACTTTGATCATGGTTCTTGGTGATCCATGCATTGGCATAGAACTCTTAAACCATTAAGATTCCGACTTGTTGAATGGGGTTGGTGAGAGCTTCCCAACCTCTTCTTCGAATCTCATGTCGGATCTCCGGATATTCACCCTTTTTGAGTTTGAAAGGGACCTCGGAGATCACTTTCTTCTTGGCCACAACTTCATAGAAGTGGTCTTGATGCACCTTTGAGATGAATCTCTCCATCTCCCTTGACTCGGAGGCGGAAGCTTTTGCCTTCCCTTTCCTCTTTCTAGAGGTTTCTCCGGCCTTTGGTGCCATAAATGGTTATAGAAAAATAAAAAGCTTTAGCTTTTACCACACCAAACTTAGCAGGTTTTCTCGTCCTTGAGCAAAAGAAGAAAGAAAGGAGTAGAAGAAGAAGAAATGGAGGAGATGGAGGTGGGTAGGTGTTTCGGCCAAGGGGTGAAGTAGTTTTTATATTGTGGGAAAATGAGGGTGTGAAAATGGGTTTATATAGGGGTGGAGAGAGGGTTAGGGTTCGGCCATGTAGGGTGGGTTTGGGAGGGAAAGTGGTTTGAATTTGAATGGTGAGGTAGGTGGGGTTTTATGATGGATGGATGTGGATTGGTGGAGGGTTTATGGAGAAGAGGGTAGGATTTGATAGGTGAGGGGTTTTTGGGGAAGAGGTATTGAGGTGATTGGTGAATGTGTGAAGAAGAGAGAGAGTGAGTTGAGGTTGGTGGGGATCCTGTAGGGTCCACAAATCCTGAGGTGTCAAGGATTTTTCATCCCTGCACCAAGTGGCGTGCAAAACGCCCTTTTCTGCCAATCCTGGCGTTAAACGCCAGGTTGCTGCCCATTTCTGGCGTTAAACGCCCAGAATGGTGCCAGACTGGGCGTTTAACGCCCATTCTGCTGCCCTTACTGGCGTTTAAACGCCAGTAGTCTTCTCCTCCAAGGTGTTCTATTTTTCATTCTATTTTTCAGTTTGTTTTTGCTTTTTCAATTGTTTTTGTGACTTTCCATGATCATCAACCTACATAAAATATAAAATAATAGAAATATAACATAGATAAGTAAAATTAGGTTGCCTCCCAACAGGCGCTTCTTTAATGTCAGTAGCTTGATAGTGGGCTCTCATGGAGCCTCACAGATACTCAGAGCATGATGATGGCCTCTCAACACCAAACTTAGAGTTTGGTTGTGGCCTCCCAACACCAAACTTAGAGTTTGAATGTGGGGATTTTGTTTGACTCTGCATTGAGAGAAGCTTTTCATGCTTCCTCTCCATGGTTATAGAGGGAGATCCTTGAGCCTTAAACACAAGGGAGTCCTCATTCACTTGAAAGACTAATTCTCCTCTGTTTACATCAATCACAGCTTTTGCTGTGGCTAGGAAGGGTCTACCAAGGATGATGGATTCATCCATACACTTCCCAGTGTCTAGGATTATGAAATCAGTAGGGATGTAGTGGTCTTCAACCTTTACCAAGACATCCTCTACAAGTCCATAAGTTTGTTTCCTTGAATTGTCTGCCATCTCTAGTGAGATTCTTGCAGCTTGTACCTCAAGGATTCCTAGCTTCTCCATTACAGAGAGAGGCATGAGGTTTATGCTTGATCCTAGGTCACATAGAGCCTTCTCAAAGGTCATGGTGCCTATGGTACAAGTTATTGAGAACTTCCCAAGATCCTGTCTCTTTTGAGATAATCTCTGCCTAGTCAAGTCATCCAGTTCTTTGGTGAGCGAGGGAGATTCATCCTCCCAAGTCTCATTACCAAATAATTTGGTATTTAGTTTCATGATTGCTCCAAGGTACTTAGCAACTTGCTCTTCAGTAACATCTTCATCCTCTTTAGAGGAAGAATACTCATCAGAGCTCATGAATGGCAGAAGTAAATTCAATAGAATCTCTATGGCCTCATTGTGGGCCTCAGATTCCCATGGTTCCTCATTAGGGAACTCCATGGAGGCCAGTGAACGTCCATTGAGGTCTTCCTTAGTGAAGATCACTGCCTCGTCCTCCTCTCCATGTTCGGCCATGTGAGATGTGGTTATGGCCTTGCACTCTCTTTTTGGATTCTCTTCTGTATTGCTTGGAAGAGTACTAGGAGGGAGTTTAGTAATTTTCTTACTCAGCTGACCCACTTGTGCCTCCAAATTTCTAATGGAGGACCTTGTTTCAGTCATGAAACTTTGAGTGGTTTTAATTAGATCAGAGACTATAATTGCTAAGTCAGAGAGGCTCTGCTTAGAATTCTCTGTCTGTTGCTGAGAAGATGATGGAAAAGGTTTGCCATTGCTAAACCTATTTCTTCTACCATTATTGTTGTTGAAGCCTTGTTGAGGCCTCTGTTGATCCTTCCATGAGAGGTTTGGATGATTCCTCCATAAAGGATTATAGGTGTTTCCATAGGGTTCTCCCATGTAATTCACCTCTTCCATTGCTGGGTTCTCAGGATCATAAGCTTCTTCTTCAGATGAAGCTTCTTTGGTACTGCCTGTTGCTGCTTGCATTCTAGGCAGACTCTGAGAAATCATATTGACTTATTGAGTCAATATTTTGTTCTGAGCCAATATGGCATTCAGAGTATCAATTTCAAGAACTCCTTTCTTCTGACTTGTCCCATTATTTACAGGAATCCTTTCAGAAGTGTACATGAATTGGTTATTTGCAACCATTTCAATGAGTTCCTGAGCTTCTGTAGGCGTCTTCTTCAGATGAAGAGATCTTGCAGCAGAGCTATCCAATGACATCTTGGACAGTTCAGATAGACCATCATAGAAGATACCGATGATGCTTCATTCTGAAAGCATGTCAGAAGGACACCTTCTGATCAATTGCTTATATCTTTCCCAAGCTTCATAGAGGGATTCACCTTCCTTCTATCTGAAGGTTTGGACTTCCACTCTAAGCTTGCTCAATTTTTGAGGTGAAAAGAATTTTGCCAAGAAGGCATTGACTAGCTTTTCCCAAGAGTTCAGACTTTCTTTAGGTTGTGAATCCAACCATATCCTAGCTCTGTCTCTTACAGCAAAGGGGAAGAGCATAAGCTTGTAGACCTCAGGGTCAACCCCATTGGTCTTGACAGTGTCATAGATTTGCAAGAATTCAGCTAAGAACTGATGAGGATCTTCCAATGGAAGTCCATGAAACTTGCAATTCTGTTGCATCAGAGAAACTAATTGAGGCTTAAGCTCAAAGTTGTTTGCTCCAATGGCAGGAATTGAGATGCTTCTCCCATAGAAGTCAGTAGTAGGTGCAGTAAAGTCACCAAGCACCTTCCTTGCATTATTGGCATTGTTGTTGTTTTCGGCTGCCATGGCTTCTTCTTGTTTGAAAATTTTTGTTAGGTCCTCTACAGAGAGTTGTACTTTGGCTTCTCTTAGCTTTCTCTTCAAGGTCTTTTCAGGTTCAGGATCAGCTTCAACAAGAATGTCTTTGTCCTTACTCCTGCTCATATGAAAAGAGAGAAGAAGAAAATATGGAATCCTCTATGTTACAGTATAGAGATTCTTTGAGGTGTCAGAGGAAAAGAAGAATAAAAGGAGAAGGTGGAGAGAAAGAATTCGAACTTATCAAGTGGGATAGAGTTCGAATTGTACATTGAGGAGGACTGTTAGTCCTTTAAATAGAAGGAGTTGAGAAGAGGGGAAGAATTTTCGAAATTAAAGTAAAAGATTTTGAAATAATTAAAAGAAATTTTGAAAATTTGATTGATGATTTTCGAAAACTAAGATTGGGAAAGAAATTAAGTGATTTTTGAAAAAGATTTTGAAATTAGAAATAAAAAAGATATGATTGAAACTTAATTTTGAAAAAGATGTGATTGAAAAGATATGATTGAGAATCAAATAGAAAAAGGAAAGTTTTAAAATTAAAGTTGATTACTTGACTAACAAGAAATTAGAAGATATGATTCTAGAATTAAAAGTTTTGATCCTTTCTTATTAGGTAAGTAATAACTTGAAAATTACTAATTGTAGCAAGGATTTTTGAAAATAATAATAAAAAAATGGAAAGAAATTGATTTTGAAAGGATATGATTGAAAAGATATGATTTGAAAAAGATTTGATTTTAAAAAATTATGAATATTTGAAATAGATTTGAATTAAAAACAAAATCTTCCCTCTAGTGTCATCCTGGCGTTAAACGCCAAGAATGACATCCATTCTGGCGTTTAACGCCCAAAATCCTACCTTTTTGGGCGTTTAACACCTAGCCAGGTACCCTGGCTGGCGTTTAAACGCCAGTTTTCCTTCTTCATTGGGTGTTTTGAATGCCCAGCTTTTTCTGTGTAATTCCTCTGCTGAATGTTCTGAATCTTCAATTCTCTGTGTTATTGACTTGAAAAGACACAATTTTAAAATTTTTTTTGAATTTTTAATGATGAGAAATAATAAAAATGCAACTAAGATCAAATAAGCAATGCATGCAAGACACCAAACTTAGAAGTTTGTATACTAAGGACTATAACAATTTGAAAATGTATATAAGTAACAACAAAAGACACAAAACAAGAGAATTCAAAGATCAGAGCAAGGAAATCATCAAGAATAACTTGAAGATCAATGAAGAACATAATTCATATATTCGAAAAATGCAAGAAGAATAAAGACATGAAATTGACACCAAACTTAAAAATTGATACTAGACTCAAACAAGAAACATAAAATATTTTTGATTTTTATGATTTTATAAACTTTTTTTTGTGATTTTTCAAAAATTATATGGAAAAAGAGAAAAAGGACTTCAAAATTCTTAATGAGAATTCCAGGAATCATTGCAATGTTAGTCTAAAGCTTCAGTCTAAAAAGATTAGACATGGCTAGCCAAGCTTCAGCAGCACATTACATTCAACAGCTAAATTGATGAGAATCAATCAGCTTTTGTGATGATAAGAACATCACCTTGAAACTCTAGAATTCATTCTTAAAAATTCTGAAGAAAATAAAAAGAAAAGTACCTAATCTAAGCAACAAGATGAACCGTCAGTTGTCCAAACTCGAACAATCCTCGGCAACGGCGCCAAAAACTTAGTGCACGAAATTGTGATCATCAATGGCACCAACAACTTGGTACGCACAATTGTAATCTCAACTCTTTATCACAACTCCGCACAACTAACCAGCAAGTGCACTGGGTCGTCCAAGTAATAAGCCTTACGTGAGTAAGGGTCGATCCCACGGAGACTGTCGACTTGAAGCAAGCTATGGTCATCTTGTAAATCTCAGTCAGGCAGATTCAAATGGTTATGGAGGATTGATAATTAAAGGATAAACATGAAATAAAGATAAAGATAGAGATACTTATGTAATTCATTGGTAGGAATTTCAGATAAGCGTATGGAGATGCTTTGTTCCCTCTGAACCTCTGCTTTCCTATTGCCTTCTCCCAATCATTCATACTCCTTTCCATGGCAAGCTTTATGTTGGGCATCACCGTTGTCAATGGCTACTTCCCGTTCTCTCAGTAAAAATGTTCTACGCATGCAGTCACCGCACGGCTAATCATCTGTCGGTTCTCGATCATGTTGGAATAGGATCCATTGATCCTTTTGCGTCTGTCACACGCCCAACACTCGCGAGTTTGAAGCTCGTCACAATCATCCCTTCCCGAATCCTACTCAGAATACCACAGACAAAATTTAGATGTTCCGGATCTCAGGAATGGCCGCCAATAATTCTAGCCTATACCACGAAGGTTCTAATCTTAGATTAGAAACCCAAGAGATACACATTCAAGCTTGTTTGCATGTAGAACGGAAGTGGTTGTCAGGCACGCGTTCATAGGTGAGAATGGTGATGAGTGTCACATAATCATCACATTCGTCATGTTCTTGGGTGCGAATGAATATCTTGGAGAAGAAATAGACTTGAATTGAATAGAAAAATAATAGTACTTTGTATTAATTCATGAAGAACAGCAGAGCTCCACACCTTAATCTATGGTGTGTAGAAACTCCACCGTTGAAAATACATAAGAACAAAAGGGTCTAGGCATGGCTGTGAGGCCAGCCCCCCAAACGTGAAAAGGTCTATCAAGTATGATCAAGTGTAAAAGTATGAAAATACAATAGCAAAAGGTCCTATTTATAGAGAACTAGTAGCCTAGGGTTACAGAAATAGGTAATTAATGCAAAAATCTTCTTCCGGGCCCACTTGGTGTGTGCTTGGATTGAGCATTGAAGCTTCCATGTGTAGAAACTTTTCTTGGAGTTAAACGCCAGCTTTTGTGCCAGTTTGGGCGTTTAACTCCAGCTTTTATGCCAGTTCTGGCGTTTTGACGCTAGAATTTTTGTACTGACTTGGAACGACGGTTTGGGCCATCAAATCTCGAGCAAAGTATGGACTATTATATATTGCTGGAAAGCCCAGAATGTCTACTTTCCAACGCAATTGAGAACGTGCCAATTGGGCTTCTGTAGCTCCAGAAAATCCACTTCGAGTGTAGGGAGGTCAGAATCCAACAACATCTGCAGTCCTTTTTCAGCCTCTGAATAAGATTTTTGCTGAGGTCCCTCAATTTCAGCCAGAAAATATCTGAAATCACAGAAAAATACACAAACTCATAGTAAAGTCCAAAAATGTGATTTTTATTTAAAAACTAAAAAAATATAATAAAAACTAATTAAAATATACTAAAAACATACTAAAAACAATGCCAAAAAGCGTATAAATTATCCGCTCATCACTAAGTTTCATGGCCTACCTGCTCAAGAGCCTATCAAGCACCTTAGAGATTTTCAGACAACTTGCTCAACTACTAGGCAGCATGGTGGGGATGAGGCTACTATTTGGTTATATGCCTTCCCATTTTCTCTTGAGAGAAAGGCAAGGGAGTGGTTCTACACTCAATCGGAAGCTGTTGTTACTAATTGGGACTTGCTTAGAAGGGAATTCATGGACAAGTTCTTTTCAGCAGAGGTTACAGATAGATTGAGGAAGGAAATTTCCTACATCATCCAAGGCGAATCAGAGACTCTCTACGAGTATTGGGAACGCTTCAGGAATCTCCTCGACTCATGTCCCCATCACAAGATTGATAAGTTGGTGTTGATTAGCTATTTCTGCCAAGGCATGAAGCCTCAAGGCAAGACCATCTTAGATGCTGCAAGTAATGGCTCTCTGACGAAGTACAAGACGGCGACAGAAGCGTGGCAACTGATCACCGATCTAGCTGAGTCTACTCGAAATACAAGGAAAAGGAACAATCATCCCAAGGCCATTGCAGAAGTTTCCTCTAGCAGTGAGACTGCTGCTCTCACCAAGACTCTGAGAGAGATAACCAATATACTGAAGCAGCTTCAGCTTAATCAACAACAACCTCAGCCTCCTCCACAACAACATTGTCAACAGTTGGTCCCTCAGAGTATGTGTGGAATATGCGCCTGCTATTTTTACTACACTGATGATTGTCCACAACTCCAAGAAGACAACACCTTGGCAGCTACTAATGTCTATTACAACTGTCTGAATCAAGGGTACTATCAACAAGGCGGTAATTATAACCAAGGTGGTAACTACGATCAAGGTTGGCAAGACAACTCCAACCAAGGATGGAGAGATAATTCTAACCAGGGATGGAGAGACAATTCCAACCAAGGATGGAGGGACAACTACAGCCAAGGAGGCAGAGACAATGGTGGAAATCAAAGTTGGAACAACAACTATCAACAGAATCGGTATCAACAAAATCCTCCATACCAACAGTAGAACCAAGGCCAAAGTTACAGGACACCTCACCAAAGGCAAGCTCAAGCACCTCAACACAACCAACCACAAGCCCCTTAAATTACCTACCCCCTTCCTCCTCCAAAGATGAGATGCTTCGCTCTATTGTAAAAGGACAAGAAGACCTTCAAAATTCACTTAACTCTAACATCATAGGTCTTACCTCCACTCTACAAGCTCTCATATCCCGTATGGAACCACCCTCTACCTCCAACAATCAACCTTCAAGCTCTGGTGCACTTCCCTCTCAATCTTTACCCAACTCCAAGGGTGGAATTAATGCCATCACTTTGAGGTTCGGAACTACATTGCAAGAGAGGAGTCTCGAGGAGGCAAGCTCAAGAGAAGACATTCAAGTTGAAGACATTATTAAGGTAGAAGATGTTGAAGAAGAGGATGAGGTACAAGATGCGGTTGAAGAAGAAGTTGCTCAACCAAGGAATGGAGTATCTAAGGAAGATGATGTTGTGAGAGAATCCATTCCCATTCCTTTTCCACACCTTGCTAGGAGGACTAAGAAGCAAGTGGAGCTAGACCCCAAGATGGTGGAGATCTTCAAAAAGGTTGAGGTAACTATTCTCCTTTTTGATGCTATTTGTCAAGTTCCTAAGTATGATAAGTTTCTAAAAGATTTGTGCATGAATAAGGATAAGATACATGATTTAGAAACTATTCCTTTAGGTAGCTCTATTTCTGCTTTAATGGGTGCTATACCGGAGAAATGTGGTGATCCCGGTCCTTGTATGGTTACTTGTACTATAGAGGTGTACAATTTGTTGACTGCATGTGTGATTTAGGTACATGTGTTAGTATTTTTCTATTATCTGTATATGATGCTTTGAGGCTCCCACCCTTGAAAAGGTCGGCAGCACATTTTGTTTTGGCAGATAAAAGCATAATTTCAGTGGTTGGCATTGTGGAAGACGTCTTAGTGAGCATTAAGGGGTTGACATTCCCTATTGACTTCTATATTTTAGAGATACCCCCTAATGACTCAGGAAGACCTTCGTCCATCTTGCTTGGAAGACCATTTTTGAAGACTTCGCAGTTTAAATTGGATGCCTTCTCGGGAACATATTCTTTTGAGATAGATAGCAGAGCAGTGAGCTTCAACCTAGATAAAGCTATGAAGCACCCACCGGAAGACCACTCCATCTTCTAGTGTGATATTATTAATGAGACTGTGGCTGAAGTTCACCAAGAGGCAGTAGAGGAGATGAACATGAAGCAAGGTGCAAGTGTGGGGAAGCCCTCTAAGTATACTGAAGACACCCTGCTACCTCCAATGGCTCCGGAGCCATCAAGTGCCAAGCCATGAGCTAAAAATGGAGTTGAAGCCCCTTCCACCTCACCTCAAGTATGCTTATCTTGAGGACAATCAACATCTCCCAGTTATTATTGCAAAGGAACTCACTTCCCAACAAGAGGAGCGTTTGCTTTGTATGCTTAGAAGACATAAGAAAGCTATTGGGTGGAGTTTGGCAGACATAATAGGTATAAGCCCTCAAGTCTGTGAGCACCGCATATTTCTAGAGGAGGGAGCAAGGCCTATCCGTCAACCTCAAAGGCGGTTGAACCCCACCATTTTAGAAGTTGTGAAAAAGGAAGTGACCCGACTGCTTGAAACCAACATCATCTATCCAATCTCAGATAGCGAATGGGTTAGCGCAGTACAGGTGGTTCCGAAGAAGTCAGGTTTCACAACAGTAAAGAATGAGCATGGGGAACTCATGACTACAAGAGTGCAGAATTCCTGGAGGGTGTGCATTGACTACAGGCGTTTGAACCAGGCTACTCGCAAGGATCACTACTCGCTACCTTTCATCGATCAAATGCTTGATTGCCTATCAGGTAAATCACACTACTGTTTTCTCACTACAACAAACAAGGCTTTTCGCAACAGTCAAAAACTGTTCCCTAAACTTTAGGCAACACTTTGGCAACGGTTTTTGACCTGTGGTATATGCGGCCGTTGCCAATGCTCAAAGGCAACGGTTTTTTACCTAAGACAATGGTAACCAAAAAACCGTTGCCAAAGTTATTGGTATAGGCAACGGTTTTGAAACAAAATTTTAAACAACGGTTTCAAACCGTTACTCGAAATGCAACGGTTTTAAACCGTTCTTTTTCATGATACAACGGTTTAAAACCGTATATGAATAGGCAACGGTTTTAAACTGTGGTAGTTTTATTATCCACAACAGCAACGGTTTTAAAGCATTACCGTTGGTACCGTTTTTTGGTAACGGTTTTTGAACTGTTGCCATTTTATAGTTGTCTAAGACAACGGTTTAAAAACGTTACCATTGGTATCATTTTTGGCAACGGTTTTAACACTGTTGTCCTTTGTAACTTTTGACAACGGTTTTTTGTAATATATAATTTTTTATTTTCAATAGTAGTTTTCTCGTGAATCAAATTAATTTCATTTTTTTTAATTATTTAGAGTCAATAAATAATCTAAACTATTTGAATAAAGTCACTAAAGAAAAATAATTGAACATTTTCCATCAAATTTGACTTATAAAAATTGTTGTAAGATCCACAATCACATTCAAAATACCACAATATATATACTCTCATGACAACCTCGAACTATATCATCTAATGTTGCAAAAAATATAACAAAGAAGAGTTGAACTAGCTAAGTAGCAAATAGATTTATCATCATGTCCGATCCACAAGTTCATGACTTTTACTCTGTAACATTTGCTCTTAAAAGTTTGACCTTAATGAAGGTCGATTTCCCCTTCAACATAGTTTTCCTGTAAAAAAAGAAAAAAAAAATCAAATATAAAACTACTAATAATGTCTACTAAAATTAGCATAATAAGGCCATCATCATCATTGCTCAACCAAAACAAGACATGAAATCAGCCATTAACAAGGATAAAACAGCATTCTACAATTTAAAACCGTTCATTCCAGGCATCAGCAGCAACCAAAAAGTTCAACCTAAATCCACTACAAATCAGATATAACTTCCTAACCACCTATTACCCACTAAGCATGCATAACTAAATTGACTAATTTAACAAAAACTGAACAAACTAATTAAACTAAGAAAATGTAAACAGGGAAATAAATTGAGAACATGCAGAAGAAGCAGAAACAGAAAATGGCAAGAGGAGGGAGAATGGAGGCAGAGCAGTGTCGACCCAGAGGTGGCTACTGGTGGCGCACGGTGGAGGATGAGCGCAGAAACAGGAGAACAGTGGCATTTTTGTTCTGTTTCCGAAGACAGGGGAGGGAAAAAATGGAAGAAGAAGAAGAAAAGAGGAGAAAGGGAAAGAAGGAGGTGTTTTCTTCACTATTGTCTCTATACAAAGATACTAATTATATACCATCCCTCTTATTGATTTAATTTATAAGATATTTAATTGAAAAAAAAAAGAACAAATTAAAGTAACCTATTGAGTTGAATTTGGTCATGAAACAAAACTAAAGTAACAAATTACCAAATTCAATTCACAAATTGGAATTCAATTAACACAAATTTTTAGAAATTTCGGCAACATTCTGGCAGTAAATAGGACATTTCTGAATTTAAACAAACAGCAAAATCAACCCATATGAACTCACTAGAATCAAATCAGCACTAATCAGCACTAAAATCAAACGGCAGCAAGCGAAAATGGCAATCAGCAGCAATATAAAAATTAGCATAATAAGGCCATCATCATCATTGCTCAATCAAAATAAGGCATGAAATCAGCCATTAACAAAGATAAAACAGTACTATGTCAACTAAAATAAAAGACATGGACATATGTTTTAGACTAACTATAAATGATTTTTTCAATCAAGAGCTTATTGCATCTAAAGAATTTCTAGAAGTCAACCACTGCACACATATTCAAAAGAGAACATCTCAACTAATCATGAGACTAACAATTTGTATCTAACAAACTATGCAAAGAAGCTTAGGCAATCAATTAATCAGTAAATTTTCTTCACTGTTATCTCTTTTTCTGGTTTTAAAGAGACAAACTAAAATAGCAACAAAGAATAAAAATATAAGTAATTCATAACCAGATTTTTAACAAAAAATTCACTTTTAAAACCAGTTTTTAGAAAAATGGATAAGCAGTTAAGCACAATAGAAAGAAGGAAACTATTACTAAATCCCCTTTTTAAGCACTAAAAAAACAGAAAGAAAAATCCCTTTAGTCCTTTACTACATGTTATCATGCATATTGCCACATCCTTTTAAATCCCTATTTTCTTTTTCTAGGTAGAATAATACTATTGAAACCACACAGAAATATAATGTAAGGAAATCAATCAAGTTTAGCAACACAGAAATCCAGAACACAATGCACTAACAAAACGTGTTCATCTTCAAATAGACAGCATCATCATATGTTTCTTCTACTACACTCTATCCCCAAGAAAAAATCTATAACAATTAGTATAATGATGAGTTTTGCTAACTAGAACTCAAATTAATGAACAATGCACAAACAATTTTTGAACAATACAAATTTGAACAATGCACAAACGGCCAAATACAAATTTTCCTTTCTATCTAATTAGCCAAATAAAGCCTCAAAACAGTTTTTGAACAATGCACAAAATAGTCAATGCAATGAAATAATTAAAAAAATATCTTAACTCTTTTATTCAATATTTTTAGAACATTTTTTAGCTGAATCCATTAGTCAGGGTTAGTGTTAATCAACATAGTAATCAAGAAAGTGCTTGTGCTTGCTGGTGCCAGCACTGATAACCTTTTTTATTAAATGCAAAGTAAAAGGGATTATTAATTCTCACTAATGACATGGTTGACAAAATTCTTTGCTGTGTTTTGAATTAAATTGTTGATCTTTTGATTGAATGCATGCCACGTCATTGATATTATTTTCTTTATGTTAACACTTTAGACTTGTTGCCTAATCTATCATAATTGTTATTGTAGAACTAAACACTGTTTTAAAATTGTGCTTCTTGTTGTTGTTATTATTGTTATTTAGATAACCATTCTTCTAGAGGATTCATTGAAACATTCAGTTACTCTTTAGCATATGTTGGGTAATTTAGGCAGCACATACATATAATTAATTTTATTTCTTCTTGTGGTCTAAATAAAAATAAAGTGGAATTAGCCCCTGCTATATTTCTATCTAATCTTATAATCTTCATATACAGATACTGATATATTATAGTTTTAGATGGAAATAAATTTGCTACAGGGAATGTTAAATGTGGCAGAAGATTAGGCATTCATGATGAGTTTTGCTAACTTCATATCCCTAAGAAAAAATCAAAAACAATTGAAGGTCTTTTATATAAAATTTAGTTCTGATGAAGTTTCAGAACAGAACCCATGACCAAAATAAAAGTTTTGCTACCTTAAATAACAGACTAACCTAAGCCCCAGGTTCATTTCACAAGTACGCAATCCAAATTCAAACCAGAATAGAAACTCAGTCAACATTCAACACTCATCTTGCTCATGTTCACAAACATCACCACTTTCCACAGCCAACAAAAATACCCAACAGCCAATCAATCCCTAACTAAGCAACAGAAATCAGAGAAGAAGACCACTTACCACAGATGACAACCCACAAACGGCCAATGCAGCGAAGCACAATCTATAATCAGCCAAGACAGTGAAGCAGAAGCAACGAGGTAGAAACAGAACAGGGGAGAAGCAAGGACGCCGTGGAGAAGCGGTGAAGCCTCGGAGAGGGGAGAAGCAGCGACGCCGCAGAGAGACTCAGCGACACCGGGAAGAAGGAGGCAGCGACACCGGGAAGAATGCAGCGATGATGATGGTACGACGATGGTGAGTGGCAATTTGGGGCTTCCTGGTGACTTGTGAGATAAGAGACTACAACTAAGAGTAACACCAAAGACATTTTAGCAGCAGAATAAATGAAATTCTAAGATAAAGTTGTGCTGGAGGTACTTAAATTCAATGGAAGATGTAAAGCTCACTGCTCACCAAAGAATCAACAATCTGTTCCATTGTGTCATGGCAAAAGCATTTATCTACAATTTCAATCATGAAGAAAATGAAACGTAGAAAAAAGGGCTATCTTAAACTGTGAATCAGAATATAAGAAACAAAGTTAGTAAAGAGAGCATCTAAACAGCTATAGGAATTTTTTATTTTTAGAGAACCAGTTTCCAAATCAAAATCAGAACAACATTAGACATGTATCTTCTCAACACACTTGCAGACTACAGCATACACATATCAACATGTTCTACCTTACTATCGTAAAATCAAGAAGAGGCACAACCAGTCACACATTTAATCTACAACCAAAATCCATTACATATGAAGCATTCAACTATTCGTAACAATCCAGTAAACTTTTCAGGCATTCAAAGTTTAAAATATTTAATTTAATAAAATATTCCCTACCTCGATGTCACAACTCGTGAAAATCACTAAACACAGCAGCTCCATCAATGGTTCCAATACCAGCTCCCATGAGAGCAACATTAGTGATTCTGGGCAGCTCCAGTGCTGGTTCCCGGTGGCTGAGGACTCTGGCAACTTGCAGAACCTAGAGGCGAGGCAGAACAGAGCCGTTTTCCTCAAATCCTAAGTAGCAGCTTCCCTGTTTCCTTTTCCATTCACGTTCCTCTCCATGGCCACGGTGAAACATCGACGGCACGCAGCGGCTTTCCATCCTCCACGTGACCTTTTCTCCTTACAGACGCGACAACGAGGCTGGCACCATCAATCAACAACGACAAATGCTCCTTGCGACTTTATGGATGGCGATGGGATTGAACGGCGGCATAGCCAGGATGCAACGGCGGTGGCTCCCTTTCCCTGGCCCCTGGCTCATGCGTAGTTCTTTCTCTCCGCAACATGAAAGTGACGGAAATGGAAGCTTCTGTGACAAAAACACACGCGACGGCGACTGCAGCGGCTCAGCGACCCCTCGACGGCTCCTTCTCCTTTCTCGCACGATGATGGCGACCGCTCAACGGAGGCAATGACGCAGTGGCGTTGCGGGGTTAGCGCGGCTTCTCTTCACCGTCCCTCACTCTCCCTTTGCGGATTCTCTTTCTCCTTCGGGCTTGGCAACGACGGCGACGGCGGCACCTAACCCGCCGACGCCGTCCTCTTCTCCTTCCTCCTCTCTTGTCTCTGTGTGTGTATGTGTTACGCTTATGAGTGGGGGGTTGTGTGCTCAGTGAGGGGGTGTTTAGGGTTTTGGAATTTGGAAATTAGGGTTTTTTATTTAATTTGGGAATTTAGAGTTAGGAATGAGAGATTTTATAAAAGGATATAGATAAAATACATATTTTGATAAAAATGGGTGAATAGAAATATAGAATAATAATTTTAAAATCTAATATACTATATTAAAATTATTTAAAAATATTATTTATCAATTTATTGCTGAATTCAAATAATTATTTCTAACAAAATATATATATATATTTGTTATAACAAAATAATTATTTATAATAAAAATATATAATATTTATTATAAATTTATTTTAATTTTATTTTTCCAAAAATAATATTTGCTATATATTTGCTATATAATAATCAATAATAGATATATAATATTTATTTTAAAATTATTTTAATTTTATTTCTTTATATTAATATTTATTATATATTTATAATAAAAATATATAATATTTATTATAAATTTATTTTAGCTTTATGTGTTCAAAATATAATATTTTTTATATATTTATAATAATATATAATATTTATAATAAATTTATTTTAATTTTATTTTTTTAAAATAATATTTGTTATTTATTTATAACAATAGTTTTTGAGTATTTTATAAACTCAGTATTTATAGAAAAAATAGTTTCAATTTATATAATTATTTGAAATTATTTTTATTAGTATTGTTTAATTTGTATAATTATTTAAATAATATTAGAAAATGGTTGTTTCATAAATAATTGTTATAATGGTTGTAAAACCGTTCTTTAAAATAGTCAAAGAGAACGGTTTTATTTTGTTACTATAGCATAATGAAAAAATGAACTTCAACAACAACACTGTAAAAACTGTTGTCTAAGACCATCTAATGGAACGGTTTTAAAGTGTAGCATTTCGGCAACGATTTTAATGCGTTTCTTTTGTACAATTCTTTAAACAACAATAAAAAACCGTTGCTTAAAGCCAAATCATGGTAACGGTTATAAAACCGTTCTTTAAAATAGTCAAAGAGAACGGTTTTAATTTGTTGCTAGAAATTGATGAAAAACTGAATTCAACAGTAACACTTAAAAAAACCGTTGTCTAAACCTATCTAAGAGAACGGTTTTAAGGCGTTGCAAAATTTGCCGTTGCTAAAGGCCATATTTGTTGTAGTGTCTAGATGGTTATACTGGTTATTTTCAAATCCATATTGCTCCAGAAGATCAGGAGAAAACAACTTTTACATGTCCCTTTGGAACGTATGCATATAAGAGAATGCCTTTTGGCTTATGTAATGCACTGGCTACGTTCCAAAGATGCATGATGAGTATCTTCTCAGATCTTCTTGAGCATTGTATGGAAGTTTTTATGGATGACTTTAGTGTCTATGGTGATTCCTTTGACCTTTGCTTGGATAGTCTAGCTAGAGTATTAGAAAGGTGTGTTAGTTCAAACCTTGTGCTTAATTTTGAAAAATGTCATTTTATGGTAAAGTAAGGTATTGTTCTAAGACATGTTGTTTCTAATACTGGTATATCTGTTAATCCTGCAAAGGTAGATGTTATTTCTGGCTTACCTTACTGATGAGTGAATTCTTTGATGGTATAGAATTTCACAAATAAATTCTCGTTGCAAGTATAGTTCTACACCAACAAACAATCCTCCCAATCAAAAATTTGATTGTCACAAATAACAAATCCCAAATAAGAATTAACCGAAGTATTTGAACTCCGGTTCGTCTCACAAGGAATTGCAATGAAGTGATCAATTATTGGCTATGAAGGAATAAGGGGTTTGATTTATAATTGGCAAGAAAAATAAATGACAAGAAAGTAAAATGTCAAGAACTAATAAAATAAAGAAAAAGTACTCTTGGCTAGACATAGGTAATTGAGATCACCATCCTTGTCTACAAACCATACATTGATAATTATGAGAGGCCAACCTATTAAGTCTACCACCAAAAGCTTTAAGTACGTAATATCTACTCCTAAGTTTGAAGTACGTCAAATAGGCTTGATCACATCAATCCATAAGTTCCAACCTAGCTATTAATTAGCTTAATAGTAGGTTAGTATCAATGGACATCAAATTGACCACATAGGGTTCTCAAATCACCAATTCAATGAGACCCAATGACTCAAGGTCACTCAATCCCCTTAGCCTAGGCATCGAATGGAATTAAAGTGAATTAAATTTAGCTATTTTAAGGCCTAAAAAGTATGTTTTCACACCTAAGCATAAATTTAGGGAGAATTACAAAATCATGCTATTTCATTGAATAAACGTGAGAAAATTTGATAAAATCCCCCAAATTAAGCATAAGATAAACCACAAAATTGGGGTTTATCACTTACCCCTCCTCCGTGAGGGAAGTTCATTTGTTTCTTGGTTATGCAGATTTCTACCGGCATTTTATCAAGGACTTCAGTAAGGTTGTACTGCCTTTATCTCGACTGCTACAGAAGGACGTAGAGTTTGAGTTGAGTGAAAATTGCATGGAGGCATTTGACAAGCTGAATATTACCTTGACCCAAGCTCCTATTGTGAGAGGGCCTGACTGGAGTAGGCCATTTGAGATCATGTGCGACGCATCAAACTATGCGGTAGGAGCGGCGCTGGCTCAGTGCGAAGGTAAGGACCCATATATTATTGCTTATGCTTCTAAGACTTTAGATGGTGGCCAGTCAAATTATACTACCACTGAAAAAGAGCTTTTAGCTATTGTTTTTGCTTTGGATAAATTCTGAGCTTATTTACTTGGTACTAAGGTGGTAGTATATTCAAATCATGCGGCCTTGAAATATTTGTTAGCTAAGAAAGAGTCTAAACCAAGGTTAATCCGTTGGATATTGTTGTTGCAAGAATTTGATTTAGAGATCAAAGATAGGAGTGGTTCCCAAAATTTAGTGGCGGACCACTTGAGTCACCTAGAGCATATTAAAAGTGACTCCACTCCTATCAATGATGCTTTTTCACTTGATAGCTTCCAAGCAATATCTGAGGTGGTTCTTTGGTATGCACCTATAGCTAATTATTTGGTTAGTCGTACCTTTCCTCCTAATTTTTCTAAGCATTAAAAGGACAAGCTTAAAAGCGAGTCCAAGTATTACATATGGGATGACCCATATTTGTGGAGATGTGGTGCTGACCAAATAATTAGAAGGTGTGTGCCACAATCCGACTTCCAGTCAATTTTAGAGGCCTGCCACTCTTCTGAGAGTGGTGGACACTTTGGTCCTCAAAGAACTATTAGAAAAATTTTAGATTGCGAATTTTGGTGGCCCACACTTTTTAAGGATGTTACTATTTTCTGTGAGTCTTACCCCCAATGCCAAAGGTTTAGAAATATATCCAAGAGGGATGAGATGCCCCAACAACTTCTGTTGTTTTGTGAAATTTTTTATGTTTGGGGTATTGACTTCATGGGTCTATTTCCAAACTCTAATGGTTTCTTATACATCTTGTTAGTTGTTTATTATGTTTCTAAATGGGTGGAAGCAATTCCTACCGTACTAACGTGCAATCGTGAGTGATCAAGGCTCTCATTTCTGTAACAGGAGAATGACAGGTCTGCTGAAGAAACATGGCATTGTTCACAAGGTAGTGACGGCTTACCATCTCCAAACTAATGGGCAAGCCGAGGTGTCTAACAGAGATATAACGCGCATATTGGAGAAGATTGTCAATCCTCATAGAAGAGACTAGAGTACTAGACTTGCAGATGCGCTTTGAGCCTATCGGACAGCTTACAAGACATCTATCGGAATGAGTCCATTCCGCCTAGTTTACGGAAAGGCTTGTCACTTTCCAGTGGAGGTAGAGCACAAAGCTTACTAGAAGTGAAGGAATGCAACTTAGGATTGGGGAGAGCCGGGATTGAAAGAAAGCTGCAACTATAGGAATTGGAGTACCTTCGACTAGAAGCATACAAGAACTCAAGGCTCTACAAAGAGAGGGTGAAGGCAGTGCATGACAAGAACATGAAAAGAAGAAAATTTAGAGCTGGGGATTTAGTCCTCCTCTACAACTCAAGGTTGAGACTCATGCCGGGCAAGTTGAGATCAAGGTGGAAAGGACCCTATAGGGTGGAAAAAGCTTAGCCATATGGGGTCTTCCACTTGAGTCACCCTTCAAGCACCACCTTCTTCAAAGTCAATGGCCACCGCTTGAAGCTATATCATGGTGAGAAGATAAAGAATAGCAAGGAGCTGGAGATCTTCCTCTTGGCGGATCCAGCACAGGAAGAGGACTGAGCTTGTGGACCGTCCAACTTAAGGACGTTAAGGAAAAGTGCTAGGTGGAAGGCAACCCACCATGATATGATCTTTCCTTTTTATTAGTTCTATTTTATTTTTATCATTGTTAATTTCTAGTTCTACATAATTACCTCTATTCTGCATTATTTAAAAAAAAGGCATATGACGCGCAAGCGTCTATGATGCGCACGCATCATATTAAGTGCGCAACACTAACAAAATAAACAGAGAGTTGCGTTGGAGACGTGCGGAAGGGGTGCCTGGCGCACAAGCCACCCCACGCGTAAGCGTCACCTACAATTTTTCCAATCCACGCGTAAGCGTCAGCGACGCGTAAGCGTGGCACGAAAAGTTGGAGTAAAAGGGGAATTGAACAGAGAGTTGCGTTGCCCTAGGGCTTGAATTGTGTGTCTGGCACGACCATACGCGTGACCGACGCTTACGTGTCCCAAGCATTTTTGCCCACCCACGCGTACGCGTGGGTGGTGCACAAATTGTGAATCACACTTTTCACAACTCGTACCACTAACCAGCAAGTGCACTGGGTCGTCCAAGTAATACCTCACGTGAGTAAGGGTCGAATCCCACGGAGATTGTTGGTTTGAAGCAATCTATGGTTATCTTGTAAATCTTAGTCAGGAAGTCAATTATGTTTATCAGTTGAATTGCGAATAAACAAGAGAGCATGGATTAAAGGTTACTTGTTGTGCAGTAATGGAGAATATGTTGGAGTTTTGGAGATGCTTTGTCTTCTGAATCTCTGCTTTCCTCTGTCTTCTTGTTCACGCACGCACGTCCTCCTATGGCAAGCTGTATGTAGGGGTTCACCATCGTCAATGGCTACATCCCATCCTCTCAGTGAAGAATATGCTCACATGCTCTGTCACAGCACGGCTAATCATCTGTCGGTTCTCGATCATACTGGAATAGGGTTCTTCATCCTTTTGCGTCTGTCACTAACGCCCAGCACTCGCAAGTTTGAAGCTCGTCACAGTCATTCGATCATTGAATCCTACTCGGAATACCACAGACAAGGTTTAGACTTTCCGGATTCTCATGAATGCTGCCATCAGTTCTAGCTTATACCACGAAGATTCTAATTAAGAGATCTAAGAGATACTCATTCAATCGTATATAGAACAGAGGTGGTTGTCAGGCACATGTTCATGGTTTGAGGAAGGTGATGAGTGTCACAGATCATCACCTCCATCACAGTTAAGCGCGAATGAACATCTTAGATAGGAACAAGCGTGTTTGAATGGAAAACAGAAATACTTGCATTAATTCATCGAGACACAGCAGAGCTCCTCACCCCCAACAATGGAGTTTAGAGACTCATGCCGTCAAAGAGTACAAATTTTTTATCTAAAATGTCATGACATACTAAATAAGTCTCTAAGAGTTGTTTAAATACTAAACTAGTAGCCTAGGTTTACAAAAAATGAGTAAACTATGATGGATGATGCAGATATCCACTCCTGGGGCCCACTTGGTGTGTGCTGGGGCTGAGATTTAAGCAATTCACGTGCAGAGGCCATTTGTAGAGTTGAACGCCAGTTTTTGTGCCAGTTTGGGCGTTCAACTCCAGCCTTTGATCCTTTTCTGGCGCTGGACGCCAGAATTGGGCAGAGAACTGGTGTTGAATGCCAGTTTACGTCATCTATCCTCGTGCAAAGTATGGACTATTATGTATTTCTGGAAAGCCCTGGATGTCTACTTTCCAACGCAATTGGAAGCACGCCATATCGAGTTTTGTAGCTCCAGAAAATTCACTTTGAGTGCAGGGAGGTCAGAATCCTACAGCATCAGCAGTCCTTTTTCAGCCTGAATCAGATTTTTGCTCAGCTCCCTCAATTTCAGCCAGAAAAATACCTGAAATTACAAAAAAACACACAAATCATAGTAAAGTCCAGAAATATGAATTTTTCTTAAAAACTAATAGAATTAAACGAAAAACTAACTAAAACATCCTAAAAACTATATGAAATTAACCCCAAAAAGCGTACAAAATATCCGCTCATCACAACACCAAACTTAAACTGTTGCTTGTCCTCAAGCAACTAGACAAATAAAATAGAAGACTAATAGGTTGAGAAGCAATAATATCTCAGAATTTTTGAATGAAGCTCAGATTCTAATTAGATGAGCGGGACTAGTAGCTTTTTGCTTCTGAACAGTTTTGGCATCTCACTTTATCCATTGAGGCTCAGAGTGATTGGCATCTATAGGAACTCAGAATTCAGATAGTGTTATTGATTCTCTTAGTTCAGTGTGATGATTCTTGAACATAGCTTCTTTATGAGTCTTGGCCGTGGCCCTAAGCACTTTGTTTTCCAGTATTACCACCGGATACATAAATGCCACAGACACATAACTGGGTAAACCTTTTCAGATTGTGACTCAGCTTTGCTAAAGTCCCCAGTTAGAGGTGTCCAGGGTTCTTAAGCACACTCTTCTTTTTGCTTGGACCTTGACTTTAACCGCTCAGTCTCAAGTTTTCACTTGACACTTTCACGCCACAACCACATGGTTAGGGACAGCTTGGTTTAGCCGCTTAGGCCAGGATTTTATTCCTTCGTGGCCCTCCTATCCACTGATGCTCAAAGCCTTGGGATCCTTTTCATTACCCTTGCCTTTTGGTTTTAAGGGCTATTGGCTCTTTGCTCTTGCCTCTTGGTTTTAAGAGCTTTTGGCTTTTTCTGCTTGCTTTTTCTTTTTCTTTCTATTTTTTTTTCCGCTACTTTTTTTTTTCTGCAAGCTTTGTTCTTTGCTGCTTTTTCTTGCTTCAAGAATCATTTTTATGATTTTTTAGATTATCAATAACTTGTCTTATGTTCATCATTCTTTCAAGAGCCAACATATTTAACAGTCTTAAGCAACAAATTCAAAAGACATATGCACTGTTCAAGCATTCATTCAGAAGACAGAAAGCATTACCACCACATTTAACTAATTAGAATTTCTCTTATTAAAACTCGAAATTTTATTGCCTCTTATTCAAAAGATCTACTACTTTATTCATGTTTGCTGATGATGAGAAAAATAAACTATAGCTTAATTGGAGATAAAATCAAAATAGATACTAATTACTACTATATGACTCCTAAGGTAAAACTTAAAATAAGAACAATTATCACAGAGTTAAGGCTAAGATTAGAACTCAACAACCTTGAGGTTTGGAAGTGGATGTTCCTCTAGTCTGTGAGGTGCTTGGTCCTTCAAGAGATAACTCCTGACGCTTCAGTTCCTTGGTTAAGAACTTCCCTTGATTCCAAAGTGGTTTTGGAATACTCTCTTTCTTGCCTCTTGGAGTGGGTTGTTTTTCTTTAGGGGCCATGATCTTAGTGATCACGGATAAGCACACCAAACTTAGAGTTTTGCTTGTCCTCGAGCAAAAGAAAAGAAAAGAGATGGGTAGAAGGAGAGCTCCTCCCCACTATCCTGGCGTTTGAACGCCCAAACGCTGCCTGTTTTGGGCGTTCAACGCCCAAACGCTGCCTGTTTTGGGCGTTCAACGCCCAAATGCTGCTCTCCTGGGCGTTCAACGCCCAGTTGTTGCCCTTTTATGGCGTTGAACGCCAGATTGCTATCCTTACTGGCGTTCAGCGCCCACTGGCTGCCCCTTTTGGGCGCTGAACGCCCAAAACAGGCTCTTACTGGTGTTTTCTTGCCAGTGAGCTCCTTTTCTCTGTTTTGTATGCAGATTCCTTCTGTAACCCTGTGAACTTATGCAATTGATTCTTTACCTTGTTGTCAATGAACTCTATATAAACAAATAAAAATAAAAATAGGGCAAAATACTTAGAGGATTGATGCCCCATGGCTGGGTTGCCTCCCAGCAAGCGCTTCTTTATTGTCTTTAGCTGGACCTTGCTGAGCTTTTAATCTAGCTTCAGCCTTGAGCACTCTTGCTCAACGTTGCCTTCAAGATAGTGCTTGATTCTCTGTCCATTGACAATGAACCTCTTATCAGAATCAATATCTTGAAGCTCCACATGACCATATGGTGAGACACTTGTAATCACGTATGGTCCCCTCCACCGGGATTTCAATTTCCCGGGGAATAGCCTGAGTCTAGAGTTAAACAGCAGAACCTTTTGTCCTGGTTCAAAGATTCTAGATGACAGCTTTCTGTCATGCCACTTTTTTTTATTTCTCTTTATAAAGCTTGGCATTTTCGAAAGCTGTGAATCTGAACTCCTCTAGCTCATTTAGCTGGAGCAATCTTTTTTCTCCTGCTAATTTGGCATCAAAGTTTAGGAATCTGGTTGCCCAGTAGGCCTTATGTTCCAGTTCCACGGGCAGGTGACATGCCTTACCATACACAAGTTGGTATGGAGAGGTCCCTATAGGGGTCTTGAATGCTGTTCTGTAAGCCCACAGAGCATCATCCAAGCTCCGTGCCCAATCCTTTCTACGGGTATTTACTGTCCATTCCAGGATTCTCTTTAATTCTCTGTTAGAGACTTCAGCTTGCCCATTGGTTTGTGGATGGTATGGAGTAGCCACCTTGTGGCGAATTCCATACCGAACCATGGCAGAGTAAAGCTGTTTATTGCAGAAGTGAGTGCCCCCATCACTAATTAGTACTCTAGGGACGCCAAACCTGCTAAAGATATGTTTCTGGAGGAACTTCAGCACTGTTTTAGTATCATTGGTGGGTGTGGCAATGGCTTCAACCCATTTTGATACATAGTCAACTGCCACTAGAATATAAGTGTTTGAGTATGATAGTGGGAAAGGTCCCATGAAGTCAATTCCCCATACGTCAAACAACTCAATTTCCAAGATTCCTTGTTGAGGCATGGCGTAACCATGAGGCAGATTACCAGCTCTTTGGCAACTGTCACAATTACGTACAAACTCTCGGGAATCTTTATAGAGTGTGGGCCAATAGAAGCCACATTGGAGGACCTTGGTGGCTGTTCGCTCACCTCCAAAATGGCCTCCATATTGAGATCCGTGGCAATGCCATAGGATTCTCTGTGCTTCTTCTCTAGGCACACACCTACGGATTATTCTGTCTGCACATCTCTTAAAGAGATAGGGTTCATCCTACAAGTAGTACTTTGCATCAGTAATTAATTTTTTCTTTTGTATCCTGTTGTACTCCTTGGGTATGAACCTTGCAGCTTTATAGTTTGCAATATCGGCAAACCATGGTGCTTCCTGAATGGCAAATAAATGCTCATCCAGAAAAGTCTCAGAGATCTCAAGAGAGGGGAGGGACGTCCCTTCTACTGGCTCTATCCGGGACAGATGATCAGCCACTTGGTTCTCTGTCCCTTTTCTGTCTCTTATTTCTATACCAAACTCTTGCAGAAGCAACACCCATCTGATGAGCCTGGGTTTTGAATCCTGCTTTGTGAGTAGATATTTAAGAGCAGCATGGTCAGTATACACAATCACTTTTGATCCTACTAAGTATGATCTGAACTTATCAATGGCATAAACCACTGCAAGTAATTCTTTTTCTGTGGTTGTGTAATTCTTCTGGGCATCATTTAGAACGCGACTAGCGTAATGAATGATGTGTAGAAGCTTGTCATGCCTCTGTCCCAACACTGCACCAATGGCATGATCACTGGCATCACACATTAGCTCAAATGGTAATGTCCAGTCTGGTGCAGAAATAACTGGTGCTGTGACCAGCTTAGCTTTCAGCGTTTCAAACGCCTGCAGGCACTCTGTGTCAAACACAAATGGCGTGTCAGCAGCTAGCAGATTGCTTAGAGGTTTTGCAATTTTTGAAAAATTCTTTATAAACCTCCTATAGAATCCTGCATGCCCCAAAAAGCTTCTGATTGCCTTAACATTGGCAGGTGGTGGTAATTTTTTAATTACCTCTATTTTTGCTTGATCCACCTCTATTCCCTTGTTTGAGATTTTATGCCCAAGGACAATCCCTTCAGTCACCATGAAGTGACATTTTTCCCAGTTTAAAACTAGGTTGGTCTCTTGGCATCTCTTCAGAACAAGTTTCAGGTGATCAAGACAGGAGCTGAATGAGTCTCCATATACTGAGAAGTCATCCATGAAGACTTCCAGAAATTTTTCCACTATATCAGAGAAAATAGAGAGCATGCATCTCTGGAAGGTTGCAGGCGCATTACACAGCCCAAATGGCATCCTTCTATAAGCAAACACTCCAGATGGACATGTGAATACTGTTTTCTCTTGAACCTGGAGATCTACTGCAATCTGGTTGTAGCCTGAGTAGCCATCCAAAAAGCAGTAATAATCATGACCTGCTAGTCTTTCTAGCATCTGGTCTATGAATGGTAAAGGAAAATGATCCCTTCTGGTGACTGTATTGAGCCTTCTGTAGTCAATACACATGCGTCACCCTGTAACTGTTCTTGTAGGAACCAGTTCATTTTTTTCATTATGAATCACCGTCATGCCTCCCTTTTTTGGGACGACTTGGACAGGACTCACCCAGGGGCTATCAAAAATAGGATAAATAATCCCAGCCTCTAGTAATTTGGTGACTTCTTTCTGCACCACTTCTTTCATGGCTGGATTTAGCCGCCTCTGTGGTTGAACCACTGGTTTGGCATTATCCTCCAATAGGATTTTGTGCATGCATCTAGCTGGGCTTATGCCCTTAAGGTCACCTATGGACCACCCAAGAGCTATCTTGTGTGTCCTTAGCACTTGAATAAGTGCTTCCTCTTCCTGTGAATTTAAAGCAGAGCTTATGATCACTGGAAAAGTGTCACCTTCTCCCAAAAATGCATATTTAAAGGATGGTGGTAATGGCTTGAACTCGGGTTTAGGAGGTTTTTCCTCTTCCAGAAGAAATTTCAGAGGCTCTTTCATGTCCTCTGAGTCCTCCAAATCAGGCTGAACATCTTTAAAGATATTTTCCAACTCTGATTCAAGACTCTCAGCCATGTTGATCTCTTCTACCAAAGAGTCGATAAGATCAACTTTCATGCAGTCTTTTGATGTGTCTGGATGCTGCATGGCTTTGACAGCGTTCAACTTGAATTCATCATCATTGACTCTCAGGGTTATTTCCCCCTGTTGGACGTCAATGAGGGATCATCTAGTTGCTAGGAAGGGTCTTCCTAGAATGAGAGTAGCACCCTTGTGCTCCTCCATCTCCAGCACAACAAAGTCAGTGGGAAAGGCGAATGGCCCAACTCTGACAATCATGTCTTCAATCACGCCTGATGGGTATTTAGTAGAACCATCAGCAAGTTGGAGACATATCCGGGTTGGTTTAACTTCTTCAGTTAAGCCAAGCTTTCTGATAGTGGATGCAGGTATTAGGTTGATGCTTGCCCCAAGATCGCATAAAGCTGTCTTGGTGCAATTACCTTCTAATATGCATGGTATCAGAAAACTCCCAGGGTCTTTAAGCTTTTCAGAAAAGCTTTTCAGAATGACTGCACTGCATTCTTCAGTGAGGAGAACTCTTTCTGTTTCTCTCCAATCCTTCTTATGACTCAAGATCTCTTTCATGAACTTAGCATAAGAAGGTATTTGCTCAAGTGCTTCTGCAAATGGAATCTTTATTTCAAGAGTCCTGAGATAATCTGCAAAGCGAGCAAATTGCTTATCCTGCTCCTCTTTCCGGACTTTTTGAGGATAAGGTATCTTGGCTTTATATTCTTCAACCTTAGTTGCTGCAGGTTTATTGCCTACAGAAGTGGTTGAAGAAGCCTTTTTAGAGGGGTTGTCATCAGCACTTGTGTGTGTCTGATCCCTCACTGGCAATTGAGTGCCAGAGTTCGAAGCTGGAGTGACATGAGAAGCCAACTCCTTGTCTGTTCCTAGCGTTTGAACGCCAGAGTTGTGCCCATTTTGGGCGTTCAGCGCCAGATCCTGCCCATTTTGGGCGTTCAACACCAGATCCTTGCCCATTTCTGGCGTTGAACGCCAGTCCTGCTTTGTTTCTGGCGTTGAACGCCAGTTTTGGCCATGGTCTGGCGTTTTAGCGCCAGAATTATTTTTCCCTGGGCTCTTACTGTCCTCAGGTGAATTTTGGTTGGTTTGCTCATTTCTTAGCTTTTTGCTGCCTTGAGGTGGGATATTTAATGTTTTCCCACTTCTTAGTTGAACTGCTTGGCATTCTTCTGCTATTTGCCTTGACAGCTGCTGCTTTGTTTGCTTAAACTGTTCGTCCATATGTATATTAGCCATCCTTGTCTCTTGTAACCTGTCTTTAAATTCGGCTAGCTGCTTTGTTAGAAAGTCCAATTTCTGATTGAATTCAGCAGCTTGTTTTACAGGACTGAGTTTAGCAGTTACTGTTTTAACCTCTTCATTCATGGAAGGATTGCTGCTTAGGTACAGATGCTGATTCCTGGCAACTGTATCGATGAGCTCTTGAGCCTCTTCAATTGTCTTTCTCATGTGGATAGGTCCACCAGCTGAGTAATCTAGAGACATCTGAGCTCCTTCTGCAAGCCCATAGTAGAAGATGTCTAACTGAACCCACTCTGAAAACATTTCAGAGGGGCATTTTCGTAGCATCTCTCTGTATCTCTCCCAGGCATCATAAAGAGATTCATTATCTCCTTGTTTAAAGCCTTGGATGTCCAGCCTTAGCTGTGTCATCCGTTTTGGGGGAAAGTACTGATTCAGGAATTTTTCTGTCAGCTGTTTCCATGTCTTTATGCTGGCCTTAGGTTGGTTATTCAACCACCTCTTAGCTTGATCTTTTACAGCAAATAGAAACAGTAATAGTCTGTAGACATCCTGATCTATTTCTTTATCATGTACTGTGTCAGCAATCTGTAGAAACTGTGCCAGAAACTCTGTAGGTTCTTCCTGTGGAAGACCGAAATACTGGCAACTTTGCTGCACCATGATAATGAGCTGAGGATTCAACTCAAAGCTACTGACTCCAATGGAGGGTATGCAGATACTACTCCCATATGAAGCAGTAGAGGGGTTAGAATATGACCCCAGAGTCCTCCTGGACTGTTCATTTCCGCTTAGGTCCATGATGGAGAAAGGGAGATGATGTAAAATAGAAAAAATATTTTTATTTATTTATTTATATGTTTATTTCGAAAATGAAATAAATTAAAATAAAATAAATAAAAATTGAGTGAAGATTTTTGAAAAACTGAGGAGAGAGAAAGTGGTTAGGAAGTTTTGAAAAGGATATGATGATTTTAAAAAAAAATTTTAAATTTTGAAATAAAAATCTGAATTTTTAGAAATATATTTCGAAAAATTGTTTTTAAAATAGAGAGAAAATATATTTTTGATTTTTAAGAGGAAAGAGAAAAACAATAAGATAGCACAAGATTTAAAATTTTTAGATCTAATGCTCCTTATTTTCGAAAATTTTGGAGGGAAAACACCAAGGAACACCAAACTTAAAAATTTTAAGATCAAGACACAAGAAAAACTCAAGAACACTTTGAAGACTCACAAGAACACAAGAACATGAAGGAAGAACACCAAACTTAAAATTTTTAGAAAACCAAAATAAATTTTCGAAAATTTTAAGAAAAATCAACAAGAAAACACCAAACTTAAAGTTTGGCACAGGATTTAATAGAGAAAATATTATTTTTGAAAAAGATTTTAAAAAGAGTGTACCAAACTGCCACGGACTTAGACTAATGCTCTAGCCAATTGGGCAGTAAATGTAACACTTGTTTTAAAGAAGGATATTTTTAACCAAGGACAATAATAAGAGACTCTAAACCAAAAAGAAAAATTTTCCCAATCTAAGCAACAAAATAATCCGTCAGTTGTTCAAACACGAACAATCCCCGGCAACGGCGCCAAAAACTTGGTGCACAAATTGTGAATCACACTTTTCACAACTCGTACCACTAACCAGCAAGTGCACTAGGTCGTCCAAGTAATACCTCACGTGAGTAAGGGTCGAATCCCACGGAGATTGTTGGTTTGAAGCAATCTATGGTTATCTTGTAAATCTTGGTCAGAAAGTCAATTATGTTTATCAGTTGAATTGCGAATAAACAAGAGAGCATGGATTAAAGGTTACTTGTTGTGCAGTAATGGAGAATATGTTGGAGTTTTGGAGATGCTTTGTCTTCTGAATCTCTGCTTTCCTCTGTCTTCTTGTTCACGCACGCACGTCCTCCTATGGCAAGCTGTATGTAGGGGTTCACCGTCGTCAATGGCTACATCCCATCCTCTCAGTGAAGAATATGCTCACATGCTCTGTCACAGCACGGCTAATCATCTGTCGGTTCTCGATCATACTGGAATAGGGTTCTTCATCCTTTTGCGTCTGTCACTAACGCCCAGCACTCGCGAGTTTGAAGCTCGTCACAGTCATTCGATCATTGAATCCTACTCGGAATACCACAGACAAGGTTTAGACTTTCCGGATTCTCATGAATGCTGCCATCAGTTCTAGCTTATACCACGAAGATTCTAATTAAGAGATCTAAGAGATACTCATTCAATCGTATATAGAATGGAGGTGGTTGTCAGGCACACGTTCATGGTTTGAGGAAGGTGATGAGTGTCACAGATCATCACCTCCATCACAGTTAAGCGCGAATGAACATCTTAGATAGGAACAAGCGTGTTTGAATGGAAAACAGAAATACTTGCATTAATTCATCGAGACACAGCAGAGCTCCTCACCCCCAACAATGGAGTTTAGAGACTCATGCCATCAAAGAGTACAAAGTTTTGATCTAAAATGTCATGAGATACTAAATAAGTCTCTAAGAGTTGTTTAAATACTAAACTAGTAGCCTAGGTTTACAAAAAATGAGTAAACTATGATGGATGATGCAGAGATCCACTCCTGGGGCCCACTTGGTGTGTGCTGGGGCTGAGATTTAAGAAATTCACGTGCAGAGGCCATTTGTGGAGTTGAACGCCAGTTTTTGTGCCAGTTTGGGCGTTCAACTCCAGCTTTTGATCCTTTTCTGGCGCTGGACGCCAGAATTGGGCAGAGAACTGGCGTTGAACGCCAGTTTACGTCGTCTATCCTCGTGCAAAGTATGGACTATTATATATTGCTGGAAAGACCTGGATGTCTACTTTCCAACGCAATTAGAAGCACGCCATTTCGAGTTTTGTAGCTCCAGAAAATCCACTTTGAGTGCAGGGAGGTCAGAATCCAACAGCATCAGCAGTCCTTTTTCAGCCTGAATCAGATTTTTGCTCAGCTCCCTCAATTTCAGCCAGAAAAATACCTGAAATTACAGAAAAACACACAACTCATAGTAAAGTCCAGAAATATGAATTTTTCCTAAAAACTAATAGAATTAAATGAAAAACTAACTAAAACATCCTAAAAACTATATGAAATTAACCCCAAAAAGCGTATAAAATATCCGCTCATCAGTGGGCGACGCATGCGCGTCATATGCGCCGCGTCACTTACTCAACGCGCCGCCCAGTTTCCCTTTCTCTCACCCTCTCTTCTTTCTCTAATCCTAATTCTTCTTTCTTCTTTATTCTTTCTACTTCTTCCTTCTTCTTACTCTTTTCTCTCACCACCACCGGCAGACCACCACCGGAGACCACTAACTCCGGCAGCTACAATTTTCTTTTCTTTTCTTCCTCCCTTCTTACTCTTCTCTCATTCTTACTCCCATTCATCTTCCTATTTTCATCTTCTTCTTAAGGTTTCTTTTCTTCCTCTCTTCTACTTTTTCATTCTTCTTTTATTTATTGCATTTGATTATTTTATTTATTTTTAATTTTTTGTTAGCTTAGCTATTTATAATTTCTTTTTCATTCCTTTATCTTGAATTTTTATGTTGGTGTTGGAGCTTTATTTGATTACTATATTTTAGCTTGTGGATATTATGAGGAGTAATTTGATAATTGACATTTTATTTTGGATCTCATATTTGCATGGATTAATTACTTTAATTCCTATTTTTTAAATTACATACCAAGTGTTTGTGAAAAAGCTCTTTTGGTGTTCTGATTTCTTATCTATTTTATTCTTATACTTCAATGCTTCTTTTTCACAACCCTTGTAATCCATGTGTATTGAGTATATTAGTCATTAATTGTCAACATACAAGTGCTCATTATTTTGTTACATGTGATAATTATTGTTGATATTGATGCTTGAGCTATGCTTCTCATGCTTGTTACTTGCATGCTTTTGACCCTCTTGCATCTAGTTGTTATGATATGCCTTCATGATTTTAAATTGATGTCTTCCTTGCATGTTGTAACTACCATGTCTTTTCTACATTCTTTTTTCCCTTGGCATTTATTATCACTTAGACTTTCTTTCTCCCAGTTCTTAGCTATATATATATTTGACATTATTTCTCTTTCTTCCTTCTTTAGGATGGCCACCAAGAGAGAGAAAGAGAAGGCTTCTGACAAGACACCGGCAAGGAAGAGAACTAAAAGAGCACCGGCTAAGGTGTAACCATCTGCAAGCGTCAAGCCACCTACTAAGCGGGTGAAGAGGACCATTGATGGGGGAAAATCGTCGGTAAAAAATTTCACAAAAGTAAGCGCATTGTAAGTATAGATCTAAACCGACAATTAAACCTCAATCAAATTTAATTTGTTTGTGACTAAAGCAAACCCAATAAAAATAAACCAAAGTATTAAACCTCTGGTCGTCTCTCAAGGAATTGCAGGGAAGTATAATTTATTATTGGTTATGAGATTGTATCTTTTTGGGTTTTGAGTTTAATAAACAAGGGATGTAAATAATAAGAAAATAAATTGATAACTAAGAAAGTTCTTAGCAAGGATTGATAATTGTAAGTCATATCCTCATTATCATCATCAATTGTGATGGTAATTGCCATTTTCTTTCACTTAGTTAACCTTTAACAATGAAGGAAAGTTAGGTGAGAAAAATCAACTTAGGTTCACAAGTCCTAATAAAAAACTAGATTTAGTGAAGTCTAAGCCAACTAGCAAGTCTCAATTACCATTCAACAAGAGACTGTGACAACTCAAGAGTCTCTAATTAATCAATCCAAACTATGAATGCAAAAATCTAATTTAAAACCCTCCCAAGCATTTTATCAAACACTTGGAAGGCATAACATAAAAACTTAGAAAATTAACAAAGAATATTAAATCTAAACAACCAATTGCAAACATCAATGACTCACAAATAAAAATAGAGGAATTAACAAAATAAAAATAAAGGAACATAAATTGCATTAATGAAAATTGAGAGTAACATATGAACTCATAAACTAAATTAGCAAAATAAAGGAATCAATGAGAAGTAGATAAACTAAAGTAATAGAACAATTAAAGCAGAAGAGACCAAAATTGAAGCAAGGTAGAATTTTGAAATTGAGGAGAAATAAACCTAAAAATCCTAAAACCTAGAGAGAGGAGAGAGTCTCTCTCTCTAGAAAACTACATTTAAAACCTAAAATTATGTGAATAAAAGTTGTATGTATGTTTTCCCCACTCTACAGCCTCTATTCTGTGTTTTTGGGCTTGGAACTGGGCCAAAAACACCCCAAAAATCGCCCCCAGCGATTTCTGATACGTCCAGCACGTGGCTCTGTCACGCGTACGTGTGATCCACGCATATGCATCGCCTAAATTCATGGAAACTATAGAAAATTACATATCATTTTGAAGCCCCAGATGTTAGCTTTCCAACACAACTAGAACCGCCTCATTCGGACCTCTGTAGCTCAAGTTATGATCAATTTAGTATGAAGAGGTCAGGCTTGACAGCTTAGCAATTCCTTCAATTTCTTGTATTCCTTCCACTTATGCATGCTTTCTTTCCATCCTCTAAGTCATTCCTGCCTTGTAAATCCTGAAAACACTTAACAAACATATCACGACATCGAATGGTAATAAGAGAGGATTAAAATTAGCAAATTTAAGGCCAAAGAAGCATGTTTTCAATCATAGCACAAAATTAGGAAGGAAAACGTAAAACATGCGAATTATATGAATAAGTGTGAGTTTAGTTAATAAAATTCACTAAATTAAGCACAAGATAAATCCTAAAAATGGGGTTTATCAATCTCCCTACACTTAAACACTAGCATGTCCTCATGCTAAACTCAAGAGAAATTATAAAAGAATGAAGAGGAATGGTAAGACTTATTAAATGTAACCTATCTATATGAATGCAACTACATGCGAAAATGATTCTACCTACTTGGTTAAAAGTAAACAAATTCTCCAAGACAAACATAAACTGGATTCTACTAATTTAAATCACAAAATAAAGTGCAAGTAAACTTGCAAGAAGAAAGCTCGTGAAAGCCGGGAACAAAGAATCGAGCATCGAACCCTCACCGGAAGTATATACGCACTCTAACCGCTCAAGTGTCTAGGGTTAATCCACTCTAATCTCCTCTAGTAATGCTTTCTAAAACTTTTTTCTTCATCTAACCAATCAATAAATATTTAATGTACAAATGCAAACATCATGAGGGCTTTTTAAGGTTGTAATGGGGCTAAGGTAAGGGTGAGGATACATGTATGGCCAAGTGAGTTATACTTTGAATCTTTGACTAACCTAAATTCTCACCTAACACACACACACATACTCTATATAATTCTAAATTCATGCCTAGCTACCCAAAATCTCACTTTTGTATATTTCACATACTCATGCATCAATTTTTAATTCCATCACATATGCATTGATCTTTTTATTGGACTTAACATTGGGGTAATTTTGTTCCCTATTCATAAGTATTTTTGTTTTTTTATATATATAAATGAAAGCATAATATATCAATGCATATGGTTTTTCAATTTTCACATGAGTAAGCACCAAAATTCTCAATATTTTTGTCAATAAAACACAACACATTCTCATCAACCCAATTTTTCACAATTCCCCACACTTAGTTGACACACAATCTCTATCTTAAGCTAACCAACGATTCAAATGGGGTAATTAATTGTTTTTCCACTTAAGGCTAGTGATGTGGTAATATAAAGAACAAATGGGGATTAACAGGCTCAAAGTGGTAATCAAAGGTGAATGAAATGGTAGGCTATTTGGGATAAGTGAGCTAATAACAAATGATGGCCTCAATCATATGTATGCATGAATATACACTAAACAATGGACATATAGAATGGAACAAAGCAAAGATTACAATCATAGAGAAGCAAACACACAAGAATAAAATTATGGTTAAATATTGTAACCATATAATTAGCTCAAAATCTCACAGGTTGTGTGTTCTTAGCTATAAACCATGTTCCAAATTACAATATTCAAACAAGCTTAACACAAATTTTAATTTAAATTAGTGAAATACTATAAAATAGTGTCTTGAAAAGAAACTCATTACTCCAACCAAGCAGAACAAACATGCAATCAAACATGCAAATACAATAACTAATTTAACAAAGAAAATTAAACATTGGTGTTGAAAGGAAAATAACTATCACACGGAAGTCGGTATCAACCTCTCCACACTTAAAGATTGCACCCTCCTCGGTGCATGCAAAGAAGTACAAGTGGACGGGTGGCTACAACTGATGCTTTTCTTTAAAGATTGTGTAGATGGGCTTGTCTATTGCCCCATTGAGAAGCTTTTCCTCTCCTTTCTCGGTGGCCATCCTGAAAAAAGAGAAAAGGGAAGAAAAGTAACCCAGAAACAAAGATAGGAAAATAAATAAAATATGGATGGTTTAATGCCAAATAATGAGGGTCTTAACCACATGGTAGCTATAACATGAAAGTGAGAAAACAATAAAAGCAAATGGCATATCAAAAGTTCAAAAATTGCAACAATAGAGGAGAGAAAGTGGGTCATGAATTACAGTCTAAGTGCATATCAATGCAAATAGAATACATGTGTCATAAGAATTTAGTATTGACCTATGAATAGTAATACCCAATAATTTAAAACAAGTCATGAAGCATCAAAATAACGCAAAAAAAAAGATGCAACAGTTGAATAAGAACATTTAACACCAATAAAAAAATAATAGACTTAGAAAAGAAAATAAAAACATGAACAAAATTAAAATGTAAGGAAGAAAAGTATGCAAATGCAGCAAGTAAAAGAAATTGAAAGATAATATGGATGAGAATGTAAAGAAATGAGGATGAAGAAAGTAAGAAAGGATGAAGAAAGAAGGAGAAATGATAAGAGAACAAGAAATGGACGCGACGCGCGTGCATGCAGCACGCGTACGCATGAAACCTGAATAAGCCAAGCGACGCGTAAGCGTCGCCCACGCGTACGCATGGGTGGCCAAACATGCACACTGACGCATGAGCGTCGGTCACGCATACACGTGACTACTCGCGTGATTCCAGCATCATGGCCGCACAACTTTCTGTTCAATCAGCATACTATGCCGATTTTTTATTCCACGCGTACGTGTCACTGACGCTTACGCGTGGATTGGCAAAATGCAGGGGACGCGTACGCGTGGGGCACGCATACGCGTGGGTTGGCTTATGCACCAGGCACCCCTCCCGCGTTGTTCCAGCACAACTCTCTGTTCATTTTCTCAATATTACGCACTGACACATGACGCGTGCGCGTCATCGACGCTTACGCGTCGAGTGCAATTTTTTTTTTAATAATAAACCAGAAATTAATAAGCAACTGAACCATAAATTAAAAAAGATAAACATAACTAAAAATAAAAATATAACTTATTACTAACATAAACAAAAAGGGAAATTAGAAAGAATTTACCATGGTGGGGTGTCTCTCACCTAGCACTTTTAGTTAAAGTCCTTAAGTTGGACATTTGGTGAGCCTCTTGTCATGGTGGCTTGTGCTTGAACTCATCTTGAAACTTCCACCAACACTTGGACTTCCAATAAGCTTTGACATTTCCGAATGAATTCACCAAGCCTTGATGGAGTTCTTTATAAGCATTGAGCTCCCAAAATTGATCCTCTTGTATGCCGGGATCCCAAATCCTGTTTCTACACCCGTCTTCAAGTTTATCATCATTTTTCTAACCGGATGGGAAGCAGTCTGAATTCTCAATGAAGTACCAAACTTTTCTCTTAGATCTAACCAAATTCTCACCAGTCGAGCCTTTGCATCTAGCTCTTGAAATATCAACTTTGATGAGCCTTGATTTGCAACTATAACCACTAAACATTCTTCTCTTACACTTAATACCACAAAGCTTCCTAAGTTGGCCGTTCGTTTCAAGAATACCATACTCAAGTGGGATAGGAAGACGAATAAAGATAAGTTTTACCTACTCAAATGAAGGAGTAGATGACAACCTAGGGAGAGAAGTTTCCAATGATCTTGACAACGCATGTTCAACTCCCGTCCATCCTTTTCAAAGGACTTCCACCTTTTGAGAAGAGTCTTCACCTTCAAGCTCTCCCTCACCAAGTTCATCAAACTCTTCTCTGTCACTCACATCTTAACCATGAGGTTGAGAGAAATATACCTCAATATTGCTTTCAATTTCATCGGGAGAAGGTTCTTCAATTTCATCACCAAGGGAACTTGCTTCTTGATCTATTCCGTCCAATTCTTCATAGGGAATATGCCATGGAGGTTGTGCACTAGTGATGAGCGGATAATTTATACCCTTTTTGGCATTGTTTTTATATAGTTTTTAGTATGTTTTAGTTACTTTTTATTATATTTTTATTAGTATTTATTCAAAAATCACATTTCTGGACTTTACTATGAGTTTGTATGTTTTTCTGTGATTTCAGGTATTTTCTGGCTAAAAAATTGAGGGACCTGAGCAAAAATCTGATTCAGAGGCTAAAAAAGGACTGCAGATGCTGTTGGATTCTGACCCTCCTGCACTCGAAGTAGATTTTCTGGAGCTAAAGAAGCCCAATTGGCGCGCTCTTAATTGAGTTGGAAAGTACACATCTTGGGCTTTCCAGAAATATATAATAGTCCATACTTTGCCCGAGATTTGATGGCCCAAACTGGCGCTAAAATCCAGCCTAAAACTTTCTGGCGTAAAACACCAGAACTGGCACCAGAATTGGAGTTAAACACCCAAACTGGCATCCAAGCTGGTGTTTAACTCTAAGAATAGCCTATGCACGTGAAAGCTTCAATGCTCAGCCCAAGCACACACCAAGTGGGCCCCAAAAGTGGATTTCTGCACTATCTGCACTTAGTTACTCATTTTCTGTAAACCTAGGTTACTAGTTTAGTATAAAAACTACTTTTAGAGAGTTATTTTACATCTTTGGATCACTTTTGATCTTTTGATCATCTTATGTAACTTTTACACTTTGGAATCTCCATTGGAGGCTAGCCTCACGGCCATGCCTAGACTATTTTCACTTATGTATTTTCTACGGTGGAGTTTCTACACCCCATAGATTAAGGTGTGGAGCTCTGCTGTTCTTCATGAGTTAATGCAATTACTACTGTTCTCTATTCGATCACGCTTGATTTCATTCTAAGATACTCACTCGTACTTAAATCTGGAGAATGATATGATCCGTGACACTCATCATTATTCTCAATTCTATGAACGCGTGACTGACAACTACTTCCGTTCTATCTTAGCTCAACGTAGTCATTGGGCGACAGCTTGAGTGCGTATCTCTTGGGTATCTAATACATAGACCGAGTCTGTGAGATTAGTATCTTCATGGTATAGGCTAGAACCATTGGTAGCATTCCTGGGATCCGGAAAGTCTAAACCTTGTCTGTGGTATTCCGAGTAGGATCTGGGAAGGGATGACTGTGAAGAGCTTCAAACCTGCGAATATTGGGCGCAGTGACAGTGTACAAAAGGACAAGGGTCCTATTTCGACGCTAGTGGGAACCGACAGATGATTAGCCGTGCGATAGCTGTACATGGTATTTTTCATCCGAGAGGATCATACAGCTTGCCATGGAAGGGAGCACGCATGGTTGGAAGAAGGCAATAGGAAAGCAGAGATTCAGAAGCAACAAAGCATCTCCAGACGCTTATCTGAAATTTCCACCAATGAATTATATAAGTAACTTTATTTTATTTTCTGTTCTATTTATCTTTTAATTATCAAAACTTCATAAGCATTTGAATCCACCTGACTGAGATTTACAAGATGACCATAGCTTACTTCAAGCCGACAGTCTCCGTGGGATCGACCCTTACTCACGTAAGGTATTACTTGGACGACCCAGTACACTTTCTGGTTAGTTGTGCGGAGTTGTGAAAAGTGTGAATCACAATTTCGTCCACCAAGTTTTTGGCGCCGTTGCCGGGGATTGTTCGAGTTTGGACAACTGACGGTTCATCTTGTTACTTAGATTAGGTAATTTTATTTTATGTTTAAGCTTTTTATTTTTATTTTCGAAAAAATTCAAAAAAAAAGTGTATTTTCAAAAAATTCAAAAAAAATTTGTTCTTCAGAATTTTTAAGAATGAATTCTAGAGTTTCATGAGATATGGTGAAACCTGGCTCGCTGTTATGCCATGTCTAATCTTTTGGACCGAGGTTTCCACCTTCCCTTGTAAAAAGGACATGCTTGTATGTGTTATGTTAAAGCTTGGCTGGCCATTTGGCCATGTCTAATTCTTTTGGACCGGAGCTTTAGAATAACATTGCATAAACCTTTGGATTCTCAATTAAAATTCTATGCTGAAGCTTGGCTGACCATTGGCCATGTCTAATCTTTTGGACTGGAGGTTTAGACTAACATTACAGGAATCCTGGAATTCTTATTAAAAATTTTGAATTTCTATATTCTCTTTTTCTAATTAATTTTGAAATATACAAAAAAATTAATAAAACCATAAAAACCAAAAATTTTATGTTTCTTGTTTGAGTCTAGTGTCAAATTTTAAGTTTGGTGTCAATTGCATTTTTTATTTTTTTATTTTCTAAAATTTTTGAAAATATATGCATTATGTTCTTCTTTGATCTTCAAGTTGTTCTTAATGATTTTCCTTATTTGATCTTTGATTTTTCTTGTTTTGTGTCTTTTCTTGTTTTTCATATGCATTTTCGAATTATTAGTGTCTAAAGTTTAAAAATTTTTAAGTTTGGTGTCTTGCATATTTTTCTTTTCTTAAAAATTTTCAAAAACATGTTCTTGATGTTCATCATGATCTTCAAAGTGTTCTTGGTGTTCATCTTGACATTCAAAGTGTTCTTGCATGCATTTTTTGTTTTGATCTTAAATTTTTATGTCATGTGTGTCATTTTATTATTTTTCTCTCTCCTTATTAAAAATTCAAAAATAAAAAATAATATCTTTCCCTTATTTTACTCATAAATTTCGAAATTTTGGGTTGATTTGGTCAAAAATTTTTAAAATTTAGTTGTTTCTTATTAGTCAAGTCAAAATTTCAATTTAAAAATTCTATCTTTTCAAATATTTTTCAAAAATCAAATCTTTTTCATTTTTCTTCTTAATATTTTTGAAAATTTTAAAATTAATTTTCAAAATCTTTTTCTTATCTGTATTTCATATTTTCGAAATTATTGCTAACAATTAATGTTTTGAGTCAAAAATTTTAAGATGTTGCTTGCCTATTAAGAAAGGTTCAATCTTTAAATTCTAGAATCTTATCTTTTAGTTTCTTGTTAGTCAAGTCATCAACTTTAATTTCAAAAATCAAATATTTTTAATTTCCTTTTCAATCTTTTTCAAAATAAATTTCAATCATATCTTTTTCAAAATTTAATTTCAAAATCTTTTTCTATCTTCTTATCTTTTCAAAAATGATTTTCAAATCTTTTTCAATTAACTACTTGACTTGGTTGTTTTAATTTTAAAAAAAAAAAGTTTACTATTTCTAATCTTTTTCAAAACCACCTAACTACTTTTTTCTCTCTAATTTTTGAAAATTAACTAACCACTTTTTCAAAAACCGTTTTTATTAACTAATTGTTATAAATTTTAATTTTATTTTATCTCCTTTAATAATTTCGAATTCTAAATTATAATTAAAATAAAAACAAAAATATTTTTATTTTCTTCTTAATTAATATTCGAATTTCTTCTCTCTCTCATCTCTTTCTATTTATTTTATTTATTCACTAACATCCCCCCTCTCCCTCTCTCTGTGTTCAAATTCTTCTCATTCTATCTCTACCTCATTCTTCTATTCTTCTACTCACATAAAGGAATCTCTATACTGTGACATAGAGGATTCCTCTTCTTCTCTGTTCTCTTCTTTTTCATATGAGCAGGAACAAGGATAAGAACATTATTGTTGAAGCTGATCCTGAACCTGAAAGGACTCTAAAGAGGAAGCTAAGAGAAGCTAAAGCACAACACTCTGGAGAAGACCTAACATAAATTTTCGAAAAAGAAGAAGTTATGGCAGCCAAAAATAACAACAATGGTGGAGATGCAAGGAAGGTGCTTGGTGACTTTACTGCACCAACTTCTGACTTCTATGGAAGAAGCATCTCAATTCCTGCAATTAGAGCAAACAACTTTGAGCTTAAGCCTCAATTAGTTTCTCTAATGCAGCAGAATTGTAAGTTTCATGGACTTCCATTAGAAGATCCTTATCAGTTCTTAGCTGAATTCTTGCAAATCTGTGACACTATTAAGACCAATGGGGTTAATCCTGAGGTATATAGACTTATGCTTTTCCCTTTTGCTGTAAGAGACAGAGCTAGGACATGGTTGGACTCACAACCTAAAGAAAGCCTGAACTCTTGGAAAAAGTTGGTCAATGCTTTCTTGGCCAAATTCTTTCCACCTCAAAAGTTGAACAAGCTTAGAGTGGAAGTCCAAACCTTTAGACAGAAGGAAGGTGAATCCCTCTATGAAGCCTAGGAAAGATACAAGCAATTGATCAGAAGGTGTCCTTTTGACATGCTTTCAGAATGGAGCGTCCTATGTATATTCTATGATGGTCTATCTAAATTATCCAAGATGTTCTTGGATCACTCTACTGGTGGATCTCTTCATCTGAAGAAAACGCCTGCAGAAGCCTAGGAACTCATTAAAATGGTTACAAATAACCAGTTCATGTACACTTCTGAAAGAAATCCTGTGAATAATGGGACAACTCAGAAGAAAGGAGTTCTTGAGATTGATACTCTAAATGCCATATTGGCTCAGAACAAAATATTGACTCAGCAAGTCAATATGATTTCTCAGAGTCTGACTGGAATGCAAGCTGCATCTGGTAGTACTAAAGAAGTTTCATCTGAAGTGGAAGCTTATGACCCTGAGAATCCTGCAATGGAAGAGGTGAATTACATGGGAGAATCTTATGGAAATACCTATAACCCTTCATGGAGGAATCATCCTAATTTCTCATAGAAGGATCAACAGAAGCCTAATCAAGGCTTCAATAATAAAGGTGGAAGAAATAAGTTTGGCAATAGCAAGCCTTTTCCATCATCTTCTAAGCAACAGACAGAGAATTCTAAGCAGAGCCTCTCTGACTCAGCAACCATAGTCTCTGATCTATCTAAGACCACTCTCAGTTTCATGAATGAAACAAGGTCCTCCATTAGAAATTTGGAGGTACAAGTGGGTCAGCTGAGTAAAAGAGTTACTGAAATCCCTCCTAGTACTCTCCCAAGCAATACAGAAGAGAATCCAAAGAGAGAGTGCAAGGCCATCAATACGTTCAACATGGCCGAATGCATATAAGGGGGAAAGGCAGTGAATTCCAGTGAGGAAGACCTCAATGGACGTCCACTGACCACTAAGGAGTTCCCTAATGAGGAACCAAAGGAATCTAAGGCTCATACAGAGACCATAGAGATTCCACTAAACTTATTGTTGCCATTCATGAGCTCTGATGAGTATTCTTCCTCTGAAGAGGATGAAGACATTATTAAAGAGTAAGTTGCTCAGTATCTAGGAGCAATCATGAAGCTAAATGCCAAGTTATTTGGTAATAAGACTTGGGAGGATGAACCTCCATTGCTCATCAATGAACTGAATGCTTTGGGGCAACTAAAGTTACCTCAGAAGAAACCGGATCCTGGAAAGTTCTTAATACCTTGTACCATAGGCACCATGACCTTTAAGAAGGCTCTGTGTGACCTGGGATCAGGAATAAACCTCATGCCACTCTCTGTAATGGAGAAACTAGGGATCTTTGAGGTACAAGCTGCTAAATTCTCATTAGAATTGACAGACAAATCAAGAAAACAGGTTTATGGAGTTGTAAAGGATGCCTTAGTGAAGGTTGAAGGCCTGTACATCCCTACTGATTTCATAATCCTAGACACTGGGAAGAAAGAGGATGAATCCATTATCCTTGGAAGACCCTTCCTAGCCACAACAAGAGCTGTGATTGATGTGGATAGAGGAGAGTTGGTCCTTCAATTGAATGAGGACTACCTTGTGTTTAAGGGTCAAGGATCTTCTTCTGTAATCATGGAGAGGAAGCATGAAAAGCTTCTCTCAACACAGAGTCAAACAGAGCTCCCACACTCAACTTCGAAGTTTGGTGTTGGGAGGCCACCATTAAGCTCTGAATCTCTGTGAAGCTCTCTAAGAGCTCACTGTCAAGCTATTGACATTAAAGAAGTGCTTATTGGGAGGCAACCCAATGTTATTTAATTATATATAATTATTTTCCATTGTTATTTTATGTTTTCTTTAGGTGGATGATAATGTGAAGTCACAAAAACAACTGCAGAATTCAAGCAAAATAAAAAATAGCATTACAAACAGCACACCCTGGAGGACAGGCTTATTGGCGTTTAAACGCCAGTAAGGATAGCAGAATGGGTGTTTAATGCCCAGTCTTGCAGCATTCTGGGCGTTAAACACCAGAATGGGCAGCATTCTGGGTGTTTAATACCAGAAAAGGGTGTCTGGCGTCTATTTGGCGTTAAACGCCAGAAATGACAGACAGACTGGCGTTTAACGCCAGAAAAAGGGTGTCTGGCTGGCGTTAAACGCCAGAAAGGGGCAGCAGACTGGCGTTTAACGCCGGGAAAGATAGCAGAGCTGGTGTTAAAATACTAGAATTGGCACACAGAGGGCGTTTACACGCCAGAATGGTGTAGGGAGTAGAATTCCTTGACACCTCAAGATCTGTAGACCCCACATGATCCCTACCTACCCCACCTCTTCTTCTCTCCCCTTCACACCTTTCCATAACACTCTTCCCCAAATACCCTTGACCAATCACATCACCACCTCTTCCCCAAAACACCATTCACCTATCAAATCCTACCTTCTTCCCCATAAGCTCTTCACCACTCACTTCCATCCACTCTTCCCCAAAAACCCCACCTACCTCACCATTCAAATTCAAACCATTTTTATTCCAAACCCAACCCCTCATACACGACTTCCCTCTCTCTCTTACCCTATAAATACCCCTCCTTACCACCTTTAATTTCACAAATCATACACACACCTCCATCTCCTTCATTTCTTCTTCTTCTACTCCTTTCTTCCTTCTTTTTGCTCGAGGACAAGCAACCATTCTAAGTTTGGTGTGAAAAAATCTATGTTTTTTTGTTTTTCCATAACCATTAATGGTACCTAAGGCCGAAAAAACCTTTAGAAAGAGGAAAGGGAAGACAATTGCTTCCACCTCTGAGTCATGGGAGATGGAGAGATTCATCTCAAAAGTGCATCAAGACCACTTCTATGAAGTTGTGGCCAAGAAAAAGGTGATCCCCGAGGTCCCCTTCATGCTCAAAAAGAGTGAATATCCGGAGATCTGACGTAGGATTCGAAGAAGAGGTTGGGAAACTCTCACCAACCCCATCCAACAAGTCGAAATCTTAATGGTTCAAGAGTTCTATGCTAATGCATAGATTACTAGGAACCATGACCAAAGTGTAAACCCGAACCCAAATAATTGGCTCATAATGGTTCGGGAAAAATACTTGGATTTCAGTCCAAAAACTGTGAGGTTGGCATTCAACTTGCCAATAATGAGAGGAGATCCTCATCCTTTCACTAGAAGAGTCAACTTTGATCAAAGGTTGGACCAAGTCTTCATGGACATCTGTGTGGAAGGAGCTCAATGGAAGAGAGACTCAAGAGGCAAGCCAGTTCAATTGAGAAGGCCTGACCTCAAACCCATGGCTAGGGGATGGTTGGAGTTTATCTAATGCTCTATCATTCCTATTAGCAACCGGTCTAAAATTACTGTAGACCAGGCTATCATGATCCATATTATCATGATTGGAGAGGAAGTAGAAGTTCATGAGATCATATCTCTAGAACTATACAAGGTGGCAGACAAGCCTTCTATTTTGGCAAGGTTAGCCTTTCCTCATCTCATCTGTCACCTATGCAATTCAGCTGGAGTTGTCATAAAGGAAGACATCCTCATTGAAGAGGACATGCCCATCACTAAGAAAAGGATGGAGCAAACAAGAGAGCCCACTCATGGACCTCAACAAGAGCATGAGCAAATTTCTCATCTTGAAATTCATGAGATGCCTCAAGGGATGCACTTTCCTCCACATAACTATTGGGAGCAACTCAACACCTCTTTAGGAGATTTGAGTTCTAACATGGAGCAACTAAGAGTGGAGCACCAAGAGCACTCCATCATCCTCCATGAAATAAGAGAGGACCAAAAGGCCATGAGAGAGGAGCAACAAAGGCAAGGAAAAGACATAGAAGAGCTCAAGCACTTCATAGGATCTTCAAGATGAAGAACTAGCCGCCATCACTAAGGTGGACCCGTTCTTTAATTTTCTTGTTCTTATTTTTTTGTTTTTCAATTTCTATGCTTTATGTTTTATCTATGTTTGTGTCTTTATTACATGTCATTAGTGTCTAGTGTCTATGTCTTAAAGCTATGAATGTCCTATGAATCCTTCACCTTTCTTAAATGAAAAATGTTTTCTAAAACAAAGAAAAAGAAGTACATGAATTTCGAATTATATCTTGAAAATAATCTAATTATTTTGATGTGGTGGCAATACTTTTTGTTTTCTAAATGAATGCTTGAATAGTGCATATTTTTGATATTGTTGTTTATGAATGTTAAAATTGTTGGCTCTTGAAAGAATAATGAAAGAAGAGAAATATTGTTGATAATCTGAAAAATCATAAAATTGATTCTTGAAGCAAGAAAAAGCAGTGAAAAACAAAAGCTTGTGGAAAAAGAAAAGAAAAGAAAAGAAAAGAAAAAAATGGCGAAAAAATAAAGAAAAAAAGGGAAAAAAAAAGAAAAAAAAAAGCAAGTAAAAAAAGCCAATAACCCTTTAAACCAAAAGGCAAGGGTAAAAAGGATCCAAGGCTTTGAGCATTAATGGATAGGAGGGTCCAAAGGAATAAAATCCTGGCCTAAGCGGCTAAATCAAGTTGTCCCTAACCATGTGCTTGTGGCGTGAAGGTGTCAAGTAAAAAGCTTGAGACTGAGCGGTTAAAGTCGTGGTCCAAAGCAAAAAGAGTGTGCTTAAGAGCTTTGGACACCTCTAACTGGGGACTCTAGCAAAGCTGAGTCACAATCTGAAAAGGTTCACCCAGTTATGTGTCTGTGACATTTATGTATCCAGTAGTAATACTGGAAAACAAAATGCTTAGGATCACGGCCAAGACTCATAAAGTAACTGTGTTCAAGAATCAACATACTGAACTAGGAGAATCAATAATACTATCTGAATTCTGAGTTCCTATAGATGCCAATCATTCTGAACTTCAAAGGATAAAGTGAGATGCCAAAACTGTTCAGAAACAAAAAGCCACTAGTCCCGCTCATCTAATTGGAACTGAGCTTCATTGATATTTGGAATTTATTGTATATTCTCTTCTTTTTATCCTATTTTGTTTTTAGTTGCTTGGGGACAAGCAACAATTTAAGTTTGGTGTTGTGATGAGCGGATAATTTATACCCTTTTTGGCATTGTTTTTACATAGTTTTTAGTATGTTTTAGTTACTTTTTATTATATTTTTATTAGTTTTTATTCAAAAATCACATTTCTAGACTTTACTATGAGTTTGTGTGTTTTTCTGTGATTTCAAGTATTTTCTGGCTGAAATTGAGGGACCTGAGCAAAAATCTGATTCAGAGGCTAAAAAAGGACTGCAGATGCTGTTGGATTCTGACCCTCCTGCACTCGAAGTGGATTTTCTAGAGCTACAGAAGCCCAATTGGCACGCTCTCAATTGTGTTGGAAATTAGACATATTGGACTTTTCATAAATATATAATAGTCCATACTTTGCTCGAGATTTGATGGCCCAAACTGGCGCTAAATGCCAGCCTAAAACTTTCTGACGTAAAATGCCAGAACTAGCACCAAAATTGGAGTTAAACGCCCAAACTGGCACCCAAGCTGGCGTTTAACTCCAAGAACAGCCTATGCACGTGAAAGCTTCAATGCTCAGCCCAAGCACACACCAAGTGGGCCCTGGAAGTAGATTTCTGCACTATCTGCACTTAGTTACTCATTTTTTGTAAACCTAGGTTACTAATTTAGTGTAAAAACTACTTTTAGAGAGTTATTTTACATCTTTGGATCACTTTTGATCTTTTGATCATCTTATGTAACTTTTACACTTTGGAATCTCCATTGGAGGCTGGCCTCACGGCCATGCCTAGACTATTTTCACTTATGTATTTTCTACGGTGGAGTTTCTACACCCCATAGATTAAGGTGTGGAGCTCTGCTGTTCTTCATGAATTAATGCAATTACTACTGTTCTCTATTCAATCATGCTTGATTTTATTCTAAGATACTCACTCGTACTTAAATCTGGAGAATGATATGATCCGTGACACTCATCATTATTCTCAATTCTATGAATGCGTGCCTGACAACAACTTCCGTTCTATCTGAACTCAACGTAGTCATTGGGTGACAGCTTGAGTGCGTATCTCTTGGGTATCTAATATACGGACTGAGTCCGTGAGATTAGTATCTTCGTGGTATAGGCTAGAACCATTGGCAGCATTCCTAGGATCCGGAAATTTTAAACCTTGTATGTGGTATTCCGAGTAGGATCTGGGAAGGGATGACTGTGAAGAGCTTCAAACCTGTGAATGTTGGACGCAGTGACAGTGTGTCAAAGGACAAGGGTCCTATTCTGACGCTAGTGGGAACCGACAGATGATTAGCCGTGCGGTAGCTGTACATGGTATTTTTCATCCGAGACGAAAAATCCGACAGTTGATTAGCCGTGCAGAGATTGTACATGGTATTTTTCATCCGAGAGGATCATACAGCTTGCCATGGAAGGGAGCACGCGTGGTTGGAAGAAGGCAATAGGAAAGCAGAGATTTAGAAGCAACAAAGCATCTCCAGACGCTTATCTGAAATTCCCACCAATGAATTACATAAGTAACTTTATTTTATTTTCTGTTCTATTTATCTTTTAATTATCAAAACCTCATAACCATTTGAATCTGCCTAACAGAGATTTATAAGATGACCATAGCTTACTTCAAGCTGACAGTTTCCTTGGGATCGACCCTTACTCACGTAAGGTATTACTTGGACGACCCAGTGCACTTGCTGGTTAGTTGTGCGGAGTTGTGAAAAGTGTGAATCACAATTTCGTCCACCAACTAGCCTCCTTGACATCATTTTCAATCTTCTTGGAGGAATACTCTTCAACTCTAGATTCCTATGGAGGTTCAGCATCTCCTAAGTCTTCAACCACTTCTTCCTCTTCAACTATTATGGCTTCCTCCACTTGTTCCAATACAAAGTCACGTTCCTCACCGTCTACCGAAGTTTCTAGTATCTCCTTCATACTATGTTCTTCTATTGGTTCTCCACATGTAGCCATGGGAGTGCTTTGAGTGTTGACGTGCAGAGAGGCTAAATTACCTACTACCTCAGTCAAGGTAGCTATGAACTCTTGTGTCGTCCTTTGCATCTCTCTTTGCTCTTGAAGAAGAACACTTAGAGTGTCATGAATTGAAGATTGGAGTGGATATGAAGGTTCATTATTTAGGAGGAAAGGTTCATGATAGGAGGGTGGTTCATCATAATAAGGATGCGGCGGTTCAACACTCTCCATCTTTTCCACTTGTTGCACAACACACTTCAATCCCTTGTTCTCAAGTTGAGATTCTTTAGCCATGAGAGCTTCGTGTACTTTTCGGCTTACCACTCGCTCCAATTGATGAATGGTTGCTTGAAATTAATCCAGTGTTTTCTTGAGACGATCCCTTGACTCTTGTTCCTCTTGGATAACATAATTAGGATCATATGGCTCTTGGATTGATGGATATGGACATAGTGTATATGGAGGTGGTGGTTCTTGGGAGTAATTGGGTTAGAATTAGGGTGGTTTCATATATGGTTCATACGGCTCATAAGGTGGTTAGTATGGTGGATAAGGATTAGGATCATATGAGGGTGTTTGGTAGTAGGTGACTTGTGAGTATGGTGGTTCAAAGTTATGTTGAGGAGGGGGTTCATAAGCATATGGTGGGGCTGGGGCTTGTTGGTAACTACAAGAGGGTCCACTATATCTATTGGATTGATATGCACCTTGGAATGGTTCTTGCTCATAGTAAGTGGGTGGAGGTTGTTACCAAAAGGGTTGATCAAATCCTTGTGACTCCTCCCATCTTTGATTGTCCCATCCTTGATGCAAGCTTTCATTGTAATCTCCTCTTCCTATAACATGATTGTAACCAAACTTATAGCTAAAGGGGTGAGAATTCATAGTATCAAGAGAAAATAAAAACAAAAACTAATAAGGAATATTGAAACTAAACTCCTAAAACTAGAAACAACTAACAAAGAAACGAAAAAGCAAATTTATTCACAATATTCATAATAACCAATAATAAGGCACACATTTGCAAGTCCCCGGCAACGGCGCCAAAAATTGATGGGGGGAAAATCGTCGGTAAAGAATTTCACAAAAGTAAGCGCGTTGTAAGTATAGATCTAAACCGACAATTAAACCTCAATCAAATTTAATTTGTTTGTCACTAAAGAAAACTCAATAAAAATAAACTGAAGTATTAAACCTCGGGTCATCTTTCAAAGAATTGCAGGGAAGTGTAGTTTATTATTGGTTATGAGATTGTATCTTTTTGGGTTTTGAGTTTAATAAACAAGGGATGTAAATAATAAGAAAATAAATTGATAACTAAGAAAGCTCTTAGCAAGGATTGATAATTGGAAGTCATATCCTCATTATCATCATCAATTGTGATGGTAATTTCCCTTTGCTTTCACTTAGTTAACCTCTAACAATGAAGAAAAGTCAGGTGAGCAAAATCAACATAGGTTCACAAGTCCTAATCAAAGACTAGATTTAGTGAAGCCTAAGCCAACTAGCAAGTCTCAATTACCATTCAACAAGAGACTTTAAAAACTCAAGAGTCTCTAATTAATCAATCCAAAATAAGAATGCAAAAATCTAATTTAAAATCCTCCCAAGAATTTTATCAAACACTTGGAAGGCATAATATAAAAACTTAAAAAATTAACAAAGAATATTAAATCTAAACAACCAATTGCAAACATCAATGACTAATAAATAAAAATAGAGGAATTGACAAAATAAAAATAAAGGAACATAAATTGCATTAATGAAAGTTGAGAGTAACATATGAACTTATAAACTAAATTAGCAAAATAAAGGAATCAATGAGAAGTAGATAAACTAAAGTAATAGAACAATTAAAGTAGAAGAAACTAAAATTGAAGCAAGGTAGAATTCTGAAATTGAGGAGAAATAAACCTAAAAACCCTAAAACCTAGAGAGATGAGAGAGCCTCTCTCTCTAGAAAACTACATCTAAAACCTAAAATTATGTGAATGAAAGTTGTATGTATGTTTCCCCCACTCTGCAGCCTATATTCTGTGTTTTCGGGCTTGGAACTGGGCCAAAAATAGCCCAGAAGTTGCCCCCATTGATTTCTGATATGTCCAGCACGTGACTCTGTAGCTCAAGTTATGGCAAATTACATATTGTTTTGAAGCCCCGGATGTTAGCTTTCCAACGCAACTAGAACTGCCTCATTCGGACCTCGGTAGCTCAAGTTATGATCGATTTAGTATGAAGAGGTCAAGCTTAACAGCTTAGCAATTCCTTCAATTTCTTGTATTCCTTCTACTTATGCATGCTTCCTTTCCATCCTCTAAGCCCATTCCTACCCTGTAAAGCCTGAAAACACTTAACAAACATATCACGGCATCGAATGGTAATAAGAGAGGATTAAAATTAGCAAATTTAAGGCCAAAGAAGCATGTTTTCAATCATAGCACAAAATTAAGAAAGAAAATGTAAAACATGCGAATTATATGAATAAGTGTGAGTTTAGTGGATAAAATTCACTAAATTAAGCACAATATAAACCCTAAAAATGGGGTTTATCAACCATCAAAGTTGATGAAGCAGAGAAGGCATTTCCTGCACGGGACTCTGCACGGTTCACTAACCGTTACTGTGAGCAGATGTTTCCCGTCTTAGCAGAGAGAAACTATAATAATGAGCATCTACTCATCCTTCCAACACACTTCGTTGATTTTGTGGAGCCCCGCATTGAAAGGAGACAGTGGAGATTTTTAAGGAGGCAGCCGTGGGAGGCCAATCTCTCTTGGGTAGTTGAATTCTACTCCAACTTTCACTCGCCTACCCTGCAGTCTGTCTATATTCGTCAAAAGCAAGTCCCTATCTCCGAAGGTGCCATTCAGAGAGTACTGGATCTTTCACCTATCCCAGAGGGGTTGGATGCCTATCAAGAAGCCCAGCTTAAGCGCCAGATATATCAGTTTGACTGGGACAACGTCCTTAGAGTCATAGCACAACCTGAAAGCACTTGGATCAATGGACAACACCGGACAAAACCCAAGAGTATCTCCGCCCAAGCACTCACCTTGGAAGCTCGCGTATGGACACAGATCATGTCCCACTACATCTTTTCGAGCACTCATGAGTCCACATTCACTGCTGACATGGCTATTCTCATCTGGTGCATTCTCACAGAGCAACCTCCCAACTTACCAAGACTCATCCGGCAGGCTATGGGACACGTGCAGATCACGGGCAACCTACCTTTTCCTGCATTGGTTATAGATTTGGTCTCTGCAGCAGGAGTCTCCTATTGGACTGGGGATACGAAGGCCATAATCCCTAGGGATGATTAGTTTATCCCGAATGGGAAGTATATCAGACCTCTAGTACCTTCTACGAGCTGGTATGCAGGCCTGTCCTTAGACACTCCTTCATCTTCTGCTCTACCATCATCCACACCACAGGCACCACCACCATCCAACAATCAGCTGCTACTTGAGATTCTTGAGAGGCTAGACCGGCAGGCTCGGCGGATTAAGCAAATGGAGCGCCGCAACAAGCGCTGATACACTTACTTGAAAGAGCTCATTGTCAGTACTCACCCACCTCTGGAAGAGAAAGATACCCCAGATTCCACTTCACATGCCAGCATGGAGAGCCATGATGAGCCTGACAGTAGAAGTGATGCTCCCAACCCCACTTTGCTCATCACTGATGGCACAAAGAACTGTGCCAAGCCTTAAGTGTGGGGAGGTCAGTACCTGACTTCCGGAGGTAACATCTCTCTCTTAACACCAATATTTTATTTTTCTTTTGTTAGATAGGATAGATTGCATGGTAGTAGTTTCTTGCATGTATGTACTACTTGGTTGAGGTAATAAATCCTTTTTCAAGACACTATTTTATAGCATTTCACTAATTTAAATAAAAATTTTTGTTAAACTTGCTTGAAAATTTCAATTTGGAACATGGCCTTAGAGCTAAGAACACACAACCTGTGAGACTTTGAGCCTAATTATATGGTTATATTATTTAACCATGATTTTTTATTCTTGTGTGTTTTCTTTTCTATGATTGCAATCTTTGGTTTGTTCCATTCTATATGTCAATTATTTAATGTATATTCATGCATTTATGTGATTGAGACCATCATTTGATTATAGCTCACTTATCCCAAATAGCCTACTATTTCATTTGCCTTTGTTTGCCACTTTGAGCCTTTTTTTTTAACCCCCATTTGTTCTTTATATTACCACATCACTAGCCTTAAGTGGAAAAAAATTAATTATCCTATTTGAATCTTTGATTGGCTTAAGATAGTGTGTGTCAACTAAGTGTGGGAAAATGTGGGAACTTTGGTTGATGAGGATGTGTTTTGTTTTTATTGACAAATATTGAGAATTTGGGCGCTATATCTTGTGAAAGTATAGAAACCATATGCATTGATATATTATGCTTTCATTTATATAAAAAGAAAAAAAGAAATAAAAGAAAAAAAGAGAAAAAATAAATGAATAGGGAATAAAATTACCCCAATGTTAAGTTCAATAAAAAGATCAATGCATATGTGATGGAATCAGACTTGATACATGAGTGTGTGAAAATATGCAGAAGTGAGATTTTGGGTGGCTAAGCATGATTTTAGAATTATATAGAGTGTGTGTGTATGTATTAAGTGAGAACTTAGGTTAGTCAAAGATTCAAATTATAGCTCACTTGGCCATACATATATCCTCACCCTTACCTTAGCCCCATTACAACCTTGAAAAGCCCTCATGATGTTTGCATTTGTATACTAAATATTTGTTGATTGGTTAGATGAAGAAAAAAGTTTTAGAAAGCATGACTATAGGAGATTCGAGTGGATTAACCCTAGACACTTGAGCGATTAGAGTGCATATACACTTCTAGTGAGGTTTTAATGCTTGATTCTGTGTTCCCGGCTTTCATGAGCTCTCCTCTTACAAATTTACTTGTCCCTTATTGTGTGATTTGAATTAGTGGAATCTGATTTATGTTTGTCTTGGAGAACTTGTTTACTTTTAACCAAGTAGGTAGAAGCATCTTAGCATATAGCTGCATTCATATAGATAGGTTGTATTACATGAGTCTTACTTTTCTCCCTTCATTCTTTTGGTTTCCTTGAGCTTAGCATGAGGATATGCTAATGTTTAAGTATGGGAAGATTGATAAACCACTATTTTATGGTTTATCTTGTGCTAAATTGAGTGGATTTTATCAGTTCTTCGCACTCTTATTCATACAAACTGCATGGTTTTACAAATCCTCCCTAATTTTGTTCCATGATTGAAAACTTGCTTCCTAAGCCTTTAATAACTAATTTTTAATTCTCCTTTATTACCATTCGATGTCGTGATCTGTGTGTTAAGTATTTTCAGGTTCTATAGAGATGGAATGGCTTAGAGAATGGAAAGGAAGCATACAAAAGTGGAAGGAACACAAGAAACTAAGGAGCTGAGTAGCGAGAATTGACGCGCACGCATGGCTGACGCGTGCACGTGCATTGGCGCATCATATAGAGATGCGTACGCATGACAGAGTGTCACGTGCTGCACTGATCAGAACTCGCAGGGGCAATTTTGGGCTAATTTTGGACCCAGTTTTCGGCCCAAAAACACAGACTAGAGGCAGGGGGCAAGCTGAGACTCAAGACATATTCACTTTCACTTAGTTTTAGTTTTTAGTTTTGAATTTTAGAGAGAAAACACCACTTCTCCTAGGGTTCTTAGTGTTCTTAGTTTTTGGCTTTTGGATTGGATATTGAGAGAGCTGCTACTACCTTCGATTGAAGTTTTTATCGTTATAGTTTGCCTTTCTATCATTCTACTCTTTTATTTTCCATTTAATTGCTCGTGGTCATATTTGGATATTGTTAATTTTGAGTTTATTAATGCAATGAACTATTTTTATATTTAATTCCATTACTTGTTTGACTTTTTTCCATTAAATATACAACTCCGCTATGTAACCAACTTAATATCTGCCAGTTACCAACCAACTCAAATGGACTCAATAACAAAAACTCCAAACAACTAAAGAAACATCCCAAAAACTCACCCACTAGTTACCCTAACCTCACCTTTCAAGTTCACATTCACTAAAATTCAAAAATTCACCGCACAATCCTTCCTCTTCCTCCCTCACATTCAATTCCTGCTGCGCCGCCACCATCCGCCGGTGATGTCACCGCCAACGTGGAACGACCACCAGTGCCGAGCCTTCCACTGCCAACGCTACCAATCGCCAGCTCCGCTCCATTCAATGTCGTTGCTGCCGCGTCGATCGACCTCTGCGTCCTCGCCAACACTGCGCCGACTAACCTGCCGCCTCCACCCAGTTCGAGGCATCATCTTTGCCGGCGCCTCCACGCGTGTTTTGAGTGACATCCGTGCCACCGTCGTAGCCGACCTTCCTCCTTGCGGTGCTACCAGCTGCTGCACTGCCACCCTCCCACTATGAGTCCACTGTCCCTATTTTTACTGCGTTTGAATATGTATCTATTTTTTTTTCAAACCCTATATTGGAAGAAAGAAGTAATTGGGATTTTTTATTTGATTTGTGTTTAATAATATTTAATTGGATGCGATTATAGATTGGATGTTATTGTTATGATAAATTATATAGCTTTTTTTTTAAAAAAAATTGTTCTTTTCGATTCAAAAAGTAAATGATTTAATTTGTTTCCTGTACTTTGTTTGTTTCCTTAATTAGTGGATTCTGCATGCACGCTTTGCACAGGCTTTTTATTTTGTAAAGATGGTTTAGGTGTTCAATGCCAAAATTAGATTAAATTTAGATTAATTTTGGTTTAATTTAAGTTTGGTCTTAAATATGGTGCAAGAGTCAATTTATTTTCAGCATTGTTGGTTTTTAATTATCAAGAACATGAATGTGAAGTTAAACATGTATGCAGATGGTTTTAAAATTTATTGGGAACAGCTGTAATTTAGTTTACTCTATCTATACATGCTCAACTAGGTTGTAAGTTGTATGTACGGTTTGAAATCTAACCACACAATCACAATTGATTAAGTTATCTAAAGACGGTGAATCGGAAACCTTTTTTTCCTCTCAAATTTTTAGATGTTTTTGTTCACATCAAAAGTATGTTCGTTTTGCTATGTATGTGGGTGATTCTTTACTAAGTTTAGGGGTGTTGCATTTTATAGCAAAATAGTTAAAATTTACTTGACTATTTTTGTACATGTTCATCTAGGGTGTGTTTCGTAGGTGATTTAATTTTTCTGAATTGCTAAATGTTGTAATATTAATTAAATTTAGAGGCTTAAGTGTATGTTCTGAATATGCTTATTTAAAATTGTAACATGAACAGGAATTGCATGTAACTAGATATTGGATGTTGCTGTCATTAGATAATGGATGAATTTGTCTAAAAAAATTAAAACTCTATCCCATTCAAAAAGTGTATGTCACTTATTTTAATACTATTGTTCCTTATCTAAATTGGTAGATTCTAGTAATTTTTTATGGTGACAATGTATGGTGATTATATATATTTTCGTAAAATTACATTGGAAGTTCTGCTTGTGTGAAGCCTTACCCAAAGATATTTACAGATTACAAAATCACCTGATTTGTGTTGTTGAAAAGTCTTGCTGCCGACCGTCATGCGCCACCATCAATACACACACATGTGGATTCGGCTATGGAACTTATCCTTCTTTTTCTTTTTCCCTTCTTCGCCATTCATTGCAGAAGATATGGCGTTTTCGAGGTCATACTACAGAAAAAAAGAATAACTAGAAAATTCATGATAATGTACACATGGGATACTGTCACCGTTTAAGACACTTTTGATACATTTTTCCTTTTTTTTTAAATTCTATTCGGCATGTTTCTCTGTGTAAATACCTGATTATTTTTGCAAAGATCTAAGTGAATGTTACTTCTATTAAGCATTAGGATGTTCTTTTTTCATACTAAATGGATGTTATTTTTTGAGTTTTTTTTTGTTGCAGTTGTAGATGTCTGTATTTCTTTAAGAATTGAATGGTTTTATTTAAATCCTACTCGGCATGTTTCTCCGTGTAGGTACCTAATTTTTTTTGCAAATATCTAGGTGGATGTTACTTCTATCAAACATCAGGATGTTCCTTTTCATACTAAATTGATGTTACTTTATATATTTTCCAAGTTTTCTTGTGTTGCAGTTCGGATGCCTCTGAATTCCTTCACCACCATCCCAAGCAACATGCCATGTTGGTTTCGCTTTTGAAACTATCACTCTAACAATGTAGTATAATCAATCTCGTTTTTTACCATGAAATTCTTTTTTATCAATCTTGTATTTTGAAGTTCTCATATACAAATGTTCAATAGTTTATGATACACCATCCGAAATTGCTTCTATAATCTATTTGTATTTGCTTTTAAATATCCAATAATTTTGAAGAAACAAATTTATCTTTATGTACTTGTGTTCATATAAGTAATAGCTATCATTATTTGCATGATAGCTTGATAACTTCCAAAAGACAATGAAAAAAGAAAAACTCTCTAAACTAATTTAACAACAATAATATAAGAAGAAAAAGTTGACATAAATAGCAACATGAAAAGATTAATTCCATACAAGGATACAAGCTTCATTTGTTTTGCTTCTAAAGTTTGAAATACCAACTTCCGAATATAATATAACAAACATAATGAAATTGTCAATAGAATTGGCATTAAGGTTATGACAATTTTTATAGAATCAAGGTCATTATTTAATTAAAAATTCATGCTCACTGATAGTCCTCTAGCAAGATTTTCATTTTTTACACTCTAATGCACTAGATATTTTTTATTGCTGATGGATTTATCTGGCTCTTCACTAGCTTGATAGTCATTTGACATTTTTTCCTTGTACATTGTTTCTTTTCAGAATCTTCACTGCAACATTCCTCCCATCTTGTAGGCCTGCTTTGTAAACAAGGCCAAAGCCACCTTCTCCTAATAACAACTATTCTTTCGCCATTCCCTTCTTTTTTTTTCTACTTATTAAAGACATTAATTCCTAAAGGCTTTAATAAACTCTCATCATTATACCAGAAACATCAAAAAGACTTGAAGATGGAGAAGGTGGAGAAGGTGGAAGACCTGCATCATCATGTGTTATCCAAAAGTAGGAATGGAACTAAATATACAATATAAAATACTTCATAGGCACTAAAAAGAAACTACTAATTATCTCAAAAAGAACTATCTAATACCATAAGAGTTTAATTCGCAAACCAATATCGATTAAAAACATTCATACGAAACATTCATAATAAAAAACACAAGTTAAACCAAAACTCTAAGATGGGAAAGGACAAAAACTCAGGTCGTTCGGGAGGAGATGCGGTTGATCGGCCGGGATACACATCTAGGCGGAGGTTGCTGCGTCATCGGTGGTTGCTGCGACGGTGGAGGAAGTCGTGATGGCAGCAGTATGTGGAGTTGGTTGTGGCACGAGAGAACGATGCCCGCTGTTGGACGGTGGTTGGTTGCTTCCGGCTGTGGGGTGTCACCTAACGGCATGGTGTTGGGTGTCGCGGTGGCTGCGCCAACTGAAGAGGAGTGTAGATGGCGTGACTGTGAGAATGGAAAAGAAAGAGAAAGAGAAGAGTATCTACCATTTTTAATTAGGATTTGCTTAATCATTTCTTAATTATTCAAATTTTGAATTTATAAAATTTAAAATTAATTATTAAATAGAATTGTTTAAAAAATTAGCTGATTTATGTTTTTTTTTTATATTTTTCTTTAAATATAATATTCTAAAATTTACGCCTATGGATAGATGACTAAGTCAATTAATGACCTCAAGACAATTAATCCTGAACGATTAATTATTATAAGCACATAGTCAAGTACTATTCATTTATTCCACTCTCCTCACATAATAATAATAATAATAATAATAATAATAATAATAATAATAATAATAATAATAATAATAAATAAATAAATAAAAAGTAAAAGTCAAGCATACACGTTAGAGACAAATTAAAGCAAAGATAGTTTGAAAGATGTATATATATTATATTGTAGTTTAAGACTAACGACTAAGTCGCTAAGTCATGGCTTTTTCTTTCTTTCTATTTTCACTATGGTACACTTTATGATCATATAGATTTACAGATTTAGAGATGGTTGCATGTGAGTTTATCCCGTGTCCAAGTTGTTAGTGGCCGACGTGATACAGATCTTTACCTGTTTAATATTTGTCATTATCATTTATTTTTTAGAGGAAGAAAAACAAAGATAAATATTTATTGATGGGTAAGCACATAAATTTAATTGTTAAAAAATTTTAAATTGGACACTTGGATATCTAATAAATTTTTGTTATTATAGAAATCCTAAAAACCGATTGGTATCTCTGTAAAGGAATTAATTTATTTTATAATGACATAGTTTAGGACCTATTTATTGTTTAAATATATTTAGGATGTTATATATTAATATAGTATCTAGATATATGTTGTCTATCAATATTTATTTAGTTTGACATTAGGTTTGATTTCGTCATTGTAATTAGATTATATTTTCAAACTATAAATAGACACTTCTCATTATACATAAAAATACAAAAACATCACAATTACAAGGTTGCGAGAACGGAATCGGTCAATAAATCGGTGAAGTGATTAGTTTATTGGTTTAATGGTTCGATCGATATTCGACCGGAGTTCAATCGATTTAATTAAATATTAAATAAAATTATTAAAAATTTAATATATAATTTTAAATATTTAAATTAAATAATTTATAAACTATAAAATTAAAAAATTTTTAATTTCACATAATAAATTATACGTAATTTATCAATAAAAATTCATAAATAATTTTAAACATTAAAATTTATATCTAAAATAGATCAAGACGTACCTAAATAACACACATAATGTTCTACCAACAAAAAAAATCATAATTTTTAACTTAACAAAAGTACTAATCATCAAAACTAAGAAAATTAGAAACAATTCCCATAATCAACAACATCATTTCAACACCATAATAAAAAAATCAGCAACAATTTTCAGTAACAATTCCTGTAATTCTGATTTCTGAATCAAAATACACATCAGCAACAAAAATTAAAGTGAATCCATAGTTGGTAGCCACTCAAAAAACACTACAAGATTGATGCATCTTGAAACCAACGAATACTGTAATAGCTTCATAGATCCTTGAAGCCTCGGGTCAAGGTCACCAAATTTGGCATAGATACAAAATGTAGAACCTTTACCTCAAATTGGAATGTTAATCATTATCTCCCTCTGATAATTCTAGCTTGTCATAATTATCAACTACCAAAGTATCTAACAGGGAAAAATGTTCAATATCACAGCAAGCAAAATAGTTCCAAGTCAAGCAAACAAAATTCAAAATCAAGCTAACAAAAATTATGAACAAAATTAAGTAATTAACCAAACTAAATGACTCCTAGTCACAGAAGATAAGATATAATATAACATCGTAAGAGTGATGAACATTGTAACGAAGACACCAAAAATAACTAGAATATGAAATCAGAAATCTCAGAACCTATAATCACAAGAATGAACAGCGCAAAACTCAATCTAAAATACACAAATAAATAAATACTACAAAATGGAGAAAAGGAGAAGACCTACCTGACGGCGGCGAGGGAAGCACTAACAGAGGAGACAATGACGGAGGCACGGTGATGGTGACGGAGGCACGGTGAACACAGAGAGCGTGCTCGAACAGAGGAGACGACGTCAAGCTCCTGCGACGGCGCCGAGCTTCCACACGCGACGGGACTGAGGTAGCTGCGGTGGTTGACGTGGCTGCGGTGCTGCGGTGGCTGCGGGCGGCGGGACTAGGTCATTGGGTGGCTAGGGCTTGAGTTGTTGATTTCTTTCGATTTCAGAAAGGAGAGGGGTGGTAGTGTGAATGGCCAAATGGCGGCTGAGGTGCATTGAATGGGTAAAAGATTTAGGTTTTTTTTTTTAAATGTAAAACGGCACCATTTTGACATTGTTGTCAAACTGGAAACTTCTTAAAAAATCGATTGGTTCAACTGGTTCACCGGTTAATTACCGGTTCGACTGATTTTTTGACCAATTTTTTGCAGACAGATTTATATGGTCAACTGAACTAATTTGGTCACCAGTTTTCGATTAACCCGGTTGAATCGGCCGGTCCGATTCAGTTTTCAGAACAATGCAAATTTGTAAATTAACTCGTAAATTCATATAAATTTACGAGTTTAGGTAGTAAAATCAAATTAACTCAAACACAAATTTTTTTTTTAGTAAATTTGAGTAGATTCAGTTAGACTCGTATAAATTCGGTCAAAATCGCAAATTATGAAGTCTATTCTCTTAAGCTATGATTATAAATTCTAACATGATATCAGAATCGACGTATCTTGCTTGAATTCCGATTCCCAAATTTTTTCTGTTGTTCCAAATTATTTTATGAGACTATTTTTACATTTTTCTTTTCTAGTTTTCAATCCCAAACATACGTATTTTATCTACACTCTAAATTTATGCATTTTATTTGTTTGCATCCTATTTTCTGACAATTTCATTTATACCCTAAATTCTGACAGTTTTGTTAATATCCCAAATTCCAGCAGTTTCATTTGAACTCTGTATTTCACCAATTTTATCTGTATTCTGAATTTTAACAGTTTCATATACATTCGAGTTTCTACTATTTTGTTTGTACTCTGATTTTTCGCAATTTCGTCTGCACCTAAGTTCCTATATATAGTTTCGTATGTTTATATATATATATTTGCACTAAGTTCCCGCAATTCACAATACGTCAGTGGCAGAGCCACTTTTTATGGGAAAGGGGGCATAGCCCCTCCCAAGCTTCCAATTTTTTAGTTTAACTCTCTTTTAATTATTAATTTTTCTCTCTTCTTAACATATATTTTTTATGTTTAACCTTTTCAAAAAAATTTTTAACTCCGCCCTTGCAATACGTAGTTCTAAATTTTTGAGAATTTTTATATCTAGATATATCTCATATTGTTGATATTAAATTAATTTCTACCTTATGATTAGATTATATTCTTAGCCTATAAATACACATTATTTATTGTATTTGTAAATACATGAACTTCACAATAGCATTTGAATACCAAGTGTATTTTTATAGGTTTTATCATAAGTTCTAACACTGATAATAAAATTCATTAAGAATTTATATATCTTATGCCGATATTAAAATTTTTATTAAAAACAAAAAAAAAAGATAAATAATTTTTAAAATTTTTAGAGTAATAAAATTTATTTAAAATTAAAGTATCTGATTAATCTAAAATTGATTGGGACGAATTTAACTATTTATTTTTATTGATATGAACTATTTAGACCAGCATTAATAATATAAATAAATTGTTTTAACAAAATTAAATTACAAACAAATACCCAAAATATATGCTGAAATCGAAAAGAAGAATACTAAAGAAAATAAAAGCTAGTGTTAGAAGTATAGGAAACTAAGAATTATTTTTATATAAAATAAATCATGGCATATAGAACTATAAATATAGAGTTATATTTATCAGAAATTAATTTATTAATAGAGTAAAAATGAGTGTAATTTAAATATATTGATGCATAATGCGTAATGCATAGATGCGGACCTGCAAGTTTATAGGCCTGTAAAACGCAAGCTACGTTTTGTATAGAACAAAAAAAAAGTAAAATGACAGTTGCCAAACGTAATTTGTATTTTTTAGGACGGCGTGCCACCACAAGATGAAACATGTATGAAGTTGTCCCCTGCATGCAGATCAAGTAGGGCTTTGACCGTGTTGGAACACACCAAACGTTACCTGCGTTTGGCAATTAGTCAATCCAAAGCGTGAGATGCGTTTTGCATCACCCCTCTTTACATGTTCGACACGTGTAGGTAAAGATGGTCTTTATATTTGCGTTTTGGGATTTCATTTTGAATGTGAACGGAGTTGAATAGTGCGTATGGGTTGAGTTGGGAGTGGATCCTCTCCAATGGAAAAAAAATTGGATAGTGTTCCGTGTTTAATTTCACTCTTTGTTACTTTCTCTCATCTTTATTTTTGGTCCTACTGAATTAAAGGTAAGAAATCATACTTTATTTTTCAAGTATTAAAAAAACTGAAGAAGATCTATTTTTGGTTGAGTTGAAGAAAAGGAAAGAGTTGAATTTGAGAAGAAAAAAGGAAGAAAAGACGGAAGTTGTTTGAGTGAGTGAGGATTAAATTTAGTAAAAAAAATAGTTTGTGATTTTACATTAACTCAAAATCATATTATTAAATATTTGAATCATCCTCAATGAGTAAATATTTTTTTGTATTTTAATTATGAATAAATTTATTTTTTTATTAATAGATTTTTTGTATATAATTTAACGGTTAGATTTATTATTATTATTATTATTATTATTATTATTATTATTATTAAATGTCATTAATAATATATTATTATTTTAAATAATATATTAATAATTATATATTATTAATATACTATTAATATATTCATAAGAATGAGTTATTATTCTTAACATATTATTATTAATCTTAGCATATTATGAATAATGTATAGTTAATATTTTTTATTATTAATAACTACTATTATTGCTGTTATTGTTATTATGATGATTAATTATTACTGTTTTTATTATATATTATTAATTCTTATTATTATTATTATTAGTTGTTACGGCCTGGCCCAAGCCCCTTTACGGGCTGGCCCGACCCGAGAATCACCCGACCCGAACGGTCGGGGGTGGGACGCCCCGCAGCCGACCTGGACACGCGTCCCTAACAGCTCTGTTATAGCTGTGAGGAGAGCGTCTCGGAGAAAGTGGGCATGTCCTTATCGGGCCCACCTCTGACACAGTATATAAGGAGAAGGTCTTACCCTTCCCCCAAGGTACGTCACACATCACTCTATCCCCTTTTCGCCTGCACATTTACTGACTAGAGCGTCGGAGTGTCTTTGCAGGTAACATCCCCCTTTCCACACGAAGTGCTCGGGGCCCCGCCTACACCTAACCGGCAGCCCACGACCTGACGAGACCCCCTTACCAACCAGGATACCAACCCGAACCGTCCGGTACCCGACTTACCGAACATTGGCGCCGTCTGTGGGGATCGTCCATGGACTTCGTACTGGTCCAAACCGGAACAAGCCGCGAGGCCGAGCCCGGAGGGGACGCCGCCGTGAATGCTTCCCAGCAGCATCCAAGATCCCCTCCGAGGCACACAACACAATCCCTCGAGAGACGCCCCTTCGGGGGAACTGGCGACAATCACGCCAGAATAATGCAAGAGCTGCGCCACAGAATGCAAGACTTGGAACGCCGGCTAGTAGATAGAGAACACGATCAGCACACCCCAGAACAAAGCCACTCCCGCTCCCACTCTAGGAGCCACTCCAGACACACGCCCAGCCCCCAAGCTGAATCCGAGAGCGCTGGGGAAAGAGGACGCACAAGAAGACGCCATGACCCCGTCATCTACGCTAGACATGAGAGGCGGCGTACAACGGATCGCGGACACGAAGACGCTCGTTGGGAAGACGATGAAGGAAGAACGGCGAGAACCCGGGGACCCGTGATAATGGGAGCGACCCTATTCCATCGTTCCATACTCGAGGTCCGGCTGTCAAAACACTTTGACAAGCCAATGGACATGAGGTATGACGGAACGCAAGACCCGCTGGAACACCTCACGGCCTTTGAGGCCAGGATGAACCTAGACGGAGTGGGAGACGAAGTAAGGTGCCGTGCTTTCCCGGTCACTTTGGTGGGACCTGTAATACGGTGGTTCAATAACCTCCCGTAGGGCTCAGTGACCGGTTTCGCAGACATCCGCCATTCCTTCTTAGCCCAATTCACAACCAGGATCGCCAAAGCAAAGCACCCAATCAACCTGCTGGGGGTGACACAAAGATCTGGCGAGACGACCAGGAAATACCTGGATCGGTTCAACGATGAATGCTTGAAGATTGACGGGCTGACGGACTCGGTAGCAAGTTTGTGCTTGACGAACGGACTCCTGAACGAGGACTTCAGAAAGCATCTTACTACGAAACCAGTCTGGACAATGTAGGAGATCCAGTGTGTAGCGAGGGAGTACATTAATGATGAAGAAGTCAGCCGGGTCGTGGCTGCCAACAAACGGCAGCCCTCTCACAACCAAACTCAGCACCACGAGAGTGGAGAAAGACCAAGGGAACACGCCAGAGACGGCGGTGCGAACAAGACACCAAAGCCATTCCCCCGAGTCGGGAAGTTCACTAATTACACTCCCCTCGCGGCACCGATCATGGAAGTTCACCAAAGCCTTTATTGCGAATATCACAAGGGATACGGGCACAAGACCCAAGACTGTTTTGACCTGAAGGATGCACTAGAGCAAGCAATCAGGGACGGAAAGCTGGCCGAATTCTCCCACCTCATTAGAGAGCCGAGGAGACGGAATCGCGACCACGAGGGCGAGGACAGGTCCCGGACGACAAGGCAACGCCAAGAACCGGAGGGAGACGACCACGGTCTCATGGTGGTGAACGTAGTAACAGCGAGGAATTCGGCCCCGAGGTCGAGATCGGTACAGAAGAAAGACACCAAAGTCCTGGCAGTCTCCTCTTCATCTGCGAGAAGTTCCCAGAGGCTCCCATCCATCTCCTTTGGCCCAGAAGATCAATGGTTTGACGAGGTCCTGGAGAGCCCCCCATGGTCATCACGGCCAGAATCGGAACCGGCCTCGTCAAACGGATCCTCGTGGATACAGGGGCGGACTCAAACATCATGTTCCGTAACGTATTTGATGCCCTGGGACTGCATGACGCCGACCTAGCGACCCACCAACACGGTGTGGTAGGGTTGGGCGACCACTTCATCAAGCCCGATGGGATTATCTCCCTCCCGACCTCCATGGGACAAGGACAGAGGCGAAGGACAGTAGTGGCCGATTTCGTAGTTTTGCGGGATTTCACAGCCTACAACATCATCCTGGGGAGGAAAACCATCAACGACCTTGGAGCAGCGATCAGTACGAAGCTGCTCGTAATGAAGTTTGTTACTGATGACGGATCCGTAGGATCCATTAGAGGAGACTTCGAAACGGCAGTCGCCTGCGACCATGCCAGCCTCTCCTTGAGAAAAAAATCCAAAGAAGCATCAGGGGTGTTCCTTGCCGACCTGGATGCCAGAATAGACGACAAGCCCAGGCCCGAGCCAGAGGGGGACCTGGAAAAATTCAAAGTTGGGGACGCGGAGGAAAAATTCACATTCATAAATAGAAATCTCCCTGATGAGCGGATATTTTATACGCTTTTTGGGGTTAATTTCATATAGTTTTTAGTATGCTTTAATTAGTTTTTAGTTTATTTCCAATAGTTTTTAGGAAAAATTCATATTTCTGGACTTTACTATGAGTTGTGTATTTTTCTATAATTTCAGGTATTTTTCTGGCTGAAATTGAGGGAGCTGAGCAAAAATCTGATTCAGGCTGAAAAAGGACTGCTGATGCTGTTGGATTCTGACCTCCCTGCACTCAAAGTGGATTTTCTGGAGCTACAGAACTCGAAATGGCGCGCTTCCAATTGCGTTGAAAAATAGACATCCAGGGCTTTCCAGCAATATATAATAGTATATACTTTGCTCAAGGATAGACGACGTAAACTAGCGTTCAACTCCAGTTCTCTACCCAATTCTGGCGTTCAGCGCCAGAAAAGGATTCAAAGTTGGAGTTCAACGCCAGAAATGGATCCAAACCTGGCGTTGAACGCCCAAAACAGCCTTATGCACGTGAATTGCTTAAGTCTCAGCCCCAGCACACACCAAGTGGGTCCCAGAAGTGGATCTCTGCACCATCTGTCATAGTCTACTCACTTTTTGTAAACCTAGGCTACTAGTTTAGTATTTAAAGAACTTTTAGAGACTTATTTTGTATCTCATGACATTTTAGATCTGAACTTTGTACTCTTTAACGGCATGAGTCTCTAAGCTCCATTGTTGGGGGTGAGGAGCTCTGCTGTGTCTCGATGAATTAATGCAAGTATTTCTGTTTTCCATTCAAACATGCGTGTTTCTACCTAAGATATCCATTCGCGCATAACTATGGAGAAGGCGATGATCAGTGACACTCATCACCTTCCTCAATCCATGAACGTGTGTCTGACAATCACCTCCGTTCTACATCAGATTGAATGAATATCTCTTAGATTCCTTAATCAGAATCTCCGTGGTATAAGCTAGATTGATGGCGGCATTCATGAGAATCCGGAAAGTCTAAACCTTGTCTGTGGTATTCCGAGTAGGATTCTGGGATTGGATGGCTGTGACGAACTTCAAACTCGCGAGTGTCGGGCATAGTGACAGACGCAAAAGGATAATAAATCCTATTCCGGTACGACTGAGAACCTGCAGATGATTAGCCGTGCGGTAACAGCGCACCTGGACCCTTTTCACTGGAAGGATGGATGGTAGCCATTGACAACGGTGATCCACCTACACACAGCTTGCCATAGGAGGACGTGCGTGCGTGAATCAAAAGACAGAGGAAAGCAGAGATTCTGAAGACAAAGCATCTCCAAAACTCCAACATATTCTCCATTACTGCATAACAAGTAACCTTTAATCCATACTCTCTTGTTTATTCACAATTCAACTGATAAATATAATTGACTTCCTGACTAAGAATTGGAAGATAACCATAGATTGCTTCAAACCAACAATCTCCGTGGGATTCGACCCTTACTCACATAAGGTATTACTTGGACGACCCAGTGCACTTGCTGGTTAGTGGTACGAGTGTGAAAAGTGTAATTCACAATTCGTGCACCAAGTTTTTGGCGCCGTTGCCGGGGATTGTTCGTGTTTAAACAACTAACGGTTTATTTTGTTGCTTAGATTAGGAAAATTTTTCCTTTTGATTTAGAGTCTCTTATTATTGTTCTTGGTTAAAAATATCCTTCTTCAAAACAAGTGTTACATTTATTGCCCAATTGGCTAGAGTGTTGGTTTATGTTCTTGATGATTGGGCACCAGTTTTATTAAAAATCTTTTTCAAAAATAATTTCCCCTTGATTAAATCTTGTGCCAAACTTTAAGTTTGGTGTTTTCTTGTTGATTTTTCTTGGGTTTTCTAAAAATTTTAAGTTTGGTGTTCCTTATTCATGTTCTTGTGTTCTTGTGAGTCTTCAAAGTGTTCTTGAGTTTTCCTTGTGTCTTGATCTTAAAATTTTTAAGTTTGGTGTTCCTTGGTGTTTTCCCTCCAAAATTTTCAAAAACTAGGAGCATTAGATCTAAAAATTTTAAATCTTGTGCTATTTTATTGTTTTTCTCTTTCCTCACTAAATTCAAAAAAAAATATCTTTTCTCTCTATTTCTAAAACAAATTTTCAAAATTCATTTCTAAAATTCAGATTTTTTTTTCAAAATTTAAAATCTTTTCCAAATCATATCTTTTTCAAAACTCCCTTACCACTTTCTCTCTCCTCATTTTTTTCGAAAATCTTCACCTATTTTTATTTATTTTATTTTAATTTATTTTATTTTCGAAATAAATAAATAAATAAATAAATAAAAATAAATTTTTTATTTGACATCATCTCCCTTTCTCCATTATGGATCTAAGTGGAAATGAACAGTCCAGGAGGACTCTGGGGTCATATGCTAACCCCTCTACTGCTTCATATGGGAGTAGTATCTGCATACCCTCCGTTGGAGTCAGTAGCTTTGAGTTGAATCCTCAGCTCATTATCATGGTGCAGCAAAGCTGCCAGTATTCCGGTCTTCCACAGGAAGAACCTACAGAGTTTCTGGCACAATTTTTACAAATTGCTGACACAGTACATGATAAGGAAATAGATCAGGATGTCTACAGACTATTACTGTTTCCATTTGCTGTAAAAGATCAAGCTAAGAGGTGGTTAAATAACCAACCTAAGGCCAGCATAAGGACATGGAAACAACTGACAGAAAAATTCCTAAATCAATACTTTCCCCCAAAACGGATGACACAGCTAAGGTTGGACATCCAAGGCTTTAAACAAGGAGATAAGGAATCTCTTTATGATGCCTGGGAGAGATACAGAGAGATGCTACGACAATGCTCCTCTGAAATGTTTTCAGAGTGGGTTCAGTTAGACATCTTCTATTATGGGCTTGCAGAAGGAGCTCAGATGTCTCTAGATTACTCAGCTGGTGGATCCATCCACATGAGAAAGACAATTGAAGAGGCTCAAGAGCTCATTGATACAGTTGCCAGGAATCAGCATATGTACCTAAGCAGTGACCCTTCCATGAAAGAAGAGGTTAAAATAGTAACTGCTGAACTCAGCCCTGTAAAACAAGCTGCTGAATTCAATCAGCAATTGGACTTTCTAACAAAGCAGTTAGCCGAATTCAAGGATAAACTACAAGAGACAAGGATGGCTAATATAAATATGGAAGAATAATTGAAGCAAACAAAGCAGCAGCTGTCAAGACAAATAACAGAAGAATGCCAAGCAGTTCAATTAAGAAGTGGGAAAACATTAAATACCCCACCTTAAGGCAGCAAAGAGCTAAGGAATGAGCAAACCACCCAAAATTCACCTGAGGACAGTAAGAGCCCAGGGAAAAGTAATTCTGGAATTAAAACGCCAGCAATCTGGTGGAAGGCTGGCACTGAACGCCCAGACCATGCCCAAGACTGGCGTTCAACGCAGTAACAAGCAAGGACTGGCGTTCAACGCCAGAAACAAGCAAGGATCTGGCGCTGAACGCCCAAAATGGGCAAGATCTGGCGCTGAACGCCCAAAATGGGCACAGTTCTGGCGTTCAGATGCCAGGAACAGACAAGAAGTTGGCGTCTCACGTCACTCCAGCTTCTAACTCTGGCAATCAATTGTCAGTGAGGGATGAGACACACACAAGTGCTGATGATAACCCCTCTAAAAAGGCTTCTTCAACCACTTCTGTAGGCAATAAACCTACAGCAACTAAGGTTGAGGAGTATAAAACCAAGATACCTTATCCTCAAAAACTCCAGAAAGAGGAGCAGGATAAGCAATTTGCTCGCTTTGCAGATTATCTCAGGACTCTTGAAATAAAGATTCCATTTGCAGAGGCACTTGAGCAAATACCTTCTTATGCCAAGTTCATGAAAGAGATCTTGAGTCATAAAAAGGATTGGAGAGAAACAGAAAGAGTTCTCCTCACTGAAGAATGCAGTGCAGTCATTCTAAAAAGCTTTCCTGAAAAGCTTAAAGACCCTGGGAGTTTTCTGATACCATGCACATTAGAAGGTAATTGCACCAAGACAGCTTTGTGCGATCTTGGGGCAAGCATCAACCTAATACCTGCATCCACCATCAGAAAGCTTGGCTTAACTGAAGAAGTTAAACCAACCCGGATATGTCTCCAACTTGCTGATGGCTCCATTAAATACCCATCAGGCATGATTGAAGACATGATTGTCAGAGTTGGGTCGTTCGCCTTTCCCACTGACTTTGTAGTGCTGGAAATGGAGGAGCACAAGAGTGCTACTCTCATTCTAGGAAGACCCTTCCTAGCAACTGGACGAACCCTCATTGATGTCCAACAAGGGGAAATAACCCTGAGAGTCAATGATGATGAGTTTAAGTTGAATGCTGTCAAAGCCATGCAGCATCCAGACACATCAAAAGACTGCATGAAAGTTGATCTTATTGACTCTTTGATAGAAGAGATCAACATGGCTGAGAGTCTCGAATCAGAGTTGGAAGACATCTTTAAAGATGTTCAGCCTGATTTGGTGGATTCAGAGGAGATAAAAGAGCCTCTGAAATTTCCTCTGGAAGAGGAAAAACCTCCTAAACCTGAGCTCAAACCATTACCACCATCCCTGAAATATGTATTTCTGGGAGAATGTGACACTTTTCCAGTGATCATAAGCTCTGCTTTAAATCCACAGGAAGAGGAAGCACTTATTCAAGTGCTAAGGACACACAAGACAGCTCTTGGGTGGTCCATAGGTGACCTTAAGGGCATAAGCCCAGCTAGATGCATACACAAAATCTTACTGGAGGATAATGCTAAACCAGTGGTTCAACTACAGAGACGGCTAAATCCAGCCATGAAGGAAGTGGTGCAGAAAGAGGTCACCAAATTACTAGAGGCTGGGATTATTTATCCTATTTCTGATAGCTCCTGGGTGAGCCCTGTCCAAGTCATCCCAAAAAAGGGAGGCATGACAGTGATTCATAATGAAAAAAATGAACTGGTTCCTACAAGAACAGTTACAGGGTGGCGCATGTGTATTGACTACAGAAGACTCAATACAACCACCAGAAAGGATCATTTTCCTTTACCATTCATAGACCAGATGCTAGAAAGACTGGCAGGTCATGATTATTATTGCTTTGTGGATGGCTACTCAGGCTATAACCAGATTGCAGTAGATCCCCAGGATCAAGAGAAAACAGCATTCACATGTCCATCTGGAGTGTTTGCTTATAGAAGGATGCCATTTGGGCTGTGTAATGCGCCTGCAACCTTCCAGAGATGCATGCTCTCTATTTTCTCTGATATGGTGGAAAAATTTCTGGAAGTCTTCATGGATGACTTTTCAATATATGGAGACTCATTCAGCTCCTGTCTTGATCACCTGAAACTTGTTCTGAAGAGATGCCAAGAGACCAACCTAGTTTTAAACTGGGAAAAATGTCACTTCATGGTGACTGAAGGGATTGTCCTTGGGCATAAAATCTCAAACAAGGGGATAAAGGTGGATCAAGCAAAAATAGAGGTAATTGAAAAATTACCACCACCTGCCAATGTTAAGGCAATCAGAAGCTTTCTGGGGCATGCAGGATTCTATAGGAGGTTTATAAAGGATTTTTCAAAAATTGCAAAACCTCTAAGCAACCTGCTAGCTGCTGACACGCCATTTGTGTTTGACACAGAGTGTCTGCAGGCGTTTGAAACGCTGAAAGCTAAGCTGGTCACAGCACCAGTTATTTCTGCACCAGACTGGACATTACCATTTGAGCTAATGTGTGATGCCAGTGATCACGCCATTGGTGCAGTATTGGGACAAAGGCATGACAAGCTTCTGCACGTCATTTATTATGCTAGTCGCGTTTTAAATGATGCCCAGAAAAATTATACAACCACAGAAAAAGAATTACTTGCAGTGGTTTATGCCATTGACAAGTTCAGATCATACTTAGTAGGATCAAAAGTGATTGTGTATACTGACCATGCTACTCTTAAATATCTACTCACAAAGCAGGATTCAAAACCCAGGCTCATCAGATGGGTGTTGCTGCTGCAAGAGTTTGATATAGAAATAAGAGACAGAAAAGGGACAGAGAACCAAGTGGCTGATCATCTGTCCCGGATAGAGCTAGTAGAAGGGACGTCCCTCCCCTTTCTTGAGATCTCTGAGACTTTTCCGGATGAGCATTTATTTGCCATTCAGGAAACACCATGGTTTGCCGATATTGCAAACTATAAAGCTGCAAGGTTCATACCCAAAGAGTACAACAGGCAATAAAAGAAAAAATTAATCACTGATGCAAAGTACTACTTGTGGGATGAACCCTATCTCTTTAAGAGATGTGCAGACGGAATAATCCGTAGGTATGTTCCTAGAGAAGAAGCACAGAGGATCCTATGGCATTGCCATGGATCTCAATATAGAGGCCATTTCGGAGGTGAGCGAATAGCCACCAAGGTCCTCCAATGTGGCTTCTATTGGCCCACACTCTATAAAGATTCCCGAGAGTTTGTACGTAACTGTGACAGTTGCCAAAGAGCTGGTAATCTGCCTCATGGTTACGCCATGCCTCAACAAGGAATCTTGGAGATTGAGTTGTTTGACGTATGGGGAATTGACTTCATGGGACCTTTCCCACCATCATTCTCAAACACTTATATTCTGGTGGCAGTGGACTATGTATCAAAATGGGTTGAGGCCATTGCCACACCCACCAATGATACTAAAACAGTGCTGAAGTTCCTCCAGAAATATATTTTCAGCAGGTTTGGGGTCCCTAGAGTACTAATCAGTGATGGGGGCACTCACTTCTGCAACGAACAGCTTTACTCTGCCATGGTCCGGTATGGGATTCGCCACAAGGTGGCGACTCCATATCATCCACAGACTAATGGACAAGCTGAAGTCTCTAACAGAGAGCTAAAAAGAATCCTAGAGCGGACTGTAAATACCCGTAGAAAGGATTGGGCAAGAAGCTTGGATGATGCTCTATGGGCATACAGAACAGCATTCAAGACTCCTATAGGGACCTCTCCATACCATCTGGTCTATGGTAAGGCATGTCACCTGCCCGTGGAACTGGAACATAAAGCCTACTGGGCAACCAGATTCCTAAACTTTGATGCCAAATTAGCAGGAGAAAAAAGATTGCTCCAGCTAAATGAGCTAGAGGAATTCAGATTCACTGCTTTCAAAAATGCCAAGCTTTATAAAGAAAAATAAAAAAAGTGGCATGATGGAAAGCTGTCATCTAGAATCTTTGAACCAGGACAAAAGGTTCTGTTGTTCAACTCTAGGCTCAGGCTATTCCCCGGAAAACTGAAATCCCGGTGGAGGGGACCATATGTGATTACAAGTGTATCACCATATGGTTATGTGGAGCTTCAGGATATTGATTCTGATAAGAAGTTCATTGTCAATGGACAGAGAATCAAGCACTATCTTGAAGGCAACGTTGAGCAAGAGTGCTCAAGGCTGAAGCTAGATTAAAAGCTCAGCAAGGTCCAGCTAAAGACAATAAAGAAGCGCTTGCTGGGAGGCAACCCAGCCATGGGGCATCAATCCTCTAAGCATTTTGCCCTATTTTTATTTTTATTTGTTTATATATAGTTCATTGATAACGAGGTAAAGAATCAATTGCATAAGTTCACAGGGTTACAGAAGGAATCTGCACACAATACAGAGAAAAAGAGCTCACTAGCAAGAAAACGCCAGTAAGAGCCTATTTTGGGCGTTCAGCGCCCAAAAGGGGCAGCCAGTGGGCGCTGAACGCCAGTAAGAATAGCAATCTGGCGTTCAACGCCAGAAAAGGGCGACAACTGGGCGTTGAACGCCCAGGAGAACAGCATTTGGGCGTTGAACGCCCAAAACAGGCAGTGTTTGGGCGTTCAAACGCCAGGATGATGGAGAGGAGGTAAATTCATTCTTTCTCCATATTTTTCATTTTAATTCTGATTTTCATGTTTCAATTCATGATTTCTTACATAAACATGTTAAGAACCCTGATTTCTAAAATTCCTAATTTTCAAAAATCCTACTTTAAAAATATCAAATGTATCTTAATCCATAAGCACAAACCCTCTTTTGCAAATTCAATCCAACTCTTTTTCAAATTTTCAAAACAAATCTATTTTTTTTCAACTAATATCTTTTTCCAATCTCCAAATTATCTTTTTCAAAATCTAGATTTATCTTTTTCAAAAATTTTTCATATCTTTTCAATTTTAAACTATATCCTCTCTTATCATATCTTCTATCTTATCTTTTCTAAAGCAATCTTTTTATCATATCTTTTCAAAATTTTCGAACCCACCCCCCCTCCCTTTATATATGGGTTCGGCCTCCACCCTCCTCCATCAACAATTGCACCTAGCTCTCCTTCTATCCCTCTCCTTTCTTTTCTTTTGCTTGAGGACAAGCAAACCTCTAAGTTTGGTGTGTTTATCCGTGATCACTAAGAGCATGGCTCCTAAGGGAAAACAACCCACTTCAAGAGGCAAGAAAGAGAGCGTTCCAAAACCACTTTGGAATCAAGGGAAGTTCTTATCTAAAGAACATGCAGACCATTATTACAAAATAATGGGTCTAAGATCAGTGATCCCGGAAGTTAGATTCGATCTGAAAGAAGACGAATATCCGGAGATCCAGGAGCAAATTCGAATCAGGAACTGGGAGGTCCTAGCTAATCCTGAGACGAAAGTGGGAAGGAATATGGTCCAGGAGTTCTATGCTAATATGTGGCAGACTGACAAGCAAAAACTATCTGGAACTACTTTCTATGAATATCGGACCATGGTCAGAGGAAAGATTGTTCATACCATCCCTGACAAGATCAGAGAGATCTTAAAGCTACCTTAGCTGAAAGATGATCCAGACTCTTTCAATAGGAGAATGATGAGAACAGACAAGGGCCTGGATAAGATTCTAGAGGATATATGTATCCCTGGAGCAAGGTGGACCACTAGCACGAAGGGTGTCCCAAATCAACTCAAAAGGGAAGATCTCAAACCAGTCGCCCGAGGATGGCTGGACTTCATTGTGCATTCTCTGCTGCCCACTAGCAACCGTTCTGAAGTCACTGTTAAAAGAGAAGTGATGATCCATTGCATCATGATAGGAAAAGAAGTGGAAGTTCATCAACTGATTTCAACTGAATTCTACAAAATTGCCAATAAAAATTCTAAAGAGGCCAGGTTGGCTTACCCAAGCTTGATTTCTCTGCTCTGCAAGGACGCTGGAGTAAGGATGGGAATAACTGAATATATCTCAATTGAGAAACCAATCACCAAAGCATCAATGGAAAAACAACAAGCACAGGATGACCCCATCAAGAAGAAAATACAGGAATTTCTCCCAGAAATCCCTCAATCTGAATACTGGGAGTATCTTGAAACATCAGTTACCAAGATGCAAGAAGCTATGGAACAAATAATAAAGGAACAAAAGGAACAAAGTCAAATTCTTACCTATTTGTTTAAAGAACAAGAGGAGCAAGGGCGTGACTTAAGGGAATTGAAGCGCCAGAAGTTATCTCTTGAAGGACCAAGCACCCCACAGATCAGAGGAACATCCACTTCCCAGAACAAAGGTTGTTAAATTCCAATTTCCGCTTTAACTCTGTGATAGTGTCATTATAGAAGTTCACCTTAGGAGTCATATAGTAGTAATTAGTATCTATTTTGATTTTATCTCCAATTAAGCCATAGTTTATTTCTCTCATCATCAGCAAACATGAATAAAATAGTAGATCTTTTGAATAAGAGGCAATAAAAATTTCGAGTTCTTAATAAGAGAAATTCTAATTAGTTACATGTGGTGGCAATACTTTCTGTCTTCTGAATGAATGCTTGAACAGTGCATATGTCTTTTGAATTTGTTGTTTAAGACTGTTAAATATGTTGGCTCTTGAAAGAATGATGAACATGAGACATGTTATTAATAATCTGAAAAATCATAAAAATGATTCTTGAAGCAAGAAAAAGCAGCAAAAAAAAAAGCCAATAGCCCTTAAAACCAAAAGGCAAGGGTAATAAAAAGGATCCCAAGGCTTTGAGCATCAGTGAATAGGAGGGCCTAAGGGAATAAAATCCTGGCCTAAGCGGCTAAACCAAGCTGTCCCTAATCATGTGCTTGTGGCGTGAAGGTGTCAAGTGAAAACTTGAGACTGAGCGGTTAAAGTCAAGGTCCAAAGCAGAAAGAAGAGTGTGCTTAAGAACTCTGGACACCTCTAATTGGGGACTTTAGCAAAGCTGAGTCACAATCTAAAAGGTTCACCCAATTATGTGTCTGTGGCATTTATGTATCCGGTGGTAATACTGGAAAACAAAGTGCTTAGGGCCACGGCCAAGACTCATGAAATAGCTGTGTTCAAGAATCATCATACTGAAATAGGAGAATCAATAACACTATCTGAATTCTAAGTTCCTATAGATGCCAATCACTCTGAGCTTCAATGGATAAAGTGAGATGCCAAAACTGTTCGGAAGCAAAAAGCTACTAGTCCCGCTCATCTGATTAGAATCTGAGCTTCACTCAAAAACTCTGAGATATTATTGCTTCTCAACCTATTAGTCTTCTATTTTATTTGTCTAGTTGCTTGACGACAAGCAAGAGTTTAAGTTTGGTGTTGTGATGAGCGGATATTTTATACGCTTTTTGGGGTTAATTTCATATAGTTTTTAGTATGCTTTAGTTAGTTTTTAGTTTATTTCCATTAGTTTTTAGGAAAAATTCATATTTCTGGACTTTACTATGAGTTGTGTGTTTTTCTATAATTTCAGGTATTTTTCTGGCTGAAATTGAGGGAGCTGAGCAAAAATCTGATTCAGGCTGAAAAAGGACTACTGATGCTGTTGGATTCTGACCTCCCTGCACTCAAAGTGGATTTTCTGGAGCTACAGATCTCAAAATGGCGCGCTTCCAATTGCGTTCAACGCCAGTTCTCTGCCCAATTCTGGCATCTAACGCCAGAAAAGGATTCAAAGTTGGAGTTCAACGCCAGAAATGGATCCATACCTGGCGTTGAACGCCCAAAACAGCCTTATGCACGTGAATTGCTTAAGTCTCAGCCCCAGCACACACCAAGTGGGCCCCAGAAGTGGATCTCTGCACCATCTGTCATAGTCTACTCACTTTTTGTAAACCTAGGCTACTAGTTTAGTATTTAAAGAACTTTTAGAGACTTATTTTGTATCTCATGACATTTTAGATCTGAACTTTGTACTCTTTGACGGCATGAGTCTCTAAGCTCCATTGTTGGGGGTGAGGAGCTCTGCTGTGTCTTGATGAATTAATGCAAGTATTTCTGTTTTCTATTCAAACATGCGTGTTCCTACCTAAGATATCCATTCGTGCCTAACTATGGAGAAGGTGATGATCAGTGACACTCATCACCTTCCTCAATCCATGAACGTGTGTTTGACAATCACCTCCGTTCTACATCAGATTGAATGAATATCTCTTAGATTCCTTAATCAGAATCTCCGTGGTATAAGCTAGATTGATGGCGGCATTCATGAGAATCCGGAAAGTCTAAACCTTGTCTGTGGTATTCCGAGTAGGATTCTGGGATTGGATGGCTGTGACGAACTTCAAACTCGCGAGTGTCGGGCGTAGTGCAGACGCAAAAGGATAGTAAATCCTATTCCGGTACGACTGAGAACCTGCAGATGATTAGCCGTGCGGTAACAGTGCACCTTGACCCTTTTCACTGGAAGGATGGATGGTAGCCATTGACAACGGTGATCCACCTACACACAGCTTGCCATAGGAGGACGTGCGTGCGTGAATCAAAAGACAGAGGAAAGCAGAGATTCTGAAGACAAAGCATCTCCAAAACTCCAACATATTCTCCATTACTGCATAACAAGTAACCTTTAATCCATACTCTCTTGTTTATACGCAATTCAACTGATAAATATAATTGACTTCCTGACTAAGAATTGCAAGATAACCATAGATTGCTTCAAACCAACAATCTCCGTGGGATTCGACCCTTACTCACGTAAGGTATTACTTGGACGACCCAGTGCACTTGCTGGTTAGTAGTACGAGTGTGAAAAGTGTAATTCAAAATTCGTGCACCACTCCCCCATGAATTAAAAGAACCTTTGATGGAGATGATCAGAGCCAATGTTGATCTGTTTGCTTGGACGCCATCCGACATGCTGGGGATAGACCCCCAACTCATGTCACACACCCTGGCCGTCAAGCCGGAAGCCCAACCAGTGGCCCAAAGGAGAAGGAAGATGTCACAGGAAAGGGCAGAGGAGGTGGCCAAGCAGACGGCCGGCCTCCTCGAAGCAGGGTTCATCCGTGAACTAGACTACTCCACTTGGTTATCAAATGTGGTTTTGGTAAAAAAGCACAATGGGAGGTGGAGAATGTATGTGGACTACACCGACCTCAACAAAGCGTGCCCCAAGGACTGTTATCCCTTCCCAACATCGATGCACTCATCGACGCGGCGGCGGGGTACCGGTATCTGAGCTTCATGGACGCCTACTTTGGGTACAATTAGATACCGATGCACCGGCCCGACGAGGATAAAACGGCATTCATAATGCCAGGGGGGATCTATTGCTACAAGGTGATGCCATTTGGCCTGAAAAACGCTGGCGCCACGTACCCGAGGCTGATGAACAAGATATTCAGCGGGCTCATAGGCAAGACAGTGGAAGTCTACGTGGACGACATCCTCGCGAAAACCACACGGCCCGACGATCTCCTAAGCAACCTGGGGGGCGTATTCGCGTCCCTCTAACAACACGGCATGAGGAGTAGAAGAGGCGGTTGAGAAGGACCTAGTGGATGAGGCTAGGGAAAGTGCTCACTTGTCGGAAGCAGCACTGAAACAAAGGATGGCATTGCGATACAACACCAAATTGCTCAGAAGGGAGTTTGAAGAGAATGACCTCGTCTTGCAACGCAACGACATTGGGCTACCGACACCAGGAGAAGGAAAGCTGGCGACAAATTGGGAAGGCCCTTACAGAATCAAAGAGGTGCTTGGCAAAGGCGCCTACAAATTGGAGAGGCTCGACGTCAAGGAAATCTCGAGAACATGGAATGCAGGTAACCTGAGAAGATTTTATTCGTAGCTCAGGCACACCGGCCAAGTGGCCTGATAAGCTAGATAGCCCACTGTTAATCCCCAATGATTTATTTTTATCAAATACCTACCATGTTCATAAATTTGTTTAGCTAACGACTAATGTTTACTTGTCGGAATTCTCCCATTTACTATCTCCCGATACATATCCCACACCATCGCGCTTTAAAACGGCAACCCGGGACTGATCACCCCGAGAGCCAACTGAACCATAGCCATAACAAACGGCCGTGACAATAAGACCGTAACGGTTTCAATTGAGTTACCAACATGAACGGAAAAACGGACACAAACAATAAGTCTACCCCGGAAAGATAGTAACAAAAACAAAAATGCTACCGAGCAAGATAAAGGCAATAACAATAAGCCAGCCAGGCGACCACTAAACTATAAAGGTTAATAGTTGCAAAAAAGTATTCAAAAAAAACATACAAAAGCCAAAGTTACAAGAGTTCATTTTCGGGGCATGTCAACAATCTTGCCATCCTAGATCGTTTTGATGACCCCAATAGCCGACGTGTCGAAGTCTGGAACCACGATCTTCACCTGAGCCTTCAGAGCCTCCTCAGTCATGAAGATCGCGTTCTTTCCTTGCTCCTTGGTCGCCTTGTGCTTCCTCTTAAGCTCTTCGACCTCGGCTTGAGTAGCTTTAGCCGACGAAACGGCCTGGTCGCGTTCCTTCTCCAAGGCTGCCACCCGACCCTGTGCGGCGCTCAGCTGGCTCTCTAGGGTCATCTCCCGCTCGGTTAAACGGGACACCGTCTCATCGGAAGCCTTCAACTTCCCCTCGACAGACGTTGTTTTCTCCTCAGCAGCCTTGAGTTTTTTCCCTGCCTCGGACAACTGCCCCTGAAGCAACTCGACTTGCACCTTGAAATCGTTGTTCGCCTTACCAGAAGATTCAAGCTTTCTTCGAAGAGACTACATTCCCGACAACTCGAACTCGGCCTTCCGAGCTATCACGGCCCCACGGAGCAGCGTCCGATACATCCACCTCGCCTGCTCCGCCAGGTCGGTGCCAAGGAAGTGTTCCTCCATGCCAGGGATCAGCTGGGAGTCGATGAAAGTCCCAGCATCAAAATTTCTCTCCATCACGGTGAGGGTTCCTTCTAGGATGGCGGATGCCCTCAGCCTCTTAGGAGTATGAATAAGTTCCACATCATCGTCCTCTTGGCGGGTAGAGGACGAGTGCCCAACAACGGCCGCCTCTTCGGGAATGGGGAAGGCTTGCATCCCAGCCGAATTCTTGTCAGACATCGCAGCGTCTTGAGGAGAGGGCACAGCTTGGTCCTCCTTCTCCTTGGCAGGGCCTTCCGACTTCCCGTCGACCTTCTCGTCCGTCTTCTCCTCGTCGCTGTCCTCTAAAAAGTCTTGACCAAACCTTCAAGCCCAGTTATCGAGGCAGACATCTCCACTACAACAAACAAACAAACACGTCAATCGTGAAGTCGGGAATAACAAGCAATGATAAACAACACAAAAGTATAAGACAAAACAACTCACAAATATAACTCCTGGCAGCCTCCCGTTCACCCATAAGGAGGTGGGGGTTCACGGGGTTCTTTCCAAAAAGCGCGAACAACACATCGGCAATTCTCTTATTTACAGGGGACATTCCCTTATAGGTCACCTTAATGAAGGAGTTGGACCCCGTCCCGAAACTCCAATATGTCGGGATGAGGCGTTCTCCCTCTAACGACAACCAAAAGGGATGGCGACCTTTGACAGGACGAACTTTGAAATATTTGTCCTTGAACCCATGATAGGAGTCCTCGAACAAGCCAAATATCCTCCGACCTTGGGCAGATCGGAAAAACAGGAACTCTTTCCTCGCTTTCCCTTGTTTGGAAGGGTTAGTAAGATTGAAGAAGAAGAGAAAGACATCCACCGACGCCGGCAGCTCGAGATATTCACAAACCATCTCGAAACAACGGATAGAAGCCCAGCTATTTGGATGAAGCTGCGATGGCGACACGGATATCCGACTAAGAAGCGACATCTGGAAGTCGGAAAACGGTATGCAAACGCCCACCTGGGTGAACATGGCTTTGTAAAACCAAATCCAGTCGGGAACCCGAGGGGAGTGAAAATTAATCTCATACAGCCGCTCATTGGGGGCAGGAACGAATACGTCGTAATTGGCCTCCTCGTCTGTCCCCCCGCACAGGTATTTGGCTTGACGGAACTCTGTCAACTCCTCCAGATCCATCTGATTCGGTGAATCATTCACATCGGAGATCACCCAGGCGTAAGGGTCGTAATACGTGGCAGAAGTGGAAGCCCAGAAAACAACGCGAGGCATACCTACAGTGGGGGTACCACTCCGTTAGTCTATGAGGTCGGGAGCCCAGGAAAAATCCAAAAACTATGTCCATCCTATTCAACAGTTAAGATCAAGCATGGCTAAAGTTATCCATCATACAAGCCACCTAAGAGCCTACCCTGGAATGGTACCCCTCCCCTAGCGCACCTACTGGCACTAAAAAGCTATACATCAACGAAAACCAAGCAAAGCAGGGAAAGCATGCAGCAAACACAAGCAACAAACATGCAGCAATAAGGCACAAAAAGCAAGGATCGAGAGTTACCTGAATTGGTTGCAGGAACTTAGGAGAGAAGGAAGAGGCACAGGAATGCTCGAACGAAGTTTTGGATATCAGGGAGAGGGGAAAATGAGAGTAACAAGAATGGGAGAGAGAGAAAGAAGAAACTATTTAAAAACCGCTATGCAAAGCGCGAAAGGGCCAGGGGCAAAATGATCCTTGTGCGCGGGATTTTGCAACCCATTATGAGCATTTAATGCTCAGCGCGAAGAACGAAGTGACGAACGGTTGCCTCAACAACCAAGAGACACGCGCGCAGGGGGCACGTCCCTCCCACAGGCGGCCGACCTGACGACGATGCATGGAACAAGAAATAACACGTCACTAATAGCTCTCACGACTATTACTGGCGCGTGGGGGCACTATTACGGCCTGGCCCAAGCCCCCTTACGGGCTGGCCCGACCCGAGAATCACCCGACCCGAACGGTCGGGGGTGGGACGCCCCGCAGCCGACCCGGACACGCGTCCCTGACAGCTCTGTTACAACTGTGAGGAGCGCGCCTCGGAGAAAGTGGGCCTGTCCTTATCGGGCCCACCTCTGACACAGTATATAAGGGGAAGGTCTTACCCTTCCCCCAAGGTACGTCACACATCACTCTACCCCCTTTTTGCCTGCACATTTACTGACTAGAGCGTCGGAGTGTCTTTGCAGGTGACACCCCCCTTTCCACACGAAGTGCTCGGGGGCCCGCCTACACCTAACCGGCAGCCCACGACCTGATGAGACCCCCTCACCAACCAGGATACCAACCTGAACCGTCCGGTACCCGACTTACCGAAAGAGTTAAGTGACAATTAAATCTTTGAAGATGTTGATTTTAGGCTAATTAGTTCTTGAAGAAAAAAATATCAATTAGGTCTTTTAAGATAGCAAACAGTTGACATGTATGTCCTTCTATAAATGAATAGTGAGAAACAAAAATTAATTATCCTTGTATTTCGATATTTACAGTGGTGCATATCTCGTTACTATCACATGAGTATGAAAATGATGTAATTTTGGATAGTGAAGCATTTATTATTTTTTGAATTTTCATATATACTTTATAAACTGCTCTCTATCACAATTCTATCAAAACAAGTGAAGTTTCGTTCCAAAAGTTATTATTTACATGACTATCTTTCATAGATAGATAAGTCAGAGTAATTAACAATACATGTAAGCATCGCCATTAAGTTTTAGTTTATAAATTAATAGAAAAACATCATGTGTCCATTATTTACTATTCTAGAAGACCAAATTAATACTTATTTTTTAAGGACTAATTAGTCCAAAATCGAAATCTTTAAAAATTTAATTGTTACTTTACTCTATTATTAATAATATATAATTAATATATTATTAATATATTTTTATATTAAATAATAATAATAATAATAATAATAATAATAATAATAATAATTTTATTATTATTATTATTATTATTATTATTATTATTATTATTATTATTAATAACATATTATTTTCGTTATGGTTATTATTGTGGTTAATTATCATTATTATTATTATAAATATATTATTCATTTTTTATTATATATTATTAATTAGTGTTATCATTACTATTATTGATATTATTATTAACACTAATGGTAGTTATTAATTAATATTAATAATTTTTTTTATAAATTATCAAAATTTGTTGCCCATTAAATTTGATATGTCAAAAATTTATAACGAGATAGATATAGTGGTCCTAATATCAACTTAGTTCTACCACGTTTCATTAATAAGAAAAATGAAAAAATATTCTACACTATTGAATGCTTTAGTATAACAATGGAAGTTTGAAACGCACATGTTTTATTTTTCAGTCAATGAAATGACTGTGACACTAGAAGACGTAACACATATATTTGGTCTCTCGATTAATGAGAGCCCGTCACAGAAAGAATAAACAGCAGTCATCAATTTTTGGTAGAGACTGGTTAATTTATTTTCATAAGTTGCCCAATCTAAATGATCATTTATTAAAAAAGATAAACAATTTTTTGTAAGATGTCATTTTATAAAATATTTAAATCATCAAAAGTAATCTACGTTTTGCAAGCTTTGAATTTAAAAACTCGAAAAAAGCAAATTATATTACTTTATATACATCCATTTTAACATTAAACTCCATTTTTTTCCGTATATATGAAAAAAATCAGCCTATATTTATTCTTATGATTTATGTGGTTGCTTGGTTGGTTACTATTTATTCCGGAAATAGTTATATACTTATATTTAGGGATGTTTAGGTATATTTAGAAATGTTTAAGACTAATTTGACTTCAATTAAAATATATTTTATTGAATTTATACTTGTCAAATTTAATTCAATGTTATATTCGGTTCGGATTTTGGTCATATTTTGAGTTGATCCAGGTTATAATTAATATATTTTTATATTTTAATTAATATATTTTTATATTATATGTTATTATTTTTAATTTAAAATATATTTTTTAATATAAATATAATATAATATTTATTAAATTAATTTTAAAATAATTTTTAATTATTATTTAAAATTTACAAATTATACACATTAATTTTATATTAAATCAATTCGATTTAACTCATTAGTTTTTGAGCTAATTTAAAATTGGATTAAATTCTTTAAAATAATCCAACCATATGCTAATGTGTCATGTCACAAAAGAAAAATAATGAGTAATATTTTATATTTATCACCACAAAATAATAAAATAAATATAATACAAAAAAAATGGCTATGAAATAATGTGGGAAAAGAATTTTATTCTTTATAAAGGATGATAAAATTTTTAAAACTGAAAAACAACCACCACCACCAATAATATTGACAACCAAAAAAAAAATCGATAATATCATACAACTCTCATGTCCCTGCAAAGAGTCATTCTTTTATACTTTATGAAATAAATTTTTTTTTTTTTGGTTTACACTCCATGAAGTGACATCAACTTATTTCAAAAATTGTTAATAAAGTAAAAAAAATGAAGAGAGAATAATAAATAAATATAGTGAAAGAAGAAATTGATTTATACCATAGCTAGATTAAATCGTAACTTTTCCTTACAACTTTTTTATACGGTTGGTTTTTCATTGATTAGTTCAAAAAATCTATAAAATCTATATCAATTACTTTTATATTATAGAACTCACCTTAATATTAAAGAAAATTTCATGCTCTAAACTATTCAAGTTGTGATATTGATAGTTTGATAAATTAAAAGGAATCGAAAGAGAAAGAAAAATAAATTTTTTTCATTTTAAAAAGAATAAAAAATTCTTTTAGATAATATTTGTTGAGTTATTACACCTTATATACTATGTACTTCTTATGTACTCCCACTAAAAAAATTAGAACAGTAACTCTATATCTATTATTGATAAAAATAATAATCTAGATAGCACCCTCCCGCAAGTTAGAATTGTGTAAATCTAACAATCCTAGCTTAGAAACATTAGCAAGAAAAAGACTAGACAAATACTTTTTCACGAACAATGTGAATGGCTGACTGTTTGTCATAGAATAGAATGATAGACTTTTGAAGCGGCAAACCAATTAAATCCATTAAAAAAGATAACCAACTAGGGCAACAGCAAGAAACCTATATTCACCTTCTATAAAGGACTTGGCAACGGTGGTTTGCTTCTTACTCTTCTAGCTAACAAGAGAGTTCCCAAGCATGAAGCAATAACCGAAAATGGAGCGACGAGTATCGGCATAGGTAGCCCAGTCAGCGTTGGCAAATCCACTGAGATGCAAATTAGAAGTAGAGAAGAAGAATAGACCAATTGCAGGTCGGCCTTTTAAATATCGGAGTATGCGAAAAGTAACTTGTAGGTGACAAGTAGTTGCACAGTCCAAAAATTGGCTCAAACGTCTCACAGCATAAGAGATATCGGATATAATATTTGTGAAGTAAAGGAGTCGGCCGATTAGCTGTCTGTAAATAGTGTTGTCTGTTAAAATGATACCTGATTCTTTCGAGAGTTTCTAACTATAATCAAATTGATGGAGAGAGGCTTGCAATCTAGATAACCAAAATTCCTAAGAAGGTCCATGGCGTACTTCCGTGATAAATGTGAATTCCAGAGTTAGATGATGAACCACTATTTTTTGATTATTCTGGATCGAATCGAGTAGATTTTATCAACTTTACTCACACTTATCCATATAATTTGCATGTTTTTAAGTTTCCTTCCGAATTTTGTGCTATGATTGAAAACATGCTTCCTAGGCCTTTAAATTACTAATTTTCAATCCTCTCGTATTACCATTCGATGCCGTGATGCGTTTGTTGAGTGATATCAGGGTTATAGGGCTGGAATGGCATGGAGGACGAAGAGGAAGCATGCTAAAAAGGAAGGAACACAAGAAATTGAAGTTTGGAGAAGCTGGTCCTAACGCGTACACGTGGCTGACGCGTACGCGTAGCAAGTGTCACCTGCCTCAGTAAAGGAAATACGCGGGGGGAGGGCGATTTCTGGGCTGCTTTTGGCCCAGTTTCAAGCCCGAAAATAAAGATAAGAGGCTGGGAATGGAGCGGGGACGGACATTTTTCACTTTTTTTTAATTTTAGTTTTTTTATTAGTTCTTGAATTCGAGGGAGAGAAACTCTTACTTCTCTCTAGGGTTTTGGTTTTCTTAGTTTACTTTCAATTGGATTTTGAGAGAAACTGCTACTACCTTCACTCCTAGTTATTTTCCTTATAATTTTCTTCTTTAATTCCTTTAGTACTCTTTTCAATTTGGTTATCTTGAACTCATATTTGGATCTCAACTTTGAAAATCCCAAGGAAATCTTGCTAGTTATTCTATTGATTTTATTTGTGATACACATTTTAATTTGACTAGCAGAAATATCGTCGGTTGAGACTATACTTTGCGACATTGATTTGGAAAAAAAACTTTTTGGTAATTCTTGACCGACATTTATCCGCTTGTCAAGTTTTGGTGCCGTTACTGGGGAGTTACATATGTGTGCCATGTCATTGGTTGGTGTAAATATGTTCATATTTGAATAATTGCATCTTTTGTTTGTGTGCTAGTTTGTTATTAGTAGTATTTATTAGTTATTTTGCTTAATATATCTTGTTGCCATGAGCTCTATGTTTCTTTTATTGAATGAAGCGTTTATTGTCGGATCCGAGCTTATCCCCATTTGATCCCGAAATTGAAAGAACCTTGTCACACATTAGGCAAGCTCGGCGTTGGTTAGCCTCCGAGGGTGGTGAAAGGGTTTCCGCCAATTCACCAACCTTACCCGAGGTTGAATCCGAAGCGTCATTTGAGGAAGAAATCAACTCCTCTTCCACTGATTCTGTTAACGTCTCTTCCATTGATTTAGGTACCGATACTATGGCCGCCCCTAGAAGAGTCACTCTTAAGGAGGCGAGAGCTCCGGATTTTACTCTCCAACCACTTCAAGTGCGTTATCCGGATTTAAATGCCGATTTTGAGCTCAAGACCGGGTTGATCAATCTACTTCCGAAATTCTATGGTCTACCTGCTCAAGATCCCATCAAACATCTTAGAGACTTTCAAGGTGCTTGCTCAACTACTAGGCGGTATGGCTCAGACGAAGTCGCCATTTAGGTATTTGCTTTTCCATTTTCTCTTGAGGGAAGGGCAAAGGAGTGGTTCTACACTCAATCCGAAAATATTGTCACTAATTGGGATTTGCTTAGAAGGAAATTTTTGGATAAGTTCTTTCCATCGGAGGTCACGGATAGGTTGAGTAAGGAAATCTCTTGCATCATTCAAGGTGAATCGGAAACTCTCTATGAGTATTGGGAATGTTTTAGGAAGCTCCTTGATTCGTGCCCTCATCACATGATTGACGAGTTGGTGTTAATTAGTTACTTTTGCCAAGGCATGAAGCCTCAAGATAAGATTCTTTTGGATGCTTCGAGTAATGGCTCTTTGACAAAATACAAAATGGCGGAGGAAACGTGGCAACTTATCACCAATTTAGCCAAATCTACCCAACATGCAAAGCAAAGGAATAATCATCCCAAGGCTATTGCAAAAATTTCTTCTAGTAGTGAGTCCGCCCTCACCAAGACTTTGGGAGAGATGACCAATATCCTCAAGCAATTCCACCTCAATCAACAACAACCTCTACCTCCTCCACAACAACAATACCAACCGGTAGCCCCACAAAGAGCATGTGGAATTTGTGCGTGTAACTCTCATTATACCGATGAATGTCCACAACTTCAAGAAGACAATACCATGGCGGCTACCAATGTTTATTAAAACCATCCAAATCAAGGGTATTATCAACAAGGAGGTAACTACAATCAAGGGGGTAACTACAATCAAGGTTGCCAAGATAATCCCAACCAAGGAAGGAGAGACAATGGTGCAAACCAAAGGTGGAACAATAATTACCAGCAAAACTGGTATCAACAAAATCCTCCTTACCAATAACAAAACCAAGGTCAAAGATACCAACCACCTCACCAAGGGCAAGCTCAAGTACCTCAAATCACCCAATCACAAGTCCCCCAAATTACCTACCCTTCTTTTTCCTCCAACTAAGCTCTCGCGGACGATACCCTTCGCACTATTCTTCAAAGGCAAAAGGAGCTTCAAACCACACTTAACTCTTCCCTCACCAGTTTCACCTCTGCTCTCCAAGACCTTCTATCCCGTATGGCCCTACCCTCTACCTCCAATACTCAACCTTCAAGCTCTAATGCACTTCCCTCTCAACCCTTACCTAACCCCAAGGGTAGCATCAATGCCATCACCTTGAGGTCCGGTACTACATTGTAAGAGAGGAGTCCCAAGGAGCCAAGCTCAAGAGAAGTCACTCAAGATGAAGATGTTTTTGAGGTAGAAGATGTCGAAGATGAGGATGAGGTACAAGAGGTGGTTGAAGAAGAGGTTTTTAAACCAAAGGATAGAGTTTCTAAGGAAGAAAATATTTTGAAAGAGGCTATTCCAATTCCTTTTTCACACCTAGCTAGGAGGACCAAAAAGCAAATGGAGCTAGATCTCAAGATGGTGGATATCTTCAAAAAGGTCGAGATAACTATTTCCCTTTTTGATGCTATTCACCAAGTTCCTAAGTATGCTAAGTTTCTAAAAGATTTGTGCATAAACAAGGAGAAGATTCATAATCTAGAAACTATTTCTTCGGGTATCTCAATCTCTGCTTTGATAGGTGCTATACCGGAGAAATGTGGGGATCCAGGTCCTTGTCTAGTTACTTGCACTATAGGTGGTATACAATTTTTTTATTGCATGTGTGACCTAGGTGCTTGTGTTAGTATTATACCTTTATCTGTTTATGATGCATTGAAGCTTTACCATTGAAACAGTCGGTGGCCCGTTTTGTTTTGACAGATAAAAGTATAATCTCGGTGGTTGGCATTGCAGACGATGTCTTAGTGAGCATCAAGGGGTTAACTTCTCCAATTAACTTCTATATCCTTGAGATGCCCCCTAATGACTCCGGAAGACCATCATCTATCTTGCTAGGGAGGCCGTTCTTGAAAACCTCCCGATTTAAATTGGATGCTTTTTTGGGTACCTACTCCTTTGAAATTGATGGAAGAGTAGTGAGTTTTAATCTTGATGAGGCTATGAAGCATCAACTGGAGGACCATTCTATCTTCTGGTGTAATATGATTGATGATATTGTGGCCAAAGCCCACCATGATACAGTTGATGAGAAGAACATGGTTCAAAGTGCTGTGGGGAAACCCCTGAATATGATGAAGATACCTTACTACCTCCGGTGCAACCGGATAATCAAGTGCCAAGCCATGAGCTAAATATGGAGTTGAAGCCACTTCCACCCCACCTTAAGTATGCCTATCTTGAAAAAAATCAAAAGCTCCCGGTGATCATTACAAAGGAGCTTACCTCCCAATAAGAGGAGAGATTGCTTAATGTATTGCGAAGAAATAAGAAAGCTATTCGGTGGAGTTTGGCGGACATAGTTGGTATAAGCCCTCAAGTTTGTGGCATCACATTTTTCTAGAGGAGGAGCCAAGCCTATCCATCAACCTCAAAGGCGGTTGAACCCCACAATTCTAGAAGTTGTGAAGAAAGAGGTGACCTGACAACTAGAGGCCGATATTATCTATCCAATCTCGGATAGTGAGTGGGTTAGCCTGGTACAAGTAGTTCCAAAGAAGTCCGGCGTCACCATAGTCAAGAATGAGAGTGGGGAACTCATGGCCACAAGGGTGCAGAATTCATGGAAGGTTTGCATCAACTACAGGCGCTTGAACTTGGCCACTCGCAAGGATCACTATCCACTACCATTCATCGATCAAATGCTTGATCGCTTGTCCGATAAATCACATTATTGCTTTTTAGATGGCTATACCGATTATTTTCAAATCCATATTGCTCCGAAAGACTAAGAGAAAATCACGTTTACATGCCCTTTTGGAATATATACATACAAAAGGATGCCTTTTGTTTTATGTAATGCACCGGCTACATTTCAAAGGTGCATGATGAGCATCTTTTCGGATCTTCTTGAGCACTGTATGGAAGTATTCATGGATGATTTTAGTGTTTAAGGTGATTCTTTTTACCTTTATTTGGATAATCTTGCTAGAGTATTAGAAAGATGCGCTAGTTCAAGCCTTGTGCTTAACTTTGAAAAATGTCACTTTATGGTAAAGCAAGGTATTATTCTAGGTCATGTTGTCTCTTATACTGGTATATCTATTGATCCTGCCAAGGTTGATGTTATTTTTTATTTACCTTACCCCTCTTCTGTGAGGAAAGTCCATTCTTTTCTTGGTCATGCAGGTTTCTACCGGCGTTTCAACAAGAACTTTAGTAAGGTTGCACTAACCCTTTTCCGTCTATTGCAAAAAGATGTACAGTTTGACTTGAGTGGAGAGTGTATAGAAGCATTTGATAAGCTGAAGAGTGCCTTAACCTAAGCTCCTATTGTGAGAGGGCCTGATTGGAGTAGGACGTTTGAGATTATGTGCGATGCATCTAACTATGCGGTAGGAGCGGCGCATGCTCAGCGAGAAGGTAAGGACCCCTATATCATAGCTTATGCTTCTAAGACATTAGATGGTGCCCAGTCTAACTATACTACCACTGAAAAGGAACTTTTAGCAATTATTTTTGCCTTGGATAAATTTCGGGCCTATTTACTTGGATCTAAGGTGGTAGTATATTCAAACCATGCGGCGTTGAAGTATTTACTAGCAAAGAAAGAATCAAAGCCAAGGCTTGCAAGAGTTTGATTTAGAGATCAAGGATAGGAGTGGTTCCCAAAATCTTGTGGCGGACCATTTAAGTCGCTTAAAGCATATGAAAAGTGACTCCACTCCTATCAATTATGCATTTCCTCTTGATAGCTTGCAAGCAATATCCAAGGTTGTTCCTTGGTATGCACCCATCGCTAATTTTTTGGTTGGTCACAACTTTCCTCCACATTTCTCTAAACATCAACAGGACAAGCTCAAGAGCGAGTCCAAGTATTACATATGGGATTACCCATATTTGTGAAGATATGGTGTCGACCAAATAATTAGGAGGTGTGTTCCACAATCTGAAATTCAGTCTATCTTGAAGGCATGCCACTCTTCTAAAAGTAGTGGCCACTTTGGCCCTCAAAGAACTGCAAGAAATATCTTAGACTGCGGATTTTGGTGGCCCACACTCTTTAAGGATGCAAATCTTTTATGTAACTCTTGCCACCAATGCCAAACGTTTTGAAACATATCCAAGAGGGATGAGATGCCCCCAACAACTCATGTTGTTTTGTGAAATTTTTTATGTTTGGGGTATTGACTTCATAGGTCCCTTTCCAAACTCGAATGGTTTCTTATACATTCTGTCAGCAGTTGATTATGTTTCTAAGTGGGTGGAAGCAATTTCTACCCGTACTGATGATGCTAACATGGTTGTCTCTTTTGTTTGAAATAACCTCATTTTCCGCTTTGAATCACCACGAGCAATCGTGAGTGATCAAGGCTCACATTTTTGTAACAAAAGAATGACAGGTTTGATGAAGAAATATGGCATTATTCCCAAGGTGGCTACGGCTTATCATTCCCAAACAAATGGCCAGGCCGAAGTGTCTAATAGAGAAATTAAGCGCATACTCGAGAAGATGGTTAAAGCTCATAGGAGGGATTGGAGCTCTAGGCTTGGAGATGCGCTATGGGCTTATCGGACGGCTTACAAGACACCGATTGGCATGAGTCCATTCTGGCTAATCTACGGAAAAGCTTGTCACCTTCCGATAGAGGTGGAACACAAGACTTATTGGGATGTGAAGGAATGTAATTCCGGATTGGGAGGAGCCAGAGTTGAAAGGAAATTACAATTGGAAGAATTGGAGTGCATTCGGTTAGAAGCTTATAAAAACTCAAGGCTCTATAAAGAAAAGGTGAAGGCGGTACATGATCGGAACATCAGGAGAAGAGAGTTTAGAGCTGGAGATCAAGTCCTCTATAACTCCAGATTGAGATTGATGTCGGGCAAATTAAGGTCAAGATGGGATGGACCATATGTGGTGGAGAAGGTTGAATCATATGGTGTAGTCCACTTGAGCCATCCCTCAAACCCTACATTCTTCAAGGTTAATGGCCACCATTTAAAACTTTACCATGGTGCAAAAGTGAAGAACAACAAGGTGCTGGAGATATTTCTCTTGAAAGACCCAGCCAAGGAAGAGGATTGAGCTCATAGACCGTCCAACTTAAGGATGTTAAAGAAAAGTGATAGGTGGGAGACACCCCACCATGGTATGATCTTCCTTATCTACAGCTTCTTTTACTTAGTTTTAGAATCTTTAATTGATTTTCTTAAGTTCACTTCGATTGTTTTGTGCTATAATTGCTTTTACTGATTTTGCTTTAAAAAAAAGGGGGCGCAACTCACGCGTATGCGTGACCCACCATGCGAGAACGGTGCGGAAAGGGTGCTGCTGCATGGTTCCAAAACATAGGGTTGTGATAGAACTATGCATGTGGGGTGCGAGGCGCATAACCCACCCTATGCGTACGCATAGCAGACACGTATGCATCACCCAAAATTTTTTCCTACCCGCGCGTGTGCGTGATTGACGCGCACGCGTCGTATTTTAATGCTGCAATGTTGCTGCTGCATAGTACAAAAAACAAAGAGTTGTGATGGAACTATGTAGGTTTCATGCATCGAGCACGAAAAGTTATCACGCATACGCGTGATCGACGCATATGCGTCACCTCTTTTGGGCCTTCTACGCGTACGTGTGGGTGACACACACTCGTCGTGGAGCCGATTCAATTCAATAGGTGTGCTGCCCTACTTCTCTTCATTCTTCTTCCTTCTTCTAATCATTTTATCTTTCTTCTTTCTTCTTTTTTCCCTCTTCCATCTCCTGTCCGGCGGACCACCACCTCCGGCAGTCCCACCTCTTCTCTTCTTTTTTTCTCTTCTCACCCCTCTTATCTTATTCTTACTTGCATTTACTCTCATCTCTTCTTCTTCTTTTTAAGGTTTCTTTTCTTACTCTCTTTTACTCTTTAACCCTTCTTTTGTTTGTTACATTCGAATATTTTAATTGTTCTTAATTGCATTTTACTTTTGTTCTTTGTTGTTTCCTATTAGTTCTTTTTCTCCTTGCATTTTTGTATTGGTGTTGGAGTTTCAAGTTGAATTTTTTTTGTGAATTGGTGGATTATTTTGATATCTCTTGAGTTGTTTATATCATGTGGTATTGCTATGGTAGTTGGTATTTTATTTTGGGGCATATTTACACACTTGGACTTGTCAACTTGCTTGTTGTTTATGATATGCACCCCAAGTGTTTGTGAAAAAGCACTAATGACACTTTGGTTCATCTTTGATCTTATTCTTTAATCCTAGTACTTCTTTTTCATAACACTTGTGCTCTGTGTGCATTGAGCTTAGTCTCCATAAAATTTCATCATCAAAATGCTCACTATTTTTTGTTTGATTCGCATATGTCTATCATTGTTGATATCAATGCTTGAGATCACTCTTTTCTTGCTTTACACTTATATGCTTCTTCCACTCTTGCATCTAGTGCTAGTGATATGCCTCCATGATCATTTTGATGTCTTACTTACATGTTGTAGCTACCATGTATTTCAGACGCTTTACCCTTTTTTTTCGGCATTGATTCTCATTTGCATTTACTTAATTCCGGTGTTTATCTCTCTGAGCTTAAGGTTTTCTCTTTTCTCTTCCTTTTCAGGATGGTCACCAAGAAAGAAAAGGAAAAGGCTTCTAAAAAGACACCTACACCTCAAAGAGCACCTTCTAAGGCGCAAACTTCCTCAAAAGTCAAACTACCTTCTAAGCGGTTGAAGAAAGCTAACTGGTGCACAAAATTGTGATCATCAATGGCGCCATCAACATGGTACGCTCAATTGTAATCTCAACTTTTTATCACAACTTCGCACAACTAACCAGCAAGTGCACTGGGTCGTCCAAGTAATAAACCTTACGTGAGTAAGGATCGATCCCACGGAGATTGTCGGCTTGAAGCAAGCTATGGTCACCTTGTAAATCTCAGTCAGGCGGATATAAAATAGTTATGGAGTTTTCGAATATTAATAATAAATAGACAGAAAATAAAGATAGAAATACTTATGTATATCATTGGTGAGAATTTCAGATAAGTGTATGGAGATGCGTTCGTTCCTCTGAACTTCTACTTTCCTGCTGTCTTCATCCAATCAATCTTACTCCTTTCCATGACTAGCTTTATGTAAGGGCATCACCATTGTCAATGGCTACATCCCGTCCTCTTGTGAAAATGGTCCAAATGCTCTGTCACAGCACGGCTAATCATCTGAGGTTCTCGATCATATTGGAATAGGATTCACCCTCTTTTTGCGTCTGTCACTACGCCCAGCACTCGCGAGTTTGAAGCTCGTCACAGTCATTCAATCCCTGAATCCTACTCGGAATACCACAGACAAGGTTTAGACTTTCCGGATTCTCATGAATGCCGCCATCAATCTAGCTTACACCACGAAGATTCTGATTAAGAGATCTAAGATATACTCATTCAATCTAAGGTAGAACGGAAGTGGTTGTCAGGAACGCGTTCATAGGGAATGATGATAATTGTCACGTTCATCACATTCATGTTGAAGTGCGAATGAATATCTTAGAAGCGGAATAAGTTGAATTGAATAGAAAACAGTAGTACTTTGTATTAATTCATGAGGAACAGCAGAGCTCCACACCTTAATCTATGGAGTGCAGAAACTCTACCGTTGAAAAATACATAAGTGAAAGGTTCAGGAATGGCCGAATGGCCAGCCCCCATGATCTAAGAACTAGGCGTCCAAAGATGATTCAAAGATGTCTAATACAATAGTAAAAAGTCCTATTTATAATAAACTAGCTACTAGGGTTTACAGAAGTAAGTAATTGATGCATAAATCCACTTCCGGGGCCCACTTGGTGTGTGCTTGGGCTGAGCTTGAATGTTACACGTGCAGAGGCTCTTTCTGGAGTTGAACGCCAGGTTGTAACGTATTTCTGGCGTTCAACTCTGGTTTGTGACTTGTTTCTGGCGTTTAACTCCAGACAGCAGCGTAGAACTGGTGTTCAACGCCCTTTTACATCGTCTAAACTCGTTCAAAGTATGAACTATTATATATTTCTGGAAAGCCCTGGATGTCTACTTTCCAACGCAATCGAAAGCGCGCCATTTTGAGTTCTGTAGCTCCAGAAATTCTACTTTGAGTTCAGGGAGGTCAGAATCCAACAGCATCAGCAGTCCTTCTTCAACCTCTGAATCTGATTTTTGCTCAAGTCCCTCAATTTCAGCCAGAAAATACTTGAAATCACAGAAAAACACACAAACTCATAGTAAAGTCCAAAAATATGAATTTAACATAAAAACTAATAAAAACATCCCTAAAAGTAACTAGATTCTACTAAAAATATACTAAAAATAATGCCAAAAAGCGTATAAATTATCCGCTCATACAACACCAAACTTAAATTGTTGCTTGTCCCCAAGCAACTGAAAATCAAATAGGATAAAAAGAAGAGAATATACTATAAATTCTAAACTATCAATGAAACATAGCTCCAATCAGATGAGCGGGACTTGTAGCTTTTTGCCTCTTGAATAGTTTTGGCATCCCACTTTATCCATTGAAGTTCAGAATGATTGGCTTCTATAGGAACTCAGAGTTCAGATAGTGTTATTGATTCTCCTAGTTCAGTATGATGATTCTTGAACACAGCTGTTTTATGAGTCTTGGCCGTGGCCCTAAGCACTTTGTTTTCCAGTATTACCACCGGATACATAAATGCCACAGACACATAACTGGGTGAACCTTTTCAGATTGTGACTCAGCTTTGCTAAAGTTCCCAATTAGAGGTGTCCAGGGTTCTTAAGCACACTCTTTTTTTGCTTTGGACCTTGACTTTAACTGCTCAGTCTCAAGTTTTCACTTGACACCTTCACGCCACAAGCACATGGTTAGGGACAGCTTGGTTTAGCCGCTTAGACCAGGATTTTATTCCTTTAGGCCCTCCTATCCACTGATGCTCAAAGCCTTGGGATCCTTTTTATTTGCCCTTGCCTTTTGGTTTTAAGGGTTATTGGCTTTTTGCTCTTGCCTCTTGGTTTTAAGAGCTTTTGGCTTTTTCTGCTTGCTTTTTCTTTTTCTTTCTATTTTTTTTCGCCTATTTTTTTTCTTTTTTTTTCTGCAAGCTTTGTTCTTTGCTGCTTTTTCTTGCTTCAAGAATCATTTTTATGATTTTTCAGATTATCAAATAACATGTCTCCTTATCATCATTCTTTCAAGAGCCAACATATTTAACATTCTTAAACAGCAACTTCAAAAGACATATGCACTGTTCAAGCATTCATTCAGAAAATAAGAAGCATTGTCACCACATCAATATAATTAAACTAAGTTCAAGGATAAATTCGAAACTCATGTACTTCTTGTTCTTTTGAATTAAAACATTTTTCATTTAAGAGAGGTGATGGATTCATAGGACATTCATAACTTTAAGACATAGTTACTAAATACTAATGATCATGTAATGAAGACACAAACATGGATAAGCACTTAACATAGAGAAAACGAAAAACAGAGAATGTAAGAACAAGGAATGAGTCCACCTTAGTGATGGTGGCGTTTCCTTCTTGAGGAACCAATGATGTCCTTGAGCTCTTCTATGTCTCTTCCTTGTCTTTGTTGCTCCTCCCTCGTTGCTTTTTGATCTTCTCTTATTTCCTGAAGGGTGATGAAGTATTCTTGATGTTCCACCCTTAATTGTCCCATGTTGGAACTTAATTCTCCTAGGGAGGTGTTGACTTGCTCCCAATAGTTTTGTGGAGGAAAATGCATTTGAGGCATTTCCGGGATCTCATGGTGATGAGCTTCATGCGCCTCTTGAGCTCCATGAATGGGCTCTCTTGCTTGCTCCATCCTTTTCTTAGTGATGGGCTTCTCTTCCTCAATGGGAATGTCTCCTTCTATGAAAGCTCCAGCTGAGTAACATAGATGGCAAATAAGATGAGGAAAAGCTAGCCTTGCCATGGGGGAGGACTTTTTGGCTATTTTGTAGAGTTCAAGGGAGATGACTTCATGAACTTCTACTTCCTCTCCAATCATGATGCTATGAATCATGATGGCCTGATCCACAGTAACTTCGGATCGGTTGCTAGTGGGGATGATGGAGTTTTGTATGAACTCTAACCATCCTCTAGCTACAGGCTTGAGGTCCAGTCTTCTTAGTTAAACCGGCTTGCCTTTGGAGTCAATCTTCCATTGAGCTCCTTTCACACATATGTTCATGAGGACTTGGTCCAACCTTTGATTAAAGTTGACCCTTCTAGTGTAGGGGCGTGCATCTCCTTGCATCATAGGCAAGTTAAATGCCAACCTCACATTTTCCGGACTAAAATCTAAGTATTTCCCCCGAACCATGGTGAGATAATTCTTTGGGTTCGGGTTCTTACTTTGATCATGGTTCCTAATGATCCATGCATTGGCATAGAACTCTTGAACTATTAGGATGCCGACTTGTTGGATGGGTTTTGTTAGAACTTCCCAACCTCTTCTTTGGATTTCATGTCGGATCTCCGGATACTCATTCTTCTTGAGCTTGAAAGGGACCTCGGGGATCACCTTCTTCTTGACCACAACATCATAGAAGTGGTCTTGATGAGCTTTGGAGATGAATCTTTCCATCTCCCATGACTCGGAGGTGGAAGCTTTTGTCTTCCCTTTCCCTTTTCTAGAGGATTCTCCGGTCTTAGGTGCCATCTATGGTAATGGAAAAACAAAAAGCTTATGCTTTTACCATACCAAACTTAGAATATTGCTCGCCCTCGAGCAAGAAAAGAAAGAATAGATGAAGAAGAAGAAGAAATGGAGAAGAGGGAAAGAGAGAGATGTGTTTCGGCCAAGGAGGGGAAGAGAGGGTTGTTTTGTGTGAAAAATGAAGAAGAATGGAGGGCTTTATATAGGGAAGGGAGGGGGGGTAAGGTTCGGCCATAAGGGTGGTTTTGGGTGGGAAATTGATTTTAAATTTTGAAGGTAGGTAGGGTTTATGAGGTAGGTTTATGGGGAAGAGTGGATGGATGTGAGTGGTGAAGTGGTGATAGGGAAGAGAGATTGAGGTGATTGGTGAAGAGTTTTGGGGAAGATTGTTTATGGGATTGTGTGAAAGAGGGGTGAGAAGAAGTGAATGGAGGTAGGTGGGGATCCTGTGGGGTCCACAGATCCTGAGGTGTTCAAGGATTTACAACCTTGCACCAAATTGGGCATGCAAAATGCCCTTGCACACAACTCTGGGCGTTCAGCGCCAGATTGGTGCTTGTTCTGGGCGTTGAACGCCCATTTGTTGCCCATTTCTGGCGTTGAACGCCAGAACCATGCTTGTTCTGGGCGTTCAGCGCCAGCTCTTCTCCAGGGTGCAATTCTGGCGTTCAAATGCCCAGATGCTGCCCATTTTGGGCGTTCAGCACCAGAACCATGCTCTGTTCTGGCGTTGAACGCCAGCCAGATGCTTTTTACTGGCGTTTAACGCCAGTAAGGTCTTCCTCCAGGGTGTGATTTTTCTTCTGCTGTTTTTGATTCCGTTTTCAATTTTTATATTTATTTTGTAACTCCACATGATCATGAACCTAATAAAACATGAAAGAACAATAAAATTAGATAAATAAAAATTGGGTTGCCTCCCAACAAGCGCTTCTTTAATGTCAATAGCTTGACATTGGGCTCTCATGGAGCCTCACAGATGTTCAGAGCATTGTTGAGACTTCTCAACACCAAACTTAGAGTTTGGATATGGGAGTTCAACACCAAACTTAGAGTTTGGTTGTGGCCTCCCAACACCAAACTTAGAGTTTGACTGTGGGGGCTCTGGTTGACTCTGTTTTGAGAGAAGCTTACTGTGCCTCTTTTCCATGTTTACAGAAGGGTAACCTTGAGTTTTAAACTCAAGGGAGTCCTCATTCAATTCAAGGACTAATTCACCTCTGTCAACATCAATCACAGCTCTTGCTGTGGCTAGGAAGGGTCTTCCAAGGATGATGGATTCATCCTCATCCTTTCCAGTATCAAGGATTATGAAATCAGCAGGGATGTAAAGGCCTTCAACCTTTACTAACATGTCCTCTACTTGTCCATAAGCCTATTTTCTTGAATTGTCTACCATCTCTAATGAGATTTTAGTAGCTTGCACCCCAAAGATTCCCAGTTTCTCTATTACAGAGAGGGGCATGAGGTTTATCCCTGAACCAAGGTCACACAGAGCCTTTTCAAAGATCATGGTGCCTATGGTACAAGGTATTAAGAACTTTCCAGGATCCTGTTTCTTCTGAGGCAATGTCAGTTTATCCAGATCACTTAGTTCATTGGGGAACAAGGGAGGTTCATCTTCCCAAGTCTCAATACCAAATAATTTGGCATTCAGCTTCATGATTGCACCAAGGTACTTAGTAACTTGCTCTTCAGTAACATCCTCATTCTCTTCAGAAGAGGAATACTCATCAGAGCTCATGAATGGCATAAGGAGGTTTAATGGAATCTCTATGATCTCTAGGTGAGCCTCAGATTCCTTTGGTTCCTCAGAGGGAAGCTCCTTATTGATCACTGGACGTCCCAGGAGGTCTTCCTCACTGGGATTCACATTCTCTTCTTCCCTTACAGGTTCGGCCATGGTGATCAATTCAATGGCCTTGCACTCTCCTTTTGGGTTTTCTTCTGTATTGCTTGGGAGAGTACTAGGAGGGATTTCAGTGATCCTTTTACTCAGCTGGCCCACTTGTGCCTCCAAATTTCTAATGGAGGACCTTGTTTTATTCATGAAACTTACAGTGGCCTTAGATAGATCAGAGACTAAGTTTTCTAAATTAGAGGTATTTTGTTCAGAGTTCTCTGTCTGTTGCTGATTGGATGATGGAAAAGGCTTGCTATTGCTAAACCTGTTTCTTCCACCATTATTAAAGCCTTGTTGAGGCTTTTGTTGATCCTTCCATGAGAAATTTGGATGATTTCTCCATGATGGATTATAGGTGTTTCCATAAGGTTCACCCATATAATTTACCTCTGCTATTGCAGGGTTTTCAGGATCATAAGCTTCTTCTTCAGAAGATGCCTCTTGAGTACTGTTGGATGCAGCTTGCATTCCATTCAGACTCTGAAAAGTCATGTTGACTTGCTGAGTCAATATTTTATTCTGAGCCAGTATGGCATTCAGAGTATCAATTTCAAGAACTCCCTTCTTCATAGGCGTCCCATTACTCACAGGATTCCTCTCAGAAGTGTACATGAATTGGTTATTAGCAACCATGTCAATAAGTTCTTGAGCTTCTGCAGGCGTTTTCTTTAGGTTAATGGATCCACCTGCAGAAGTATCCAATGACATTTTAGCCATTTCAGATAGACCATCATAGAATATATCCAGGATGGTCCATTCTAAAAGCATGTCAGAAGGACACTTTTTGGTCAGTTCTTTGTATCTCTCCCAAGCTTCATAGAGGGATTCACCTTCTTTCTGTTTGAAGGTCTGAACATCCACTCTAAGCTTACTCGGCTTTTGAGGAGGAAAGAACTTGGCTAAGAAAGCCTTGACCAGCTTATCCCAAGAGTTCAAGCTATCCTTAGGTTGAGATCCAACCATATTCTAGCTCTGTCTCTCACAGCAAAAGGGAAAAGCATGAGCCTGTAGACTTCAGGATCTACTCCATTAGTCTTAACAGTATCACATATCTGCAAGAATTCAGTTAAGAACTAAAAAGGATCTTCAGATGGAAGTCCATGAAACTTGCAGTTCTGCTGCATCAGAGAAACTAATTGAGGTTTAAGCTCAAAATTGTTTGCTCCAATGGCAGGACTGGAGATGCTTCTTCCATGTAAATTGGAATTAGGTGCAGTAAAGTCACCAAGCATCCTCCTTGCATTATTATTATTTTCGGCTGCCATCTCCTCTTCTTGTTCGAAAATTTCTGAAAGGTGCTTGCTGGATTGTTGTAATTTAGCTTCTCTTATTTTCCTCTTCAGAGTCCTTTCAGGTTCTGGATCTGCTTCAACAAGAATGTTCTTGTCTTTGCTCCTGCTCATATGAAAAAGAGGGACAAAAAAATAATAATAATAGGGATCCTTTTTACCACAGTATAGAGGTCCCTGTGTGAGTAGAAGAAAAGAAGAAGAGAAGAATGGAATGTAAGGAAAGAAACACAAGGGTGAGGAGATCAGAGATGTGGGATGAAGAGAAGTGTTAGTAGATGAATAAATAAGTAGGAGGAGATGAGAGAGAAGGAGAATTTTCGAAAATAATTTTTTGAAAAAGGTTAGTAATTTTTGAAAATTAAAATCAGAAATTAAAATAATTAGTTAATTAAAAAGAATTTTTGAAAAAGAGGGAAGATATTTTTGAAAATTAGAGAGAGAGAATTAGTTAGGTAGTTTTGAAAAAGATAAGAAACAAACAAAAAGTTAGTTAGTTAGTTGAAACAAATTTGAAAATCAATTTTTAAAAGATAAGAAGATAAGAAGTTAGAAAAGATATTTTAAAATCAAATTTTGAAAAAGATAAGATAAGAAGATATTTTTGAAAAGATATGATTGAAATTAGTTTTGAAAAAGATTTGATTTTTAAAATCACAATTAATGACTTGATTCACAAGAAATCACAAGATATGATTCTAGAACTTAAAGTTTGAATCTTTCTTAACAAGCAAGTAACAAACTTGAAATTTTTGAATCAAAACATTAATTGTTATTGTTATTTTCGAAAATTTGATATAAAAATAAGAAAAAGATTTTTGGAAAATATTTTTTAAAATTTTCGAAAATAACTAAAAAAATGAAAAAGATTTGATTTTTGAAAAAGATTTTGAAAAATATAAGATTTTCAAATTGAAAATTTGATTTGACTCATGAAAACAACTAGATTTTTAAAATTTTTGAAAAAGTCAAATCTAATTTTCGAAATTTTAAGAGAAGAAAAAGGAGAAGATATTTTTTTTTTTTGAATTTTTATGATGAGAGAGAAAAACATGAAAAATGATGCAATGCATGAAAGTTATGGATCAAAGTATATGATGAATGCAAGAACACTATGAATGTCAAGATGAACACCAAGAATACTTTGAATGTCATGATGAACATCAAGACTTATTTTTGAAAATTTTTATATGCAAAGAAAATATGCAAGACACCAAACTTGGAAATCTTTCATGTTTAGACACTATGAATGCAAAAAAGCACATGAAAAACAAGAAAAGATGCAAAACAAGAAAACATCAAGATCAAACAAAAAGACTTACCAAGAACAGCTTGAAGATCATGAAGAACACTATGAATGCATGAATTTTTCGAAAAATGAAAGATGAACATGCAATTGACACCAAACTTTAAATCTGACTCAAGACTCAAACAAGAAATACAAAATAATTTTTTTGTTTTTTATGATTTTATGATTTTTTTTGTATTTTCTTTTAATTTTTTCGAAAATCATTTTGAAAAAGAAAAATAAGGATTCCAAAATTTTTAATATGAATTCCAGGAATCTTATGCTCTTTAGTCTAAAGCTCCAATCACAGGGTTAGGCATGGCTTAATAGCCAGCCAAGCTTTAGTATGCTGTTGATACCTTCCATGTATAGAACAACTAAGTGTGTGAGAATCAACAAGCTCTTATGATGATAAGTTGAAACCCCAGTCCAAAAGATTAGACATGGCTTACAGCCAGCCAGGATTCAACAAATCATCATGAAACACTAGAATTCATTCTTAAAAATTCTGAAGAAAAATATTTTTGAAAACATTTTTATTTTAAAATTTTTTCGAAAACAAAGGAGAAATTTTTGAAAGATTTTTTTAAAAAAAAAATTTGAAAATAAAACAAAAAGAAAATTACCTAATCTGAGCAACAAGATAAACCGTCAGTTGTCCAAACTCGAACAATCCCCGGCAACGGCGCCAAAAACTTGGTGCACGAAATTGTGATCTCAGGCAACGGCGCCAAAAACTATGTACACACGTCTTAATAAATCGTTTTTCATTCACAACTTCGATACAACTAACCAGCAAGTGCACTGGGTCGTCCAAGTAATAAACCTTACGTGAGTAAGGGTCGATCCCACGGAGATTGTCGGCTTGAAGCAAGCTATGGTCACCTTGTAAATCTCAGTCAGGCGGATATAAAATAGTTATGGAGTTTTCGAATATTAATAATAAATAGACAGAAAATAAAGATAGAAATACTTATGTATATCATTAGTGAGAATTTCAGATAAGTGTATGGAGATGCGTTCGTTCCTCTGAACTTCTGCTTTCCTGCTGTCTTCATCCAATCAATCTTACTCCTTTCCATGGCTGGCTTTATGTAAGGGCATCACCGTTGTCAATGGCTACATTCCATCCTCTTGTGAAAATGGTCCAAATGCTCTGTCACAGCACGGCTAATCATCTGAGGTTCTTGATCATACTGGAATAGGATTCACCCTCCTTTTGCGTCTGTCACTACGCCCAGCACTCGCGAGTTTGAAGCTCGTCATAGTCATTCAATCCCTGAATCCTACTCGGAATACCACAGACAAGGTTTAGACTTTCCGGATTCTCATGAATGCCGCCATCAATCTAGCTTACACCACGAAGATTCTGATTAAGAGATCTAAGAGATACTCATTCAATCTAAGGTAGAACAGAAGTGGTTGTCAGGCACGCGTTCATAGGGAATGATGATGATTGTCACGTTCATCACATTCATGTTGAAGTGCGAATGAATATCTTAGAAGCGGAATAAGTTGAATTGAATAGAAAACAGTAGTACTTTGTATTAATTCATGAGGAACAGCAGAGCTCCACACCTTAATCTATGGAGTGCAGAAACTCTACCGTTGAAAAATACATAAGTGAAAGGTTCAGGCATGGCCGAATGGCCAGCCCCCATGATCTAAGAACTAGGCGTCCAAAGATGATCCAAAGATGTCTAATACAATAGTAAAAAGTCCTATTTATAATAAACTAGCTACTAGGGTTTACAGAAGTAAGTAATTGATGCATAAATCCACTTCCGAGGTCCCACTTGGTGTGTGCTTGGACTGAGCTTGAATGTTACACGTGCAGAGGCTCTTTCTGAAGTTGAACGCCAGGTTGTAACGTATTTCTGGCGTTCAACTCTGGTTTGTGACTTGTTTCTGGCGTTTAACTCCAGACAGCAGCGTAGAACTGGCGTTCAACGCCCTTTTACATTGTCTAAACTCGTTCAAAGTATGGACTATTATACATTGCTGGAAAGCCCTGGATGTCTGCTTTCCAACTCAATTGGAAGCGCACCATTTTGAGTTCTGTAGCTCCAGAAATTCCACTTTGAATGCAGGAAGGTCAGAATGCAACAGCATCAGCAGTCCTTCTTCAACCTCTGAATCTGATTTTTGCTCAAGTCCCTCAATTTCAGCCAGAAAATACTTGAAATCACAGAAAAACACACAAACTCATAGTAAAGTCCAGAAATGTGAATTTAACATAAAAACTATTAAAAACATCCCTAAAAGTAACTAGATTCTACTAAAAACATACTAAAAACAATGCCAAAAAGCGTATAAATTATCCGCTCATCACTAACCGCATTGACGAGGCGAAGAAGGAAGTTCTGGCAAACGACTCCACAAGATTCACCAACCACTATTGTGAGTGGATGTCCCCTATCTTGGTAGATAGAAACTACCACAATGAGCATCTCCTACTTCTTCCAGAACACTTCGTTCAATTTGTGGTACCACGTATTGAGAGGCGGCATTAATGATTCTTAAATCGGAGGCCGAGCGAAGTTAACCTCTCATGGATAGTTGAATTTTACGCCAATTATCACACACCTACCCTTCAATCAATTTTCATGTGCCGCAAGCAAGTTCCGATATCGGAGGACGCTATTCAGCGGATACTTAGGGTTTTACCCAGTCCAGAAGGGATGGATGCTAACCAAGAGGCACAATTTGAGCACAAGAGATACAATTTTGACTGGGATTCCATCCTCCAGGTCATTGCTCAACCCGGTAGCCATTGGATCCATGGGAAAAGCAGGACTCAACCTAAGTACATCTCAGCACAAGCGTTCATTATGGAGGCTCGAGTGTGGGAATAGATCATGTCTCACTATGTATTGCCAATCACTCATGAGTCCACCATTACTGCAGATATGGCCATTCTTGTTTGGTGTATCCTAATGGAGAAACCTCTCAACATTTCTCGACTCATCCGACAAGCTATGGGCCGAGTTTAAATAGTGGACAACCTCCCTCTTTCCGCTTTGGTTACGGACCTGGTGTCTACGATTGGAGTTTTTTATGAGGCTAGGAATGTGAAGACAATGATTCCAAGGGACGACGAAATTGTCCCGAATGGAAAATATATTAGATCTCAAATAGTAACCACGAGCTTGGATATGGCCTCACACTCAGATATCCTGGCAACTTCGACAGCACCACATGCACCACAACAGCCTGCCTACCAATTGTTGATTGAGCTTACTGAGCAGGTAGACCGGCAAGGCCGGAAGATTGGGCAGATTGAGCGACCCAACAAGCGCTGCTACAACTACTTGAAGAAGCTCATTGGTTGTATTAACCCACCTATGGAGGATCCCGACACTCCAGAGTCCACTTCAGATCACAATATGGAAAACAATCAAGAGACGGATAGTGGAAGTGACAATTCTGACCCTGCTTTGCTCATCACTAATATCATGGAAGACCGTGCAAATTTTTAAGTGTGGGGAGGTCGGTGACCGACTTCCGTAGGTAACGATCCTTTTCTTCAACACCAATATTTTAATTTTCTTTTGTTAGGTAGGATAACTTGCATTTGTAGTTAGTTGCTTGCATTTAGGTACTACTTGGTTGAAGTAATAATTTCTTTTCCAAGAAACTATTTTAAGGCATTTCACTAGTTTGAATTAAAATTTTTGAACTTGCTGGAAGAAATTTATTTTAGAACATGGTTTTAGAGTTAGAACACACAAGCCTCGTGAGATTTTGAGCCTATTGATTGGTTGCATCTTATCAACCAATATTTTGATTTGGTGTGTATTGTTCTCTCTAAGATTGTGATCTTTGTCTTGCTTGATTCTATATTTTCATTGTTTGATATATGAATGCATCTATGTGATTGAAGCCTTTGTTTCACTAAGCTTACATACCCAAATGGCCTTACTCTTTCATCGTCATTTGCAAACCAATGTTGAACCTATTTAACTCCATTTGTTCTTTGTTTTAGCTCATCACTAACTCTAAGTGGAAAACAATAAATGTCCTTAATTTGAATCCTTGGTTAGCTAAGACTAGTGAGAGTGTACATGTATTAAGTGTAGGGGAATTGGTTTGGGAATTGGGTATTTTATATTCTTATGTGAAAATATGAAAATAGTTTCGGCACTTGTTCATGCATCCAACACTTTAATCATATACATTAACTCCTTGTGTATATATATATTCTCTACCATAATTACATAAAAAAATAAATAAATAAAAAAGAGAAAGCAATAAAAAGGGGACAAAATGCCCCAAGGTAAGTGATGATATCAATACATATAATTTGTATTCAAAAAATATCAAGGTGCATGAATTTGTGGAAATATAGTTAATGGGTAGTTAGGTTTTTCATTGTAATTACATGGAGTGTCTTAGGTTAGGTAGGAAGTTTAGGTTAATCAAGGATTTGGATTTTAGTTCACTTAACCAAATACATTCCTACCTTGACCATAATCCCATTACAACCCTTAAAAAGACCTCTTGATATGTGTATTCATGCTTAAATTTTTGTTGATTGGTAGAAGGAGAGCAAACCTTAGAAAGCAGGATTAATAGAGATCCGAGAGAATCGACCCTCAAACACTAGAGTGATTAAAGTGCATACACTTCCGGTGAGGGTTCGATGCTCAATCCGTGTTCCCGGCTTTCATGAGCTTTCTTCTTGCAGTACTTTCATTCTTGAGATTTGAATTAGTGGAATTCATGAGTCATCACATGATCTAGCCCTACTTGTTCATATATTCTCGGAGGTTGATTTACTTTTAACCAAGTAGGTAGAAGCATTTAGCATGTAGTTACATTCATATAGATAGGTTGCATTGCATAAGTCCTACCATTTTTCCTTCACTCTTTTGGTTCCCTTGAGCTTAGCATGAGAACATGCTAACGTTTAAGTGTGGGGAGATTTGATGAACCACTATTTTATGACTTATTCTGGATTGAATCAAGTGGATTTTATTAACTTTACTCACACTTATCCATATAATTTGCATGTTTTTAAGTTCCCTTCCGAATTTTATGCTATGATTGAAAACATGCTTCCTAGGCCTTTAAACTACTAATTTTTAATCCTCTCATATTACCATTCAATGTCGTGATACGTTTGTTGAGTGATATTAGGGTTATAGGGCTGGAATGGCATGGAGGATGAAGAGGAAGCATGCTAAAGAGGAAGGAACACAAGAAATTGAAGTTTGGAGAAGCTGGTCCCGACGCGTATGCGTGACCAGATCATCGCCCATATGATGCGTACGCATGGTGAGTGTCACGTGCCTCAGTAAAAGGAATACATTGGGGACGATTTCTGAGCTGCTTTTGGCGCAGTTTCAAGTCTGAAAATGAAGACAAGAGGCTGGGGATGGAGCGGGGACAGACACTTTTCACTTTTTTTTTAGTTTTAGTTTTTCGATTAGTTCTTGAATTCGAGGGGCAGAAACTCTTACTTCTCTCTAGGGTTTTGGTTTTCTTAGTTTACTTTCAATTGGATTTTGAGAGAAACTGCTACTACCTTCACTCCTAGTTATTTTCCTTATAGTTTTCTTCTTTAATTCCTTTAGTACTCTTTTCAATTTGGTTATCTTGAACTCATATTTAGATCTTGTTAATCTTGAATTTTGTTAATGCATTGAGTTATTTCCATATCCATTGTTATTTCTTGTTTTGTTATTGTTGATTATTATTAGTGGTAACTTGAATTAGATTATTTTCTCGCTTTCATCATGTCTTTTATCTTTGCACACCAAGTGTTTGAGGAAATGTCATCTACGATCATGGAGTAGATTTCCTTGCTTAGTTTGGGGTTGAATAATTGGAGCCTCTTGAATTGTTATACTTAAGTGTTGATTGGTAATTGAAGATTACTAATTAGCTTGAACCTCACCAACTCTAGTCTCTCTCCATGAAGTGACTAGGACTTGTGAGTTAAAGTTAATTGTGTTCACTTGACTTTCCTTCAATTGTTAGAGGATAACTAAGTGAGACCAATGAGCCTTTACCATCACACTTGGGAAAGACAATGAGGATAGAAATTCCAAATCTCACCCCTAACTAAGATCTTTTATATTGATTAATTGTCAATTCTTGCTAGTTATTTATTGTTCTAATTTCTAGTTATTTATTTTTCTTGCTCTCAACTTCGAAAATTCTAAGGAAATCATAACCAATGATGTGCATCTTGTGTCAACTCCTAGGGAAAATGACCTGGTATTCTACTCCCGGTTATTGATTTTATTTGTGACACACATTTTAAATTTGACTAGCGAAAATTTCGTCGGTTGAGACTATACTTTGCGATGTTGATTTGGAAAAAAAACTTTTTGGTAATTCTTGACCGACATTTATCCGCTTGTCATTAGAGCGTGCTACTTCCATTTCCAAGAAGTACTTGAGATCACCAAGATCCTTTATTTTGAATTTGTCATCCAAATTTTACTTGATGGAATTGATTTTACCAATGTCATTCCCGATTAAAACCAAGTCATCAACATATACTAAATTGACAGTGAAGCTTTTGGATTGTTTCTTGATGAAGAGTGAATGATCATAAAAAAAACTGCTTATAACCAGCATCCACAAGAGTCTGAGTGAGTTTAATGTTCCGTTGCATGCTTGCTTGCTTAAGCCCATATAGAGGCTTTTGCAATTTACAAATCAAACCTGGTTGTGACACAGCCAAACCGAATGGTATCTTCATATAAACTTTCTTGTCCAAATCTCCGTGAAGGAAGGAAGTATTGACGTCCAGCTGTTTCAAATGTCATTTTTTTGTCGCTGCTAATGCTAACATTACTCGTAGGGTAGTCATTTTGATAACTGGACTAAAAGTATCACCATTATCTACTCCTTGCACTTGAGTGAATCCTTTTACAACTAGTCTCTCTTTGTGCCTCTCTATGGTGCCATCGGGATTGAATTTTACCCGAAAAACTCATTTACAACCCACAACCTTCTTGTCTTTTGGGAGTTCAGTGAGACACCAAATTTTGTTCTGATCTAGAGTTGTCAATTCATCTTGTATTGTCTTTCTCCAACATTCATGTGCAGCCACTTCTTCATAAGTGCTAGGTTCTGGATTTGAGGTGATGGCTAGAGAAAGTGGCTTATATTTTGGGGTTAGTTTATCATATGACAAGTGTTGTGAGATAGGATATAAAGAGTTAAAGTTGGCAAAGTTGCTAGAGTGAGCTGTGTGGGTTATCATACAATGATAGTCCTTCAAATAAGCAGGCAGTTTCTTGACTCTTTCAGATTTTCTAGTGATGCAATCATGTGTGATGTCAGAGTATTGTGATGCAGGTGCATTATTAGTGTGTGATGTGGTAATGGGTGCAATAGTGTGTGAAAAAATTAGTGAGTGCATTGAGCTTGAGAAATGTTCATTTGAATCTATGAGTGTAGTATATGTGGGTGATTGCAAATGATGTGTAAATAGTGTATCATATTCAAAAAGATCAATGCATTGTGGAGTACGAGTGGGTACCACAGAAATATCAGTGCTAGTAAAATGTAAAAATGGAAAATGAGTTTCATAGAAAGTTATATTTCTAGATATGAAAATTTCCTTTGATTTTAAATCAATAAGTCGAAAGCCCTTTGTTCCTAATTTAAAACCGAGAAAAACTATTTTTCTGGCTCTTGTGTCTAATTTTGTTCTTGAATTTGTTAATGTGGAGGCATATGCAAGAGAACCAAATACTCTTAAATATAAAAGGTTAGGCAAGTTACCATACAAAAGCTTATAAGGACTAGCATTATCTAGTTTAGTGATGGGCAGCCTATTAATTAGGTGAATAGCGTGAGCAATTACGTATTGCCAAAAACAATGTGGAATTCCTGATTAAAATAACAGTGCTCTAGCAACACCTAAAATGTGCTGGTGTTTTCTCTTTACAATCTCATTTTGCTTTGGTGTTTTTACACAAGAAGTTTGATGTAAAATGCCAGTTGATGCAAAAAAGGATTTTAGAGTGAATTCTGGCCATTGTTAGTCTTTATACACTTAACTTGTTTTTTAGATTGTACTCTGACAAAATTCACAAAATTAATAACCAATTATGATGCCTCAGATTTGGTTTTCATAAAAAAAATCCAAGTGAACCTGCTCTTACCATCTACCACAGTAAAAAATACCTATATCCTTCATTAGACAGGACAGAAATAGGATCCCATATATCCATATGAACTAAGTCAAAACAATCCTTTATTTCAGTTCTACTAAGATCAAAAGATAATTTCTTTTGTTTTGCAAAATGACATGAGTCACAAGGAAGTTTTGAAGCAATACGATCTATAAAAGGATAATATTTTTTCAGCAAAATCAATTTATGCATGGGTATGTGTCCTAATCTAAGATGCCAAATATTATTGTGCTCAGTATGTGAAGGTGTTATGGGATGAGTAGTAGTCATAGTTGCCGCCAATGAAGCTTACTTTGTTGGAGGAGGAGGAAAATGAGAGAATCCTGGTTCTCTACTCATTGTATATAACCCTTCTATACACGCAGCAATGCCAATCAACTTTGATGTGGATCGATCTTGTATCTCACAACACTTATCATCAATTAACAGTTAGCAATGTAAGTTTGAAGTTAATTTTGACACAGAGATCGATTTAAAATCAAAAGAAAGAATGTACAAAATATTTGTTAGAAAAAAATTTTTAGAGAATGTGATTGTGCCAATGATGGTGCTAAGAGTTTTGGTCCCATTTGGCAATATCACATTGATTGGAGCAATATTTTGAAAGCTTGCAAAATCTTTTAAGTCAAAAGTCGCATGATCTGTTGCACCGGAGTCTATGACCCATAGTGTAAATTTTAGAGTGATAATACTCATAATTCTCGCATTAAAATGTAATGTGATGGTTTTACCTGGAGTGGAGGTTTGAATGGAATTAGTCAAAATTTGGTTTACATTATGAGGTTGTTGATGCACACTTTTATCTTTGATTAACTTTAACAAGGCAAATCTTTGCTTTAGAGTCAACTCAGATCTTGATATTCCAGTGTTCTCTTGGAGACAATTGAGCTGGAATTGTTTGTCACTAAGTATAGCATCATGCTCCTCAGTGATCACGTCATTGATGGTAGTGTCATATTGCTGCCGTTGATAGGAATGGGAGGAGTAGCCATACTTCGTACAGCACACAACTTCTGTGTAGCCATGCTTATTATTACAATGAGAGTATGTCATTGTAGCCATGCTTCATATGACATTGTTCCAGTTGTCAAAACCACCACTCGATGATCTATTTACCATGTCCGCCATTTTGAGAAATCAATGAATCATAGAGTAATAAGAAAGAATCTTCCGAAATAGCCTTTCATCAAATTCTATTGAATGAGTTTGAACGAAGAGGTAAGAAAAAGGAAAAGAAAATATCAAAAGAAAAATTAGAGAAAGAAAGAAAATGGTAAAATTGGCAACGATTGAATCTCAATTCACAACTTTTTTTTAACACAGCTTAGTTGCTCTCCAAGCTCACCGCACCATGAAAAAAATCTCATGCCCCAAGCTATGATGTTGATGGTTTGATGAACCAGAAGGGATTGAGAGAGGAAGAAAAAATAAGTTCTTCTCATTTTGATAAGAATGAAAAATCCCCTTAGAAAATATTTGTTGAGTTATTACACCTTATATACTATGTACTCCTTATGTACTCCCACTAAAACGTCTTTTTTTAAAATATTATTTAGTAATTAAAATTTAATACATATAATTGATTAAATGGTATTATTTTTGTCAAAATTAGATCACACAAATTGATTTGGCCAAAAAATCAGTGAATTGCACCTTGAACCAATCTAAATTAATACTTTTTTATAAAAAATGACTACAATATCCCTATTATAAAAAATAACTAAAATACTCTTATTATTATTATTATTAAATTTCGAAAAGCTAAATTCTAACCATTCTCTTCTCTTTATGCCGTTATAGGATTAGGATTTAGAATTCTCAAAATTTAATATATATATATATATATATATATATATATATATATATATAGGAATATTTTAGTTGTCGATGAGTTATAGTTCAAAGAAGTCGTAGGTTTAAGTCTCCCTATTTTCGGTATAAAAAAAAGAAATATTTTAGTTATTTTTATAATAAAATTATTGTAGTTATTTTTTATAAAAAAAATATTAATTTAGACTAGTTTAAAATTTAATTTACTGATTTTTCGATTAAATTAATTTATTTGATCTAATTTTAACAAAAATAATATAATTTAATTGATTATATATATTAAATTTTAATTATTAAAAATTATTTTTAAAAAATATTTTGAACTTCTTTGTCTGAATAGCTCCTGCTAAAATATGTAGTATTTTAAATCAGTTCTGGTCTAAAATATGATGAATATCGTAGCAAGTAGGAATAAACTATCAGGAAGGAAAATGATATAGAAGCTGACTTGGAATTTTTCTCTTTACCCTTCTGGGTCAACACTGTAATATCTCATCATCTGTATATTATAGAGAGCCAGTACAATTAATAACACAACTATAATAAATTAATAAAACGGTTAAATAAATTGCAACTTAAAAAATGCAACTTGAGCAATGTAAAGCCATTAAATAGGCACTCAACCACTCGTAATCTTTGTCACCTCAAACAAAACATAGTACACGGCAAAGATGCTACATTCTCTTTTTCTCCTGCTTGGAGCTCTTTCTCTCTTAACACTGGTCATAGGGCAGGATCAATCAGGTTCGGTTATTTATTAAAATTTGAAGGGTAATTTTAAGGTTTACAACTTCTTTAATTTAATAAAGTTTAATTAATGGTTTTTATCAGGATTCATTAGCATAGATTGTGGATTACCTGAAAATTTTAGCTACACTGAAAAGAACACAGGAATCAATTATATTTCAGATGCTAATTTCATTGATTCCGGTGTGAGTAAGACTCTATCGCCTGAAGATAGGATTACTCATCAACAACAATTTAGTTACCTAAGGAGTTTCCCTAATGGTGTGAGAAACTGTTACAAAATAAACATGACAAGTGGTGTTGATTATTTAATCAGAGCTAGTTTCTTGTACGGAAACTATGATGGTCTTAATAAACTCCCACAATTTGAACTTCATGTTGGACCAAATGTGTGGGAAACAGTGAAATTCACAAACTCATCAATCAGCGTAAACTATGAGATCATCTACTCTTCATCACAGGATCATATACATCTCTGTCTCGCTAACACAGGCACTGGGACACCGTTTATTTCGGTAATAGAATTGAGGACTTTGCCAAATGATACTTACAGCATTAGCATACAGTCGGTTGGATCATTGGCACGTGTCCTAAGACTAGATCTCGGTTCCATCACCAACTTAACATACAGGTTAGTCCATTCAGTCGGATCATTGCCCACTTAGTTTTTATTGGAGTGATGTACGGTTTAGTTTGATAAAATTTTTATTTTTTAAGAATAATTTTTAAAAATTAATTTTTAAAAATAATTTTTTTAAAATTGTAATATTTATGTTTAATAAATTAAATTAAAATTAATTTTTAATAAATACAAAATAATATATTTGATAAAATAATTTTTAAAATTTAAAATGTTATAATAAATATTAATATAAAAATTAAATTTAAATATTAATTAATATATAAAATTATATTAAATTTTTTAATTTTAATAAATACAAACTAATTTTAAAAAAATTTTTTATGTGATTTAAAATTATTTATAATTTTTAAAAAGTACAAACATAAACACATGAACTTTTTGATATATTAAATATAAAATAAAATACTTGTACCTTCTTTAAAAAAAATTTACGGAACCAATCCTACCACTGTTCTCCAGGTTGAATGAAACTCAAAAGGTTCAAGGAGAAGAGGAAAAAGGAAGTTTTTATTTATTTTTTCTTATACACAACACACACTCACTTAGTCACTCATTTGCACACGCTCCTGTTACTATAGATACTATATTCCTCACTCAATACTCAAATCTTTGTGCAGCTCTCAATGAGATAGTTTTGCAATGAGACATACAGTTTTACCGTTTAAGTCAAACAGTTTTTTTTAGAAAAACACCTAAGAATAAAAAAGGTTTCAAAATTTTCTTGACTCAACTTTTTATTAGAGGTGTTCAAATCTAAATTGATCTAAATTAAACCGTTCATTCAATCTAATCCAAATAAAAAATTGATTAAAACTGCGGTACTTTAAATTTGATTGGATTCTATTTTTAATCGTCGGATCAGATCGAATTTCGAATATACTTTTCATAACCGATTCAATCCAATCCAAACCGCACAATGTACTATAATATTATTATTTTATTATTATATTTACAATTATAATTATAACATATTTAATTTGTTATATATTTTTATATTATTCATGTATTATTATTATTTAATAAATATTTTATATTTAAAATATTATTTTTTTATTTATTTTAACTAACCTATAATTTTATTTAGGGTGGAGGTAGAGTAATTCTTAGGAGGGGACAACATAATAAAAATATATTTTTAGAAGAAGAAAAAATTAAAATTAAGAGGACTAATATAAAAATTAATTTTTTAATTTAAGGGGCGGCCATTGCCCCCTTTCTCTAACACTTGCCTCCGTCCCTGCTTTTATTTCTATTATTATGTTATCTTTGGCTTGCTAAGATATTGTTGAAACTTGTTATGTCATTCTTGATTATTTAAAATTTGATGTTGAGACTTGTTATATATATTTAATTTTTTTAATTTACAAAACTGTAAATCCAATCCAATCCAAACCGCTTGAAATTGAAGAGGAGCGGATCAGATTTTTCTAAAAAAATCATCCAATCCAAACTGCACCGCAAGTAAAGTTAGTGTTCAAATCGAATGAATTTTCGACTCAAAATCAATCCAAATCGCAGTGCAAACACCCTTACTTCCTACCATTTTTCAATATATATATATATATATATATATATATATATATATATATTTTAATTTTAGAATTATTAATTAAGAAGATAATTTTGCAAAACAAATTAATTAGGACTTTCAATTTACGTGCGGCAAATGCGCATGATCACCTCGTGCCATTCAAGTCCGTCACCAAATGAAGTGGGCCGCTCAACCTCATCTAAATAAACAGGCTAAGAATGTCAAAAATCCTATATGATGATTACTAAAGGGCAATTATGATGATTATTGACAAGAAATTAAAATTTGTATAGCAATCATAATTCTGAAAAGTAGATAAAAACAACCAAATTAACAAGTTAATTAAAAATCGACTACCAAACTAATCCAGTTCACAAGAAAAATCAGTAAAAAAAAAACATACCAATTCGATTTTTTGTCATTAATCTGTTGATAATAAAATACAAAAAAAAGCATCTTTTTTAAAAAAATTATATGTCATAAAAACATATTATTTTTATAAAATAAATAATTATTTTTAAAATAAAATATTTAGAAAAATCAGTAAAAAAAAAACATACCAATTCAATTTTTTGTCATTAATCTGTTGATAATAAAATACAAAAAAAAAAGCATCTTTTTTTAAAAAATTATATGTCATAAAAACATATTATTTTTATAAAATAAATAATTATTTTTAAAATAAAATATTTAGATACTGACAAAATTAACTATAAATAATTAAAACTAAAGTTATAACCATAAAAAATATTTTTTATCGATGAATTTTTTTAACAACAATAACCAATCGTTAAATTTCCGTTAAATCCATTAATAATTAATTAAAATACCTCAACTACCTTTGTCTCTTTTATTTTCTCCAACCTTTGAAACTTTCTTAACAACAAAATCACCACCTCAATCTTTTTCAAATCTTAAACATTACCATCATAACCACCTAGAGTTTTCAAAAACAATTTCAAACAAAACTAAAAAATAATTCTATAGCATAAATGCTGGATTGAAGAAAAAAATAGCAAAAAGTCCCTCGAAAAATAAAACTAAAAAAGGGACAACAGATGAATAAAAGGGATAGAACAAGGCGGAGAATGACGACTTCAACAGTGGCGTGGTAGAGGCGATTTGAGAGCAACACAAATTAGAGAGAGAAATAGAGAAAAAGAGAGAAGCAAAGGGGAGAAAGAAGAAAGAAAAAAAGAGGGAAAATATTAGAGAGAAATGATCGGAAAAGAAGGGAGGAAAAAAATATAGAAAAAGAGATTATGTAAAAAGAAAGAAGCAGAGAAAACGTGAATAACAAAGGAAAAAACGTGGGTGCGATACATGGCAACGATGATGGCATTGCAGGTGAAGACAATGAGACAGGTGACGAAGAACTCGGAGGGGTGGAGCGTTGAGATCATGGGAGGCGGGGTTTAGTGAGGAGGAGGATGGATTACAATTAAGGGAGACTCGATTCAAAGGCGGCGCTTGCAATGTCAGGGCTTTGTGCTGCTTCTTTGGTGGAGGAAGCACTAATAATAAACGACTCTATGCAATAAAAGAGAAAAGGACAAGAATTGCAAATGGAAGAGGACAACGAAGAGAGTAATGGAAAAGAAGAGAATTCGCGCGCCGCCGTGCCTCTGCTCACCAAAAGCCCTCGCTGTAACAGTCCAAAAATGTCGTCAGCTCCTCCTTATCCCTGTTTCTGTTTGAGTTCTACTTCTCTTTTGTTTTATGATTCTGCCATGGATTTTGGAGGTGTCTGAGGCAGAAAAGACACATATTGGTGTTGGATAGGTTCTTTTTTTAGGTTGGTTAATATACTGGATGCTTCTAGTACGGGTTGTGAGATGGATCGAAGACTTATGAGTCAAGACGGTCATCGAATTGTCTGACTAGAGCAATTGGGGGGGGGGGGGAGTGGTACCTGCAAAGACACCCTGAAGCTCAAGTAAGAATAGATCTAAGAGGTGTAAAGTGTGGAATGAATGACGTACCTGAGGGGGTTTGGGCTCCCCTTTATATAGCTAGTGGAAGTTATCTCATCTTATCTTATTTGGCTAAGATAAGGGAGGTATTTGAATTCGAAAGTCGGTTAGAAGGTCTAAAAGGCCGTTTTAGTTCTTCTAGAGGAAGGAGGTGGGCCAACCCCGAGTATCCGGGTTCGGAGGCCGTTCCGAGTGGGAGATCCGAGGGTCAGGTCCGTAACAGTTGCCCCCGCAATGGGAGAGCGAGCAAGGTTATAACACCCTACCACACTGAGTTTTACCCTTAAGCCGTAAAACAGAGGTGGTGTGGTATTACGACCTCTAACTTAACATAGTCTTAAATCTAAGTCCCATATTGCCATTCCTCCTTACCTCCATCTCCGTCAGCATTTCACAGACAAATAATAGATAAAGGCAAGCACAAGAAGGTTACAAATATTGTAAGTAACAAATATACATTTAACATGGCAAGTACACTTAGGCACACCCAGTTAATGCACAAACAAGTAATCCAAGTAGTATGCATATGATGCATGCCTGTCCTATGGCTGATGAGGCTGATCTGTCGGTTATCCAGCCAATCCGACAAGTCTGAAAACCTTAGACTGTCCCTCGACGTGCATCCCCAAGAGTCTATGCATAGCTTTTTCTCAAATAATCAATATTGCTCAATGGAGGTTAACATTTCCGGGAATTTATAAGTTCTCGGTCACCCTAACGTCGTAGGGTCAACAGAGTATCGAGTTTTCAACCTGGTACACGTGGTGGCAAGCGACGGTACTTTATCCAGGGAATCTCATATCTCAGATCATTTAATCATTTCAAGCCAAGAATTATACATGATCATTCATTTGATTATCAAGCCAAGTATCATATATGATCATCTGTAACATTTCATAATCGATTCATCACTTTTTAGCTTTTACTTCATCTCCAAGTTATCCCTATTTCCTAACTTCATTTGATTATCAGGTTTAATACTATTATTAATGATTAAAAGAATGAAAATAGAGTTTTAGAAGCTTGAAGTGCGGTTTAAAATTCTGAAAACCATGATTGCTGAGATAGGGGCCACGCGTACGCATGGCTCATGCGTGCGCGTGGGAGTGTAAAAATGTCGCTCGCGCGCGCGTCCCCTTGTCATGTGTACGCATTGGTGAGTACCTCACGTCACGCGTATGCGTGAGTCATGTGTACGCGTGGACATGCATGCTGGCTCATTACGCATACGCATAGGGCTTTTCGTATACGCACAGTCAAATTGCATGCCACTCGTACGTGTGGGCCACGCGTACGCGTGAACGTGCGTCTTTCCAAAAAAAATTAGAACAACCAGAGAGCTCCATAAACATGGAAAACTTACCTGCATAATTACATATTACACTCCAAAACTTTCGACGAGCATAACTTGATTGTTTTAAATAATTTTTCTTCCGTTCTTTGAACGGCATAAATTTCACCGAACCAATTTTCACTTTAAAACAAGTTGGAAACAAATTGAGGGTTCGGAAGCTAAGTTATGCCTCGCCGAAGTTCGGCCAAAAACCAACTTTTACAAAACCTCTTAAACCTCATTTACATTCCAAAATCTTCATTCCATTCCTTACTAAACTTGCCAATCCCAACACTATATTCCAATAACAAAACTTTACACCATTTTATCAACCACCATCCATCAATATTATACATTTCAACAAATCCATCATGCATTCATTCAATATGCTCGTAAACCTAAAATCACCAACTTACTCATATTGAATTGAAATGTCAATATAATAATGACCTCCATTATATAACCAAATCACATCATAGATATCAAGAATACTAAGTATTGTACAGTTCCGTGCATTTCAGCTTATCCTATGGTCATCTAGCCTAAGTTTTCATAGGACATTATATATTAAATGCAAGAAACCTAAACCATACCTTGGCCGATTCCCACGTAAGTGACCAAAGCAACTTATTTAAAACAAACACAGCCCTTCGAAATTCAATAAACACTAGGCTCAGCTTCCTCCAAGTTCCAATATTCACAATTTCAAGCTCCAATTATTTATTCACAACCTAATACACATTCATAGCACATATATATCCAATTTAATATCCAAAGCTCAAATTCAGTGAAATTAAAATAGAATTATGGTATCCTCACCTTACCCAATCTTCACATAAGTTAGAGTGAACATTTTTCTCAAACTAATTAGATCCTAAAACATCAAAGACCAAAGAAATTCAATACCTCCACTTAATTTCTCAAAAATTGAGGAAAAAGAAGCTGAGGGTGAATAGGCAGGTTACTGGTGCATGAATTGTGAATCACACTTTTCACAACTCGTACCACTAACCAGCAAGTGCACTGGGTCGTCCAAGTAATACCTTACGTGAGTAAGGGTCGAATCCCACGGAGATTGTTGGTTTGAAGCAATCTATGATTATCTTGCAATTCTTAGTCAGGAAGTCAATTATATTTATCAGTTGAATTGCAAATGAACAAGAGAGCATGGGTTAAAAGTTACTTATTATGCAGTAATGGAGAATATGTTGGAGTTTTGGAGATGCTTTGTCTTCTGAATCTCTGCTTTCCTCTGTTCTCTGATTCATGCACGCACGTCCTTCTATGGCAAGCTGTGTGTTGGGGCATCACCATTGTCAATGGTTACATCCCCTCCTCTTGTGAAAATGGTCCAAATGCTCTGTCACAGCATGGCTAATCATCTGAGGTTCCCGATCATGCTGGAATAGGATTCACCCTCCTTTTGTGTCTGTCACTACGCCCAGCATTCGCGAGTTTGAAGCTCGTCACAGTCATTCAATCCCTGAATCCTACTCGGAATACCACAGACAAGGTTTAGACTTTCCGGATTCTCATGAATGCCGCCATCAATCTAGCTTATACCACGGAGATTTTGATTAAGGAATCTAAGAGATACTCATTCAATCTGATATAGAACGGAGGTGGTTGTCAGACACACGTTCATGAATTGAGGAAGGTGATGAGTGTCACTGATCATCACCTTCTCCATAGTTAGGCACGAATAGATATCTTAGATAGGAACACGCATGTTTGAATAGAAAACAGAAATACTTGCATTAATTCATCGAGACACAGCAGAGCTCCTCACCCCCAACAATGGAGTTTAGAGACTCATGCCGTCAAAGAGTACAAAGTTTAGATCTAAAATGTCATGAGATACAAAATAAGTCTCTAAAAGTTGTTTAAATACTAAACTAGTAGCCTAGGTTTACAGAAATTGAATAAACTATAACAGATGGTATAGAGATCCACTTCTGGGGCCCACTTGGTGTGTGCTGGGGCTGAGACTTAAGCAATTCACGTGCATAAGGCCATTTTGGGCGTTCAACGCCAGGTTTGGATCCATTTCTGGCGTTGAACTCCAACTTTTAATCCTTTTCTGGCGCTAGACGCCAGAATTGGGCAGAGAACTGGCGTTGAACGCAAGTTTACGTCATCTATCCTTGAGCAAAGTATGGACTATTATATATTTCTGGAAAGCCCTGAATGTCTACTTTCCAACGCAATTGGAAGCACGCCATTTCGAGTTTTGTAGCTCCAGAAAATCCACTTTGAGTGCAGGGAGGTCAGAATCCAACAGCATCAGCAGTCCTTTTTCAGCCTGAATCAGATTTTTGCTCAACTCCCTCAATTTCAGCCAGAAAAATACCTAAAATTACAGAAAAATACACAACTCATAGTAAAGTCCAGAAATATGAATTTTTCCTAAAAACTAATGAAAATAAACTAAAAACTAACTAAAACATACTAAAAACTATATGAAATTAACCCCAAAAAGCGTATAAAATATCCGCTCATCACAACACCAAACTTAAAATGTTGCTTGTCCTCAAGCAACTAGACAAATAAAATAGAAGACTAATAGGTTGAGAAGCAATAATATCTCAGAGTTTTTGAGTGAAGCTCAGATTCTAATTAGATGAGCGGGACTAGCAGCTTTTTGCTTCCGAACAGTTTTGGCATCTCACTTTATCCATTGAAGCTCAGAGTGATTGGCATCTATAAGAACTTAGAATTCAGATAGTGTTATTGATTCTCCTATTTCAGTATGATGATTCTTGAACACAGCTATTTCATGAGTCTTGACCGTGGCCCTAAGCACTTTGTTTTCCAGTATTACCACCGGATACATAAATGCCACAGACACATAATTGGGTGAACCCTTTGGATTGTGACTCAGCTTTGCTAAAGTCCCCAATTAGAGGTGTCCAGAGTTCTTAAGCACACTCTTCTTTCTGCTTTGGACCTTGACTTTAACCGCTCAATCTCAAGTTTTCACTTGACACCTTCACGCCACAAGCACATGGTTAGGGACAGCTCGATTTAGCCGCTTAGGCCAGGATTTTATTCCCTTAGGCCCTCCTATCCACTGATGCTCAAAGCCTTGGGATCCTTTTTATTACCCTTGCCTTTTGGTTTTAAGGGCTATTGGCTTTTTCTGCTTTTCTTTTTTTTTTTTTTTTTTTGCTGCTTTTTCTTGCTTCAAGAATCATTTTTATGATTTTTCAGATTATCAATAACATGTCTCATGTTCACCATTTTTTCAAGAGCCAACATATTTAACAGTCTTAAACAACAAATTCAAGAGACATATGCACTGTTCAAGCATTCATTCAGAAGACAGAAAGTATTGCCACCACATGTAACTAATTAGAATTTCTCTTATTAAAACTCGAAATTTTATTGCCTCTTATTCAAAAGATCTACTATTTTATTCATGTTTGCTGATGATGAGAAAAATAAACTATGGCTTAATTGGAGATAAGATCAAAATAGATACTAATTACTACTATATGACTCCTAAGGTGAACTTCTCTAATGACACTATCACAGAGTTAAAGCAGAAATTGGAATTTAACAACCTTTGTTCTGGGAAATAGGTGGTCCTTTGATCCGTGGGGTGCTTGATTCTTCAAGAGATAACTTCTGGCGCTTCAATTCCCTTAAGTCACGCCCTTGCTCCTCTTGTTCTTTAAACATATAGGTCAGCATTTGACTGTGTTCCTTCTGTTCTTTTATTATTTGCTCCATAGCTTCCCATATCTTGGTGATAGACGTCTCAAGATACTCCCAGTATTCAGATTGAGGGATTTCTGGGAGAAATTCCTGTGTTTTCTTCTTGGTGGGATCATCCTGTGCTTGTTGTTTTTCCATTGATGCTTTGGTAATTGGTTTCTCAACTGAGATATACTCAGTTATTCCCATTCTTACTCCGGCGTCCTTGCAGAGCAGAGAAATCACGCTTGGATAAGCCAACCTGGCCTCTTTAGAATTTTTGTTAGCAATTTTGTAGAATTCAGCTGAGATCAGCTGATGAACCTCCACTTCCTTTCCCATCATTATGCAATGGATCATCACTGCTCTTTTAACTGTGACTTCAGAACGGTTGCTAGTAGGCAACAGAGAATGCCCAATGAAGTCCAGCCATCCTCTGGCGACTAGTTTGAGATCCTCTCTCTTGAGTTGATTTGGGACACCCTTTGTGTTGGTGGTCCACCTGGCTCCAGGGATACATATGTCCTCTAGAATCTTATCCAGGCCCTTGTCTGTTCTCATCATTCTCCTGTTGAAGGAGTCTGGGTTGTTTTTCAGCTGAGGTAGCTTTAAGATCTCTCTGATCTTATCAGGGATGGTATGAACAATCTTTCCTCTGACCATGGTCCGATATTCATAGAAAGCAGTTCCAGATAGTTTTTGCTTGTCAGTCTGCCACATATTAGCATAGAACTCCTGGACCATATTCCTTCCCACTTTCGTTTCAGGATTAGCTAGGACTTCCCAGTTCCTGATTCGAATTTGCTCCTGGATCTCCGGATATTCATCTTCTTTCAGATCGAATCTAACTTCCGGGATCACTGATCTCAGACCCATTATTTTGTTATAATGGTCCGAATGTTCTTTAGATAAGAACTTCCCTTGATTCCAAAGTGGTTTTGGAACGCTCTCTTTCTTGCCTCTTGGAGTGGGTTGTTTTCCTTTGGGAGCCATGATCTTAGTGATCGCGGATAAACACACCAAACTTAGAGGTTTGCTTGTCCTCAAGCAAAAGAAAAGAAAGGAGAGGGATAGAAGGAGAGCTAGGTGCAATTGTTGATGGGAGGGGAGGGAGGCCGAACTCAAATTTATAGGGAGGGAGGGTGGGTTTTCGAAAAAAAGAGATAAAGATATGATAAAAAGATTTATTTGGAAAAGATAAGATAGAAGATATGATAAGAGAAGATATAGTTTAAAATTGAGAGGATATGAAAGATTTTTGAAAAAGATAGATTTAGTTTTTGAAAAAGATAAAGTGGAGGTTTTGAAAAAGATATTGATGAGTTGAAAAGATAGATTTGTAAAAAAAAAGTTTTGAAAAGAGTTGGATTGAATTTACAAAGAGGCCTGGTGCTTATGGATTAAAATACATTTGATATTTTTAAGGTAGGGTTTTTAGAAATTAGGGATTTTAAAAATCAGGGTTCTTAACATGTTTATGTAAGAAATCATGTATTGAAGTATGAAAATCAAGATTTAGAATGAAAAAATTTGAATAAAAATGAGTTTTGTCTCCTCCCTGCCATCCTGGCGTTTGAACGCCCAAACACTGCCTGTTTTGGGCGTTCAACACCCAAATGCTGCTCTCCTGGGCGTTTAACGCCCAGCTGCTGCCATTACTGGCGTTCAACGCCCAGTGGGTGCCCATTTCTGGCGTTGAACGCCCAGATTGCTACCATTACTGGCGTTTTCTTGCCATTGAGCTCTTTTTTTCTGTTTTGTGTGCCGAGTCCTTCTGTAACTCTGTGGACTTAAATGATTCTTCACCTTAGTGTCAGTGAACTTTATATAAACAAATAAAAATAAAAATAAAAATAGGACAAAATGCTTAGAGGATTGTTGCCCCATGGCTGGGTTGCCTCCCAGCAAGCGCTTCTTTATTGTCTTTAGCTGGACCTTGCTGAGCTTTTAATCTAGCTTCAGCCTTGAGCATTCTTGCTCAATGTTGCCTTCAAGATAGTGCTTGATTCTCTGTCCATTGACAATGAACTTCTTATTAGAATCAATATCTTGAAGCTCCACATAACCATATGGTGATACACTTGTAATCACGTATGGTCCCCTCCACCGAGATTTCAGTTTCCTGGGGAATAGCCTGAGTCTAGAGTTAAACAACAGAACCTTCTGTCCTGGTTCAAAGATTCTAGATGACATCTTTCTGTCATGCCACTTTTTTTATTTCTCTTTATAAAGCTTGGCATTTTCGAAAGCTGTGAATCTGAATTCCTCTAGCTCATTTAGCTGGAGCAATCGTTTTTCTCCTGCTAATTTGGTATCAAAGTTTAGGAATCTGGTTGCCCAGTAGGCCTTATGTTCCAGTTCCACGGGCAGGTGACATGCCTTACCATACACGAGTTGGTATGGAGAGGTCCCTATAGGGGTCTTGAATGCTGTTCTGTAAGCCCACAGAGCATCATCCAAGCTCCGTGCCCAATCCTTTCTACGGGTATTTACTGTCCGTTCTAGGATTCTCTTTAATTCTCTGTTAGAGACTTCAGCTTGCCCATTAGTTTGTGGATGATATGGAGTAGCCACCTTATGGCGAATTCCATACCGAACCATGGCAGAGTAAAGCTGTTTATTGCAGAAGTGAGTGCCCCCATCACTGATGAGTACTCTAGGGACACCAAACCTGCTAAAGATATGTTTCTGGAGGAATTTCAGTACTGTTTTAGTATCATTGGTGGGTGTGGCAATGGCCTCAACCCATTTTGATACATAGTCAACTGCTACCAGAATATAAGTGTTTGAGTATGATGGTGGGAAAGGTCCCATGAAGTCAATTCCCCATACGTCAAACAACTCAATTTCCAAGATTCCATGTTGAGGCATGGCGTAACCATGAGGCAGATTACCAGCTCTTTGGCAACTGTCACAGTTATGTACAAACTCTCGGGAATCTTTATAGAGTGTGGGCCAATAGAAGCCACATTGGAGGACCTTGGTGGTTATTCGCTCACCTCCGAAATGGCCTCCATATTGAGATCCGTGGCAATGCCACAGGATCCTCTGTGCTTCTTCTCTAGGCACACACCTACGGATTATTCCGTCTGCACATCTCTTAAAGAGATAAGGTTCATCCCACAAGTAGTACTTTGCATCAGTAATTAATTTTTTTCTTTTGTATCCTGTTGTACTCCTTGGGTATGAACCTTGCAGCTTTATAGTTTGCAATATCGGCAAACCATGGTATTTCCTGAATGGCAAATAAATGCTCATCTGGAAAAGTCTCAGAGATCTCAAGAGAGGGGAGAGGCGTCCCTTCAACTGGCTCTATCCGGGATAGATGATTAGCCACTTGGTTCTCTGTCCCTTTTCTGTCTCTTATTTCTATATCAAACTCTTGCAGAAGCAACACCCATCTGATGAGCCTGGGTTTTGAATCCTGCTTTGTGAGTAGATATTTAAGAGCAGCATGATCAGTATACACAATCACTTTTGATCCTACTAAGTATGATCTGAACTTGTCAATGGCGTAAACCACTGCAAGTAATTCTTTTTCTGTGGTTGTGTAATTTTTCTGGGCATCATTTAAAACGCGACTGGTGTAATAAATGACGTGCAGAAGCTTATCATGCCTCTGTCCCAACACTGCACCAATAGCGTGATCATTGGCATCACACATTAGCTCAAATGGTAATGTCCAATCTGGTGCAGAAATGACTGGTGCTGTGACCAGCTTAGCTTTCAGCGTTTCAAATGCCTGCAGGCACTCTGTGTCAAACACAAATGGCGTGTCAGCAGCTAGCAGATTGCTTAGAGGTTTTGCGATTTTTGAAAAATCCTTTATAAACCTCCTATAGAATCCTGCGTGCCCCAGAAAGCTTCTGATTGCCTTAACATTGGCAGGTGGTGGTAATTTTTTCAATTACCATGAAGTGACATTTTTCCCAGTTTAAAACTAGGTTGGTCTCTTGGCATCTTTTCAGAACAAGTTTCAGGTGATCAAGACAGGAGCTGAATGAGTCTCCATATACTAAGAAGTCATCCATGAAGTCTTCCAGAGTTTTTTCCACCATATCAGAGAAAATAGAGAGCATGCATCTCTGGAAGGTTGCAGGCGCATTACACAGCCCAAATGACATCCTTCTATAAGCAAACACTCCAGATGGACATGTGAATGCTGTTTTCTCTTGATCCTGAGGATCTACTGCAATCTGGTTATAGCCTGAGTAGCCGTCCAAAAAGCAGTAATAATCATGACCTGCTAGTCTTTCTAGCATCTGGTCTATGAATGGTAAAGGAAAATGATCCTTTCTGGTGGCTGTATTGAGCCTTCTGTAGTCAATACACATGCGCCACCCTGTAACCGTTCTTGTAGGAACCAGTTCATTTTTTTCATTATGAATCACTGTCATGCCTCCCTTTTTTGGGACAACTTGGACAGGGCTCACCCAGGGGCTATCAGAAATAGGATAAATAATCCCAGCCTCTAGTAATTTGGTGACCTCTTTCTGCACCACTTCCTTCATGGCTGGATTTAGCCGCCTCTGTGGTTGAACCACTGGTTTGGCATTATCCTCCAATAAGATTCTGTGCATGCATCTAGCTGGGCTTATGCCCTTAAGGTCACCTATGGACCACCCAAGAGCTGTCTTGTGTGTCCTTAGCACTTGAATAAGTGCTTCCTCTTCCTGTGAGTTTAAGGCAGAGCTTATGATCACTGGAAAAGTGTCACCTTCTCCCAGAAATGCATATTTCAAGGATGGTGGTAATGGCTTGAGCTCAGGTTTAGGAGGTTTTTCTTCTTCCAGAAAAATTTTCAGAGGCTCTTTCATGTCCTCTGAATCCTCTAAATCAGGCTGAACATCTTTGAAGATGTTTTCCAACTCTGATTCGAGACTCTCAGCCATGTTGATCTCTTCTACCAAAGAGTCAATAAGATTAACTTTCGTGCAGTCTTTTGATGTGTCAGGATGCTGCATGGCTTTGAAAGCGTTCAACTTAAACTCATCATCATTGACTCTCAGGGTTATTTCCCCTTGTTGGACGTCAATGAGGGATCGTCCAGTTGCTAGGAAGGGTCTTCCTAGAATGAGAGTAGCACTCTTGTGCTCCTCTATTTCCAACACAACAAAGTCAGTGGGAAAGGCGAATGGCCCAACTCTGACAATCATGTCTTCAATCACGCCTGATGGGTATTTAGTGGAGCCATCAGCAAGTTGGAGACATATTCTGGTTGGTTTAACTTCTTCAGTTAAGCCAAGCTTTCTGATAGTGGATGTAGGTATTAGGTTGATGCTTGCCCCAAGATCACATAAAGCTGTCTTGGTGCATTGACCTTCTAATATGCATGGTATCAGAAAACTCCTAGGGTCTTTGAGCTTCTCAGGAAAGCTTTTCAGAATGACTGCACTGCATTCTTCAGTGAGGAGAACTCTTTCTGTTTCTCTCCAATCCTTTTTATGACTCAAGATCTCTTTCATGAACTTGGCATAAGAAGGTATTTGCTCAAGTGCTTCTGCAAATGGAATCTTTATTTCAAGAGTCCTGAGGTAATCTGCAAAGCGAGCAAATTGCTTATCCTGCTCCTCTTTCCGGAGTTTTTGAGGATAAGGTATCTTGGCTTTATATTCTTCAACCTTAGTTGCTGTAGGTTTATTGCCTACAGAAGTGGTTGAAGAAGCCTTTTTAGAGGGGTTGTCATCAGCACGTGTGTGTGTCTGATCCCTCACTGGGTCGTCCAAGTAATACCTTACGTGAGTAAGGGTCGAATCCCACGGAGATTGTTGGTTTGAAGCAATCTATGATTATCTTGCAATTCTTAGTCAGGAAGTCAATTATATTTATCAGTTGAATTGCGAATGAACAAGAGAGCATGGGTTAAAAGTTACTTATTATGCAGTAATGGAGAATATGTTGGAGTTTTGGAGATGCTTTGTCTTCTGAATCTCTGCTTTCCTCTGTTCTCTGATTCACGCACGCACGTCCTTCTATGGCAAGCTGTGTGTTGGGGCATCACTGTTGTCAATGGTTACATCCCCTCCTCTTGTGAAAATGGTCCAAATGCTCTGTCACAGCATGGCTAATCATCTGAGGTTCCCGATCATGCTGGAATAGGATTCACCCTCCTTTTGCGTCTGTCACTACGCCCAGCATTCGCGAGTTTGAAGCTCGTCACAGTCATTCAATCCCTGAATCCTACTCGGAATACCACAGACAAGGTTTATACTTTCCGGATTCTCATGAATGCCGCCATCAATCTAGCTTATACCACGGAGATTCTGATTAAGGAATCTAAGAGATACTCATTCAATCTGATATCGAACGGAGGTGGTTGTCAGACACACGTTCATGAATTGAGGAAGGTGATGAGTGTCACTGATCATCACCTTCTCCATAGTTAGGCGCGAATGGATATCTTAGATAGGAACACGCATGTTTGAATAGAAAACAGAAATACTTGCATTAATTCATCGAGACACAGCAGAGCTCCTCACCCCCAACAATGGAGTTTAGAGACTCATGCCGTCAAAGAGTACAAAGTTTAGATCTAAAATATCATGAGATACAAAATAAGTCTCTAAAAGTTGTTTAAATACTAAACTAGTAGCCTAGGTTTACAGAAATTGAATAAACTATAACAGATGGTATAGAGATCCACTTCTGGGGCCCACTTGGTGTGTGCTAGGGCTGAGACTTAAGCAATTCACGTGCATAAGGCCATTTTGGGCGTTCAACGCCAGGTTTGGATCCATTTCTGGCGTTGAACTCCAACTTTTAATCCTTTTCTGGCGCTGGACGCCAGAATTGGGCAGAGAACTGGCGTTGAATGCCAGTTTACATCGTCTATCCTTGAGCAAAGTATGGACTATTATATATTACTGGAAAGCCCTGGATGTCTACTTTCCAACGCAATTTAAAGCACGCCATTTCGAGTTCTGTAGCTCCAGAAAATCCACTTTGAGTGCAGGGAGGTCAGAATCCAATAGCATCAGCAGTCCTTTTTCAGCCTGAATTAGATTTTTGCTCAGCTCCCTCAATTTCAGCCAGAAAAATACCTGAAATTACAGAAAAACACACAACTCATAGTAAAGTCCAGAAATATAAATTTTTCCTAAAAACTAATGAAAATAAACTAAAAACTAACTAAAACATACTAAAAACTATATGAAATTAACCCCAAAAAATGTATAAAATATCTGCTCATCAGTTACCTATGAAATTATTCCAATAGAAACGTAGAGCTCGATGCGGTAGTCGCGTGACCACAAACGGTGCGGCGATCGGAGCTCGGACGGAGGAGTTACGGGGTTTGAAATTCACCGTAAGGGTTCGAAGCATTTTTCCTTCCTTTCCTCCCCTGTTCGCTTTCAACGTTCTTTTCTACTGAAGTGGGGAGAAGAAAGGCTTCGGGCTATTTTAATGCTAGGCCGGTTGGGCTCCTGGGCCCGGTTTAACCGGTTCGGCCTGTTCGGTCCAATCTCTGACCGTTTACTTCGAAATTAGATTTTCGTTTTGATGAGCTCTATCCTAATTTGATATAATATTTGTATTTCTGATTTTTTGTTATTAAAAAATAATTTATTAACTAATTATTTACTAATTTAACGGGGTTTACAAAGGTCGGTCTTACCACTGGAGGATATTTATTTCCCGTGTGTGGCTTTATTAGGGTTTTTGGGATATTAGGAGGGAGCCCGATCCCGGGTAGTCGGTCTAGGGGCCATTTCGGTGCAGGGTCCAGAACTGGGTTCGTGAGCGAGTGAGCTCGGTGTCGTGTTTGAGAGGCTCATAATTCGAATTTGTCGGTTAGAGTTTGGAGTCGCGAGAGTTCTCCGGCCACTTCACAGTTTGTGATGGGGAAGGCTGGGTCGGGTTTTGGTCTGTTTTGGGCGTCTTGTCATGTGCCCGTTTTCTGAAAGGCAGTTTGAGATTTTCGATGTGTCATAGTGGCATTAAATGTGAGGGGACGTTTCAGTCGTTTCCTCCATTTTTGCCTTTTGTCTTTCCATTTTCAAAATTTTTCAGTAACTGTTTCATTTCTTTTTTTATTTCCCTCACTTTGGGTTTACTTTTTTCGTTCTCTCTCTCTATCAAAAAAGTGTTTTGAATTCTTCTCTCGGTGCCTTTCATTTTTCCTTTGCCGTTTGTGCGTTGGTCCTGTGCTTTGCTGGTGCTCCTCTTTTATGCTCTGATTGCTTGCCTTTTTTATTTTTGTCTTGCTTGTGTGTTTTGGAACTGTGTTCTGGATAGGATTAGCAGATTATTAGCGGGGGTGAGCACCACTATTTTTTGGGCGTAGTTTTTAGGTAGTGGTAAATGGTAGTTTTTGGTGTTTATTGTGATTTTTCACCGTATGGCTCTGGTGCGTTGATGGTGGTGCTACTCTCCCTTTTTAGGTATGTCTCGGCAAAGGCGTGAGGGGATAGGTGCTCCGGTGGTTCCGGCCGGTCGCGTTCCCTCGACTTATTATTAGGTGACATTGGATGTCTGGGGAACGCCGTCTCGGATGACGGAGGCGGATCTTCAACGGCTCCATGATCAGGGAGTGGTTTGCGGGGGCGGCGAGTTGGAGTGTCAGTATGAGCTCGTTCTCCTGGGTGCTGATGAGAGAGTTTGCTATATAAACCCTGACTCGCCCACCGTACCGGACTGGATGTGAGTGTACAAGTCAATGTTCACACACCTGGGGGTGTGACTTCCTTTCTCCAATTTTATCCAGGTCTTGTTGAACCGTTGTTCTACGGCGCCATCTCAACTACACCCAAACAGTTGGGTAGCTATCAGGACTTTTGAGCTCATGTGCGAGTATCTGGAGATCCTGGCTTCAGTAGATGTCTTTTTATTCTTTTTCTTGTGTACCCTACCGACGAAGGAGGGAAAGCACAAAAAGGGATATGTGTCGTTTAAGGCCCAGCCCAACCAACGAATATTCGGTCTTTTTGATGATTCCTTCCACAGATTTAAGCGGGAGTACTTTAAGGTGCACTTAGCTCGGGGACATCAGCCCTTTTGGTTGACTCTGAAGAGGGAGCGTCGTTTTGCGACGTACTGGAATTTTGGTGCCAGAGCGTCGTATCTGACGCGGGTTACATACGAGGGGTTGTTCCTGAAGAATAAGGACATCGTTGATGTTCTATGGCACATCTTTGGGAAGCGTCCGTTGAACCTCGGGATGTTATGGGAGATTCGGTGACGTGTCAGACTTATATTGGTGTGTAACTCTCTTCTTTTGCTTTTATTTCTCTCGGGCTTGTAACTAATGCTTTTTCTCTTATTTTTCAGTTCAAATGACCGAAGGCTTGAGTACCCTGGCAAGGTTGAAGGCCGCCATGGATTAGGAGGTAGGTTCGGATGCATCTTCTTCCACCCCTTCATCCCAACACCGAACTGATTCTCGGACCATCTCTTAGGAGCTGGTCTCAGCTGGGGTGGGGATCCTGTTTCCTCAGGTTCAGCTGCAGAGGCCTCTCATAAATGGAAGAGGCCGGTTGAGGGGAGCAGTAAAAACTTGGAGGGGGAAGGTCCTTTCGTGATGGATCGGAGCTTCGATGCTACGGCTTTCATTAACCAGCATCTCCTTCCCGGCACCGAGGAGTTTTTTCACGATTGTGATGTTGCTGCGAAGTCGATATATCGGGCCCTTCTCCATTCTACTGTACTAGTTTGGAAGGCTGAGTCGATGATGGCCCAGACAAGTCTTCTGGATGGGAAGATGTGCCAGTCCCAGGCTGAAGTGGGAAAGTTGAAGGAGAAGTTAGAGGCGGCGAAGACAGCTAAGTCGATGACTGTCAAGGAAGCCGGAGATGCTGGGGCCGAGCTACTCCGTTTATCCGAGGTTAAAACTTTGCTTTCGTCCCAGCTGCGGAGTGAGCGTAAGCGGGCCTCAAATGCTAAGTCTCAAGCTGCCGTTCTCCTTACCGAGGTGGATGCCCTGATAGCCGAGATGGCGAGCTTACAGAAGGAGAAAGGGGAGCTGCTGGCAGACGTGAACGATGCAATTTTTGCTGCTGAAGAGATGATGAGCGCCTAGGCTTTGGTTCTTGCACTGGATGCGGATGTGTCCGTGATGGGGGCGTTCAAGACCATCCGGGAAGGCCAGATCGTTGATTTAGAGTAGAGTATTTTCTTTTAATATTTGTAAGTTTGAATGCCGTTTTCTCGGAATGACAATTTTATTTTGTAAGACTTTATTTTTCTTTTACTGTGGCGGGTCGTTTGGCCATTGTTTGTCACTTGTTTTTGCCAAGCCGATTTTATGAATTGTTAGTTTTGTAGTGAGGCCGTCTAGGCCATTTACTGTTAAGCCGGCTCTACGACTTGCTTATTTTGCGACTAGGTCATCTAGGCCGTTTACTCTAAGCCTTTTTTGTGACTTTGTTTTGGATGGGGCCGTTTGGGCCGTTTTAAGCCATTTTTGTGACTCGTTTTTTATGGGGTCGTTCGGACTGTTTTAAGCCGTTTTGTGACTCTTTTTGTGATGGACCTTTGGTGGATCATCTTAATTTGGTATATTTGTGGATATCCATGTTTGTTTGGCCTCGGGGGTATCTGTGTATGACTCGTGCCGTCGGTTAAGGCAGTGCTTTATGGAAAAGAAAATGAACTTTTTATTAAGGTGTTGGGCCTTGTTAAAACCTCCCGAGGTGGGTAGAAAGGAGTGCCCAATAATGGTAAAATAAAAACTGAGCAAAAGATAATAGGAAAGGACAAAAAACTAAGTTACAAGTTTCTCCATTGACGTTCCTAGGTGTAGTAGCACCATAGGTTGGTGGCATTCCAGGTTCTCAATATCTTGGTTCCGTCAAGTCATTCGAGCTTGTAGGCTCCTTTTCCGATCACCGCTTTTATCCGGTTGGGGGCCTTCCCGGTTGGGAGTGAGCTTCCCTTCTCCAGGAGTGGGAGGACCGATGTTGTTCCATCGTAAGACGAGGTTGTCAGGTCTAAAGTCCTGTCGGATCAGTCCGCGATTGTACCTTAGGCTTATCCTTTGTTTTAGGACTAGCTCTCGTAGGTGAGCTATGCTTCTGACCTCGTCTGTGAGGTCTCGCTCCACTTCTTTGTTGTTTTCCTTGACAGTTCTTCGTAGGCTGGGGTCTCCGACCTCTACTGGGATGACGACTTTCAGGCTGTAAGTTAGCCGAAAGGGGGTTTCCCTAGTTGCGGTTTGGGGGGAGGTTCGGTACGACCAGAGGATCGAGTCGAGTTCATCGGCCCAAAGTCTTTTGGCTTTGTCGAGCCATTTCTTAAGGCCTTTTACTATTATTTTGTTGGCCGACTCAACTTGCTCATTTGTCTGTGGGTGCTCCACTGAATTGAACTAGTGAGAGATGTGGAGTCCTTCCAGGAAATCTCTGAATCTCTTGTCCATGAATTGGGTTTCGTTGTTCGAGATTACCACCTCGGGGATCCTAAATCGAGTCACGACATATTTCCAAAAGAACTTCCGGCATTGGGCAGCCGTGATGGAGGCCAAGGGTTTGGCTTCGATCCACTTAGTGTAGTAGTCAATGGCTACGATGAGGTATCGGAGTTGTCTGGGAGCCGTGGGGAAGAGGCGGGCGAGGTCGATCCCCTAGGTTCCGAAGGGCCTGTCTACCATTAATGTGTTGAGCTGGTGGGGGTGGCTTGGTGGAAGTCAAAGTGGATTTGGCACTTGCTGCAACTTTTGACTAATTGGAGGGAGTCCTTCGTGATAGACAGTCAGAAGTAACCCGCTCGGATAATTTTTTGGGCCAGGATTTTTCCTCCTATATGGTGGGCACAACATCCTTCGTGGATGTCACAAAGTATGTAGTCCATGCCGCCGGGTTCTACGCACTTGAGGAGAGGTTGGGAGAGTCCGTGTTTATTTATAAAGCTATCCGGCTATTGTGGTGTAGTTTGCGGCCTCCCGTTTCATGTGTTTTACTTCTTTGGGATCCTCGGTTAATGTCCCGTGTAAGAGGTTTTGAAGAATTGGGGAGGTCCATAAGTCTTGGCTTGAGATTGGGAGCTCGATAGTGGTCGTGACTGAAATTGACGGTGTCTTTAAGACCTCCTGGATTAGTGGCCGGTTTTCCTGACCTGGCTTGTGATTGCTAATTTTGAGAGTAAGTCCGTCCTTGTGTTCCATTCTCTGGGAACATGTTGGACGGTTACTCGCTCGAATTCAGCTGTCAGTTCTTTTACTTTTGCCAAATTTTATTGTAGGAGGGGGTCCTGCGTTTGGTAGTCCCCGTTAATTTGGGAGCTGACTACCTGGGAGTAACTGCAGATTTCTACTTACACCAACTTCCTTGGCTAGAGTTAGTCCAGGCAGGAGGGCCTCGTATTCGGCTTGATTGTTGGATATCGGGAATTCGTATCGAATGGACTATTCGATGATGATTTCGTTCATATTTTCTAGTATCACTCCTGCTCTTCGCGAACTGGTGTTGGATGAGCCATCCATGTGTAACTTCCACGCCTCTGTGGGTTCATTACCCGGGGTCATTTTGGCGAGGATGTTGGCCATGGCTTCTGCTTTGATGGCATTCCGGGACTCGAAGCTGATCTGGTATTGTGATAATTTGACGGACCATGCGAGCATCCTTCCTACCAGGTCTGGCTTTTGTAGCACCTGCCTTTCTGTCTGGTCGGCCCGGACCATAATGGGGTGAGTTTGGAAGTATTGTCGGAGGCGTCGTGTAAGGTCCCACATCGGTTGGGGAGGAGAACGAAGCGTGCCTTATAAGGCTGTGGATACCTCTCCCTAGCATGACGCGTTTTGACGAGTGAATGTGGGGGGCTTCGGCTATCATCCCTATCGTCAAAGGCAAAACCATGAGGCCTTGTGTGCCAAAGCGGACAATATCGTGCTAGCGGGTGGTTTGGACTGTTACACGTCGCGAGGCCATTAGCAGTGCGAAGGCAAGCTTTTCCAGCCGAGAATAACATGTCTCCGTGCTTTGGAGGACTTTGCTTATGAAATAGATAGGCTTTTGTATTCTATGCTTGTCTTCCCAGACGAGCTCTGTGGCTAGTGTTTCTTCCATTATGGATAGGTAAAGGTAGAGTGTTCCCCCGTTTTGGGTTTGGAGAGTATGGGGGCTCTACTAGTACCTTTTTTGAAGTAGTGAAAAGCTTCTTCGCACTTAGTTTCCCACTTAAAGTTGATGCCTTTTTTCATGAGTTTGAAGAAAGGGATGGTCTTATGGGCCGATGCTCAGAGGAATCGGGAGAGGGCGGCCAGTCAACTGGTCAGTCTTTGGATGTCCTTGAGATTTTCCGAGCTCCTAATCTCAAGGATGGCTCTGCATTTTTCGGGCTTCGACCCCCCATCGGGTGATCATGAAGCCCAGGAATTTTCGGCTTCCATTTTGAACGCGCACTTCGTTGGGTTGAGGCGCATTTGGTGTTTCCTTAGGGTATTCATCACGAGTTCAAGATCGCCGATGAGCTCTTCGCCGGTTTAGGTTTTGGCGAGCATGTCATCGATGTAACCTCCAACTTGGTTCTGGAAAGGTCTTGGAAGATCTTGGTGACAAGCCTCTGGTAGGTAGCTCCTGCGTTTTTCAGTCCAAATGGCATGACTGTGTAGCAGTACGTGCCGTTGGGAGTCACAAAGGCCGTCTTGTCCTCGTTGAGCCGATACATAGGTATTTGGTTATACCCCGAGTAGGCGTCCATGAAGCTAAGGTACTAGTGCCCTGACGCGGCATCAACGAGTCTGTCAATGTTTGGAAGGAGAAAGGCGTCTTTGGGACATGCTTTATTCAAGTCCGTGTAATCGACGCATATTCCCCACTTTTCGTTTGCTTTCTTGACTAATACGACGTTGGCTAGCCATGTCACGTAAGGTAGTTCTCGGATGAAGCCCGCTTCGAGCAGGGCTTTGACTTGTTTTTTTATCTCAGCTGCTCGGTTTGGTGATATTTTCCTTCGTCTTTGGGTCACAGGCTTGGCCTTTGGATCTACGGCCAAGCGGTGGGACATTAGGCTGGGATCTATGATTGGCATGTCGGCCAAGGTAAATGCAAACATGTCCCTGTTCTGCTTCAAGAGATTTATCAAATCCCCTTTCAGGTCATAGAGCAGGTTCTTGTTGATGAATGTATATTCTTCCTTGGTTTGCTCTATCTGTAGTTTTTTCATGTCCCCTTCTGGTTCTGGTCGAGGCTGGCCGTCCTGGTGTTCACCGAGGTCAGCAAGGAATATTCTGGCCAAGTCTCAGGACCTTTTGCGGAGGGCCAGGCTGGTATTGTCACATTCTACCGTGACTTCCCGGTCCCCGTGTATTGTTCTGATGGTGCCGTCATCGGCTTGAAACATCATGAGGAGGAATTTGATGAAGATGACGGTGGAAAGGTCATTGATTGTTTTTCTTCCGATGATGATGTTGTAGGCGGTGGAGTCCTTGAAGACCACGAACTCGGAGATGATGGTCTTCCTCTGGCTCCTAGTTCCGATGGTGAGCGGTAGGACTATGGAATCGTCCGGTTTGAGGAAATTGTCCCCGAGTCTGGTTACCCCATTGCGATGGGTTTGTAAATTTTCGTTTTGGAGGCCAAGCTTGTCGAAGGCTCCTCTGAAGAGGATATTGGAATCTGCTCCGGTGTTGACCAGTATCCTTTTCACGAGTCCAGTCCCGACCTTTGCAGAGATGACAAATGGGGCATCTTCTGTCGAGGTGCTGTGTTAGCAGTCCTCGGGGGAGAATGTAATCGTTTCTACGACCGGAGTGTTTGGAGCTTGGTTTCTTACGGCCAGGATTTTAAGATCCTTTTTCAATGTTGATTTTGATTTTTCCTGTGTGTCCTTTCCGGTGATGACATTTACCATTATGGTGGGGTTAGTTTTTGGACTCTCCTGTGGCGTTTGTCGTAACGTCCTTGGGTTACGTCCTTCGCGCTCCGGTGATCTATCTTTTTCCGTTCATCTTGGTTCCCTAATGAATTTGGTGAACTCAGGGAGTTTTCCGTCTCGAATGGCTTGTTTGAGGGCGTTCTTCAGGTCGAAACAGTCTTGGATTTTATGCCCATATCCTCGGTGATAGTCGCAGTACAGGCTCTTGTTGCCTTCTGTCCATTCTTTCAGTTGTCATGCCTTTGGGAGGATGTCTCGCTCCACTGTTTAGTGGTAGATTTCTGTGATGGGGTAGGCAGGGGGTGTAGTTTGAGAATTTTTCCACCCTGGGTGGTCGGTTGGTGTTTGCCGGCTTGGAGTGTTCTTTCTGAGTTTCTCTCGGTGGTAGGTTGTTACCAAGTGCCGTGTTGCCGTGCTGTCGTTTGTTGACAGCCACGACTTGACTCACCTCTTCATCATTTATGTATTCCCTTGTGACGCTTTGAATTTCGTGCATAGTCTAGACCATCTTGGAGGTGAGACGTTTCCAGAAGTCCTCGTTCATGAGGTCGTTGGTCAGACAGAGACTTGCGGCCGTATCCGTAAGTCCGTCAACCGTTAGACACTCGTCGTTGAACCTATCAAGGTATTTCCTCGTAGATTCGTCTTGCCTTTGGGTGACTTCGAGCAGGTTAATGGGAGTGTTTAGCTTTGGTGATTCTAGTCGTGAACTAGGCCATGAACTTTCTCGAAATATCGTGAAAGCTGGCTATGGAGCTGTTCGGGGGGCGTTGAACTATTTGATCGTGGGTCCGGTCAAGAGGCCCTGCATCGGACCGCATCGACGGCTCCTTTCAGGTTCATCCTTGCCTCGAAGGCCATTAGGTGTTTCTGGGGATCCTTGGTCCCGTTGTATTTCATGTCCATGGACTAAGATAAGGAAGATATTTAAATTTAAATGTCGACTAGAAGGTCTAGAAGACCAGTTTGGTTCTTCTAGAGGAAGAAGATGGGCCAACCCTGGATATCCGGGTTCGGAGGCCGTTCCGAGTGGGGGACCCGAGGGTCGAGTCCGTAACCGTTAACATAACGGTGTGAGAGATAAAAAAAAAAGAAAAAAATATTGAAGATAATAAGATAAGACTATTTTGGGTATTCTAATTATTTTTTAATAAAATCAATAGAAATTTAATCATTGGGTATCTTTGTTAAATAAAATGCATTTTTTATAAATACATCGTTAATTTTATTTTTTTATTATTAATTTTGCCAGTTTTTGAATTTTTTATAATTAAAAATTATTATTTATTCTATTTTTATATCTAATTTAATTCTAATGAATCTCAATTGAATTTTTGAAATTTTAATTTTATTGGTTCATTTTTTACATCTTGATGGTAACTAATCAGGTACAAAGATGATCCATACGACCGTTTATGGGAACCTTATTCGAACAAGGAGTGGACACAATTAAGCACCTCACTTAACACTGATGATCTAAATAATACAGTATCAATGCCACCTGTAATTGTCATGAGCACTGCTGCCACACCAAGAAATTCTAGTGCCTCTTTGGATTTTAAGTGGGATGCAAATACTATAACTGACCGTATTTATTTCTACCTACATTTTAATGAGATCCAAAAACTGAAAGCAAATGAAACTAGGTCATTCAATATCACCCTCAATGGTAAGCCAATTGATGGTCCTTTTGTTCCTAAATACCGTTCTACACAAACCAGTTACACTCCTTCACCTCATAGTGGATTCAAGACATATCGATTATCATTTTTGAGGACAGAGTTCTCTACCCTTCCACCCATCATCAATGCTCTTAGAAACTCAAAAAGATGATGGTATGTATGCAATTAATCATTCTTATCTAATCACCTATATATAAATTATATATTTACAAGTTAATGCAAGGCTTGGAAATCCATAATTAACTATAAAGTAATATCTAAAATGCCATGGCAGTTGATGCTATCACAAACATCAAGCTAGCCTATAGGGTGACTAGAAATTGGCTTGGAGATCCATGTGGCCCTGAAGCATACAAGTGGGATGGTCTAGATTGTAATTTTGATGGCGATGGGATCCCAAGAATCACTTCGATGTAAGTTTATAATTCATATATACACCTGTAGAATTAACGACAATATTAAAGAAGTAATAATCTAAATTTATTTTATTTTATTTAATATATGTAATTTTATATATATAATATTTATGATTACATATTTATTTTATTTAATATTATCTAATTATTTTAATAATAATTAAAAATATAAAATAAACAAAATTTAAATTATTTTAGATTAACTTGTTATTATCTCCCAAATATTTTTATAAAATTAGTTAATCATCTCTAAAGAATAATGGGTTAATACCGAAGTTTGATTATTAATCAGGTAAACTATCAAGAATGCATTCGAATAATTTTAGCTTTAATAAAAATGCATCTAAATTTTATTATCGACAAAATGCTTTCAAATAATTTAAAAGCACAGCAAAAATATTTAAAAAGAATATTATTTTTTTAGTAAGTGGTAAACGATTGACAAACCGTTTATGCATTTGATCCCAAATTTTATAGAAATATTTAGATAACTATTTAAAAATTATATACAAAAATTCGGATAAAAATTAGTTCTCTATCTTTTTTATTTTTTAAAAATATTATTAGTTGTTGATAAAAAATCACAAAAAATATATACTTAGCGAAAAATTACCAAATTTTAAGGATAAAAATATCTTATTTTTTTAATCATACTTGCAAAAAACTACATCAAAATTCAATTTTTAAAGTATTTTTTGAGAAACATATTTAATGTTGGCATTTTTGTCGCGTTTTTTTAAATTATTTGAAGGCATTTTTGTCGATAACAAAATTTAAATGTATTTTTGTCTGACAAAATTATTTGAGTTATTTTTTGTGATTTATCTTATTAATTAATTAACTATCAGTTCATGACATTTATGTTTGGAAATGAATGCAGGAACTTGTCTACAAGTGGATTGACAGGACACATAGTTCCTGATCTCTTAAAGCTTACTATGCTAAAGTCATTGTGAGTATCTAACTTACATTCATAAAAAATAGTTATATTCCAAAAATTTGAATTAGGCATTTTTATTTAAAAAATAAAGTATGTACCGTCTTAATTAATTTTAAATTCATTATTTTTACTCACCTTTAATTAATAAAAAAGTGGATTAGTGCCTCTATTCCAGTAGTGAAAAATAATTATTTTTCTGCTCTTGGACTGTGATATTTGAATGATATGCTCTCTCAGGGATTTATCGAACAATAACCTAACTGGGGATGTTCCTTATTTTCTGGCACAACTGCAATCACTACAAAACTTGTAAGTCAATCTCATTGTGGTAGGTTAATACTAAATAATAATAGATAAAGCATCTTAGTTGTGGTAGGTTAATACTAAATAATAATAGATAAAGCATCTTAGTTGTGTTTGTTTTGGCAGAAACTTGGAGAACAACAACCTATCAGGTTCAATTCCAAATGAACTCTTTCAAAAACAAAGAGATGGTATATTATCATTAAGGTATGCTTGATATATACTTAAAGCAATGAACTAAAATAGGCAAGTATTCTGGTATTCTTTTGAAAACTAGAAGGTAGAATTGCTATTTTATATATTATTGCACAATAAATTTAATTATATATTTTATTTGAATATAAAGTATTATATTTGACTTAAATTCTAAATATTAACTAATACGTAACATAGAGTATTAGTAGTAAATTCTAAGTGGTATCATGTTTATTTTGATATGGCTATACTTATTTTAGTGTGAGATGTATGAATATTCAAAATTGACTTCATTCCAATATCTTGGATAATTATTATAAATGTATATTTTGGTTACAAATAATTTTTATTATTTAAAGAAATTATTTAATATAATTATATATTTATTTTTATTTTATAATATTTAACTCATTTAATTAAAAATACGTAATCATATTACTAAATATTATGTTGTATTAATATATATATAGAAAATAAAAACAAAAACAATAAGCACCTAAGGCTACACATATATGCAATAATTATGGTATACAAAAAAAAAATAATAATAATGAGGGACCTAAGGCTACACTTATTTACGGTAACTATGGTATATAATGTGGCTACGGTTTACAAGTGATGCAGTGGTATTGAAAAGTATAGTCTATTCTGGTAAGGATGGAAGATGAAAAGCATAGCCTTTGGTCCTGAACAGCATTACCTGAAAAGCGCACCCTATTCCCAAACGCCAAAAGTGTAGTCTTTAGTATAGAAAAGCGTAGCCTTTGAGAATAAGCAACGGTCGAATAGACATCCCCTACTAAAGCATCTTCATAGCCCAAAAAGCGTAACCTTAATCTAAGGCATTATTTTTTTTTTTCACTTTTAGCTACACTTTTCAAGTGTACCTAAATAGGTGTTTTTCTTGTAGAGCTTTTTTCTTCTTTGCTTTTTTATTTTACTTTTATTTTTATTTTTTAACATTTATATTACAATTTATTCCAATTTCTTTATAGCTTAAAAGTTACTTAAAGTGTATGAATAATCAACATGTTTTAAGCATAAGTTCATTAAGTTTATACTGAATTAATTTAATTCTTCATACTTTATTAAATCTCAAACATAAATCAAGTACTAACTACGTTGTTTCTAGTTTACTTTCCTAGTAAATTTTTATCTTTCCATTAATATTTTACTTCTCTTTCCTCTAATTTTTATCACCTCTTTAATATTTTATTTTTCTTTTATCTTTGTCTCTTTAACATATTCTTACCATTCCTTAGATTTTTTTATGAAGAGAATTATGAGATTCTGGACTTAAAGTTGTCTTTTTAAGACTTTTAGAAAAATTTGCCTTTTTTTACCATTATTATATTATTAATAAAATAATAATATTTAATATTTAATAATATTTTATTCATAAACTTTTGAAAATTGTATTTTAACCCCCAAACTTTTTAATATATGTACTTTGACTTCCTTAACTTTTGATATTTATATTTTAGTTCCTAAACTTTCTTTAATTAATTAACTTTTAACCTCAATTTTTTTAATATTTATACTTTGATCCCGAATAATCAAACATCAAGGGTTTCTTGTTCTTCAAGAAACTCAAAGTGTTTTTCAGATTCTTCAAAAATTCATCAAATTTTCACTTGATCTTTAACTAGTTTTTCAATTTTTTTTGGTAACCGATTTTTTTTCACTTTTCAATTCCAATTTTCAGCCACTTTTTTACAACATTTCCAGCATGATTTCAACTCAATTTTATCATCAAAACTGGGCTAGAGTTTTGGTTTTCCCTGCAGTAATAATATAATAACCAAATTACAAGTTCATTTTTCATCAAATTCTCATCTAATTTTCAACAAAATTCAAGCACATAAACACCCAAAATTAAGCACAAATAAATCATCTAACAATCACTCAAGAACACAATTGATCAAAATTAATTTTGTCAAACCCTACCTTTAGTTGCTGCTCCAAATTTGGCTGCACCAAGAAAGCTTCTAACTCACTTTTTCTCCTAATATTCAATCAAAAACAACTTTAAATCTCAAAACTCCAAACTGGCCGAACCATCATCAACTCATTAGGAAGGTTTCCTCACCTTAACCTTGCTGAAATGGTGATTCCTTGGATCACAAGTCTCCTAAGCAAGAGTTTTAGAAGAAACATCAAGAAAACACTAGTTCAAGTGTGATTCCTCATAGCCGAACCAAAGAAGAGGATTGAGCAGCCACCTAACCTGAATTTGATCCAAGAAAAGTTACATTTTTTTGAAGAAGAAAAATAGAGGATCACTTTAATTGGTACGGAATTTTGATCGGAGTTTTGGTTAGGAAGAAATCAAGCTTTGAAAATTAATGAACCATGGAGTTTTCTCTCTCTTCTTTCTTGTTCATCAAGTTCGGCTAGAGGAGAGATAAGAGCTGCTAGGTGTCACTTGTTGAAAGGAGAAATTGTAGCTTAGTAAGAAGGTTTGTTATAAATATCTCAGGCGGATAATTACTAAAGGTAGATGTATTAAGACACAAGTAGTAAAATATCTAGAGGTAAACATATATATGAGTTAATAGTATAAATAACACTATTAACATGATAAACATGAGAATACAAGGTATATGATAAAATATTAGCATTACTAAAGTCATCAAAATGTACTGACATTAACCTGCATCAATAGACTTTGAGTCCGGTTATTATATTTCTAAACTTATCTCTTGTTTTAACAGAAGCAGATCAAATAATAATATAATAATACTCAAGCAGGTTAAATAATAATATAATAATAATAATATTATATTATTATTATTTATTTTCTCTCGTGATTCGAGTCTGACTCGTTAAACTGAGACTAACTACGAGAATTAGAATTTTGAAATCCTAGCAGAAGCGGCTCAAACACTAGATTTTTCGCAACTGAATCAGTAAGCTTAACTTAGTAGAGGTGCTTGCTTGATGATGATGCAGTAATAATGCAGATTAAGGTGTTTGACGATGCAATGGAGGTGTTTGCTTTACTGAACTTCCAAAAAAACTCCGTTTCTTCGGAAAAAAATTCTGTCTTTTTAAAAACTCGGTCGTTACAAGTGTACTAGCCACATTAGTCCAACTCCCTCAATCAATAATCAGACTACACACTTTTTCACCCACAAAAATATTTAGTGTAAAAAAATTTTGGTGTTATTATAGACTATCTTCTTTCACCTACAAATTCAAAACACATCTAGCCACAAGAAATTCATCATGGACTACATACTCAATATCACTATCAGAACAATCATCCAAAAATGGCATACTATTGTGATCAGAGTCATCACCTTGATCAAAATCAGATACAATATCACCCCCTCTAATAACCATTATCCTCCTGTTCGGGCAATCACTAGCATAATAACCCAAACCATGATATTTAAAGCATTTAATATCTCTATGCCTAGAAGTAGCAGAAGAAAAAGAGTTAGAATTACCTTTCTTCGTTGTAGCATAAAAACAACTTATCCTTGGATTCAACACTCTTAGTCTTTATTGTGTCATCACTACGAGATTTTGTGTGAACCACTTTAGATTAGCATGAGACAATCTTCCATACTGACTAAATCCTCTATCTCTACATAATCATGTAACTCCACCACATCAGCAATTTCTCTATTCAAACCACCTATGTCATAGTAGCCTCGGTATCCTCTTCTATATTAGCAGTGACCATAAGCATCTCCATTTTCTTATGATAGTCTTCAACGGACTTGGAGCCTTGAGTCAACCAATGTAACTTCTGATGCACTTTCCTGTAATAGTACGAAGGCACAAATCTTTTTTTTATGAGGCGCTTCAAATGATCCCAAATTTCTATAGAGTAATTATCATTGCACTATATTGTTTTCACTAGTTTATCCCACCAAAACAAGGCATAATCAGAAAATATGACTGCTGCCAAGCAAACCTTCTTTGCCTCAGAGTAATTATGACAAGCGAAAATTCTCTCCACCTTATGTTCGCATTTTAAGTAAACTTCAAGATTGTTCCTCTCTTTAAATGGTGGTATTTGCATCTTGATGTCATTGATATCACTATCCTATCTTCTATGTTGAGGTATTGTAGCCCCATAAGAGTCATCATCAGAAGGTTCATGAGCCTAACGTCAACTCATAACAGTGCCATGTTTAGTACTTTTGGACAATGTTTGTGTCATCTCCTGCCTCCATTCTTCCAATTCATTCAAGCGATTAGTCAAGTGTTGAATGATCCTTGCATCATCTCCATATCAACTAGAGTATCTTCTAAGTGGGTCGCCATAGCAATGAACTTGCAAAAATATTATAACAAAGACCTCGCAATCACTCTCACGTATTTCATTCAATAATGGACACTTGTGTATATTTTTAAAATTAAATTTTATCTTTTATTGAACTCAGCACTCTTATTTTTTATCACTATTAAAAATTTTTTGGTTGTTGTACTTTAGAAATCAAATAAAAAAAATAAAAAAATTGGATCAACAAAAATGGGGTGAAAACACAAAAAAAATAAAAAAATAAAAAAACACCAAAATATATGAAAGTGTCTATAAGGAATAAATTAACGAAACAAATTAAAACAAATTTGAGAATAAAACTAAAATATATTGTTTCTTGTGCATGCTGTGAATGCTTTTGTTTTTGTTTTTTTGTTTTTTATTTTTTTGTTTGGTCTTTTTGTTAGGGTATAAATAAACAAATATGGACTACTAAAGATTAATCTAATATATGAAATTAGATACCAAATAATACGGAATGAAACTCAAGATAAGATGAAAATAAAATAAAAAAAGAATTTCTCTACTTCAATTTTATTTTCTAATACAAAAGAAAATCACTATACTTCTCCTATTCACACCTAAGTTTTTTAAAGAAATTCAAAAAAATTTTCACTCATCAAACTTAAGAAAAAAAATGGCTACAAGATTTTAGAGATTTTTATACTTCTTAAGTTTAAAATTCTAATTCATAAGTTTACTAAAATAAAAATGGGCCAAATCATAATTGAGCCTAAAACAAATAAAATAAAATAAACATAAACATAAACATAAAATAAGTCTTAAAATAAATACTAATAAAGTTATGCAATTTGATTTAACTTGACTAACGAGAGTCTTTAATGCAACTTATAAATAATAAGATGTTTGGTTTTCTGCAATCATTAACCATTATTTTGGCTAATTCTTGATGCATTTATTGAACAAATAATTTAATCATGTTTGCAAAAAATTTTTTATTCTCCTAGTTATTACTCTTATAATTGGACCAATTGACATATTGCAGTTTTCAATTTGTTCCACAAAACTTATATTATTAACGTATTACATTATTTTCTTTATTCTCATGAAACTATACAATTTAAGAAATACTTGCAAATAATTCTAGAATATATTTGATGCATATTTCAAAAATTTATTTTTATCGAAACTGTTACCATTTGTGAGATTAGTTAAATATACGATTATTTCACGTATTAAAATTGTGTAAAGAAAATCTATTTTACAATAATACATGAGATGATAATTTATCATCTAATTTTAAAAATATAAATGCTAGATGAAAAAGTTATTTTTGAAATTAAATCCAATAAACTTTTTCTATTTACCTTACTGATGCAGGCACTCAACTTCGATCATTTTTTCTTTCTCCTTCTCTTCTCCATCTTCTTCTACATCATTTTTCTCCAACTTCATAATTTTTTGCTTTTTCTTCATTCTTCTAGAAAAGAAAACACATAAATTTATTAAAAAAATATATAAAAATTTTACTATGATAAACAGAAAAATTTTTTAAGGTAAGCACAATATTTAAAGAGAAATAAAGAAAGAAAGCACAAGAATTTGTTAGTGATAAATAAATTTTTTTTTTGAATATGCTAAACATATAACTATTTGAAGAGAAACAAAGAAAAAAAAAATAGAAATTTATTGATAATAAATATAAAAGTATTATGATGATAAACCCAAAGATTTTTTAAAGATAAAGACAACTTTTTTAATATAAATATAAGAAGAAACACAAAAAATTTTTTAGGGCAAATCCACTTTTTGAAAAAAAAAAAAACACAATTTTAGTGCTATGCAACCAAAATTTCTATGTTTTTTCAACAAAAATTTTGTAGTTTTCTTCTTTATTAGTTAACTAAAAACCTTCCTAATTCAAAACAATTTGTTTTATGCAACTAAAGTTTGTAGGTTATGCGATTAAAATTTTTGCATTTTTTTCTTTGTGTTTTAATTAAAAAATCTACACAATTTAAAACAATTTATATACTATACAACTAAAATTTTAGTGTTTTTCAACTAATATTTTTATATTTTTTTTTGTATTTTTTGTAAATTCCTCCCTCTTCTTCTCTTTATGTTTCACCCTAAAGAAGAAAAAATACAAACAAAGAAGAAGAAGAAATAAACAATATAACAATAATAAAGTAAAAAAAAAGATCCACAACAGAAGAAGAGGAGTGTGATTCACACATTATGTGAGTAATTTTTATTAAATTGGTCTAACTTAATTGGACTTAAATACCAAAATGACTTATTCACCTAGCATTCAAGAGTATTTTCATAAAAGATTTTTTTAACTTTACTTTGTTGTCCTCTCAATGTTTATTCTAGGGTGGGACAAAATCCAAATTTATGTGCCTCAACTTCATGCAACCAACAAACAAATGATACAAAGAAGAAAAAGCATAATGCAGTTATTATAGTGCTAGCATCAATTGCAGGGATATTGCTTCTTCTTGTGATTGCAGCAGTTATAACCTTTTACCAAAGCAAATATTATGGTAATCTTTCACCTTAAAAAGCAATATGGAAACTGTTACTAACTGACATTTACAATCTTTTACATAGAAAATTATATGAATAGAGAATTTCTAATTTTTCTAACTTGACATAATATGTGATTGTGAATAACTGAAAATTTTCATGGAAATCAGATGTTGATAAAAGCATTATTCTTGGAAAGCCTCGTAATTCAATTAAGGGGTCAGAATTGGAATTGAAGCAACGACAATATTCATTTAATGAAGTTGTTAAGATCACCAACAGCTTTGATAGGATTCTTGGCAGAGGTGGATTTGGAACTGTATATGGGAGTGGATCCTCTCCAGTGAATAAAAAACTGGATGGTGTACAGTGTTTAATCTAACCATTCACCATATTTTCTCTCTTATTTATTTCTGGTCCCACTATTAAAATCAAAGGTGAGAGATTGCACTGTATTTTGTCAAGTGTTGAAAAAACTGGAGAGGATCCATTTCCGGATTTATTGAGGACACTCAAGTGGCTGTCAAGATGCTTTCCCTATCATCGGTGCATGGATATCAACAATTTGTTGCAGAGGCGAGTAGTTCTCGAAAATCAAAATACGCATAAGAAAGAATGTTAAATTTTAAAGAAATCTCAATGTAAATTATATTGTTACTCTATTTGACAAAAAGATCATGTGACTTCTGAATGGCAGGTTAAGCTTCTAATGAGAGTACATCACCGAAGTCTGACTTCTCTTATTGGTTATTGCAACGAAGAAACTAATATAGGACTCATCTATGAATATATGGCAAATAATGGAAACTTAAATGAATATCTTTCAGGTACGATCCAATTATTTCTACTTTAGTTGAATTAGTCTCAAAGTCCTTATAATTTTATCAAATTTAAAAATAAAAATATAATTAAGAATATTATACTTCTTTTTATTCATGTTATTCACCAAATACATGTTAAAAGGTTTTAACATTGTGAAAGTCTCTTACTTTTATTTTTTTACAGGAGGAAACAATAAGGAAAAGTCATTGAATTGGGAAGATAGACTTCGAATAACATTGGACGCAGCCCAAGGTTAGCTAGAAAGAAAATGAATGCATATGCAAATTTCTTCGTTAACTTCTAGTTCTTAACTATCTATGCATGATTGAAATTTAAATTCAGGATTGGAATATCTGCATAATGGTTGTAAGCCACCTATAATCCACAGAGATGTAAAATGTACAAATATTCTATTAGATGAAAACTTTCATGCCAAACTAGCTGATTTTGGATTATCCAAATGTTTTGCTGTTGATGGTGATACACATGTGTCAACAATTGTCGCCGGAACTCCAGGCTACCTAGATCCTGAGTATGTGTTTAATTTTAATGATATGATTAATTATCTATTCTTTTGATGATTGAAAGAAGTTTGATGAGAGATAACGAAAAATTTTCTAACCAAATTATTATTTGATTTGCCGTGTTAGGTACACGACATCAAACAGACTAACAGAAAAAAGTGATGTGTATAGTTTTGGAGTAGTTCTTTTAAGGATAATCACAGGTCAACCGGTGATAATAGGAAGGGAAGATATGACTCATCATATAAGTCAATGGGTCAACTCCATGGTTGCTAAAGGGGATATAACAAAAATTGTTGACTCAAGGTTACAAGGAGATTTTGATAGCAACTCTGCATGGAGAGCGGTTGAAATAGCAATGGCCTCTGTGTCTGCCATTTCGATGGAAAGGCCATACATGACTGATATAGTAAAAGAGCTAAAGGAGTGTTTGGCTGCAGAGTTAGCTCGAAAACATAATAGTTGTGACATTCAAAACGAAGATTTAGTTGGGCACTTGGGCAGGTAAGTGTGAATTTAATTAGTAGTGACATGACTCCCTTAGCTAGGTAGGTGCATAGTTCATTCTTAATTAATGCTAGTTAGTACTAGAGATAAAATAAAACAGTTTGGGGATTATGCTACATTTTAAGTTCAATTTGTTGTAGTAACATTTTCTATATGCTACCTGCTACCTAGAAAGTTAGCTATTTTATCTTTTAGTTTGTTGTTTTGCATGTTATTGTATATTGTGTATAACAAGATCTATTATATTCAGTTATCATAGTAAGTCTTGTGTCTTGTATATTTTAGGGAAATTATCGTAATTATCTATCTAATAATTGAATTAAAAGAAGGAATATTACATGCTAGTACTCGTAGTAGCATGTCTAAATTAAATACAAGTGTTGTTGGCATCGCTGCAGCCAAAGAATTGGCATGTTCAGCAATTTAATATCAACACAGCTTTTCTTGATGAAAATTTACTGGGAGATATATATCACAAGGCTTTCTTGAGGTTTCTAAACTTGAGTTGGTGTGTAATTTAAAAAATTCCTATGGCTGTTTTCTATAGAAAACTTAGCTCCTAAATTCTTTCAAATTTATTTTTTATAAAGTGTCTTTTGTGGTGGCCATAATTATTGTATGGCTACAATAACTAGCATTCCACCAATTAGTACACTATGCGTAGAAAGGAGAAAGTGGTTTAATTTTGGGTTAAATGTTGTTAATCACGGTAAAATTCTTAATCAAGTATGGTAAATACAGGTAGTTGTCATTATTTCAATTTTTTTATTAGCAAAGCAACTATACTTGAACCTTTAAATGTTTGGGATATGTGGATCCAATGGTGTCCACATCAAAAAATCTCACCAACCAAAACCAAGCATAAGCCCAAACCTTCTTTTAACAAAAAACACCCTCGGGCTAGCAACCATGGTACGTGTAACACTAAGCTTTATTTGCTTCAGATTTTGAAATAAACTGGCATCATTCTTAAGAATGGAGGTTGTCCAATCTATCACCCAAGAAAAAAAAAAAAAGGCATAATTCCAACACTCGGTCATATCATACACGACACTATGTAACGTCATTCACACAAGCATAGATCTCACCTTTTTCCCATCAATCTCGCTAAATAATCAACAAACATTCTATCAATTTCTACTAACTCTTATTTATGATTGTATTTAATAAAAGTATTTTTGTAGATCTCTAATTATCTTTTTTATGACCGTATCTAATAAAAATATTTGGTGAATTCTACTCTACCCTTTCTAAAATAGAGGGTAAATTACCCCTTGTGACATATACAGTGATTATTCATAAATTATTCTTCTACCAGAGTTTTAAGATTCACGTTATCTTCTCTTTTCTTTTCAATTGACGCGATGTTTATCTTGAAATTTGATAGTAGTGTTATTTTTATAATCTGCACCAAATACACCTCTTCTTCAATTTTAAAACCATAATTCCTCTCAAATCCAATCACCATTTCCAATCAATTAGGTTAGGATTTTAAACTTGTTCATATACTTTCAATCTCTCGTTTCAACGAGCACATCTGTTAATTTTTCAGCTCTCTCTTTCCTAAGATTTTCTTCCTAGTATTTTTCTTAAAATTCAGTCGGATCAACAATGATACTCCTCTTCAAATAACCAACCCCCATAGTCTTGTATAACTATATAACAAAAACAAACCAAAATATTAATTAGTCATAAAAACAATGAGTCAATAATTACCATCTTAGGATTTTTATTATCTGAATAATGATTGAAAAATAATTTAAGAACAATTAAAGATAAAAATAAAATAAAATACCTTGGTGTTTTCTTTCATGCACCAATTACCATCATTTTTAACTAATATATCCAAAAATTTCTATCAGTTTTTTAGCTCTCTCGTTTTTAGGATTTTCTAGCGATCGTATTAGAGATAGTAATTAGATTTGACGATTTCATTCGAACTTTGAAACTCTAGTTAAAAGATAATTTATTAATAATCATTGTATATGCCACAAGGAGTAATTTACCTTTTATTTTAAAGAAGACATGGTAGAGTTCACCAAAATATTTTTGTGAATATATCTCTTTATACATATCAATTTTAATTATAATTAAAATATAATAATTAATTATTATTAACAACAAATTGACAGATAATATATTGACTTTTCCTTCTCGTATGCATCACCAATAATCACCCCACTAACCTCACATTCTGGTTCGCCATTCGTCTATAGGTACCAGTAATAAGCAAACAACAATACACACATAATCATAACATTTCGAGCACAACATTTTCTTCAATAACATCTTCTGTACATCTCTCCTCTTTCTGACACCAAGGGCCAACCCCAAATGTCGATGAACCACTACACTAATTGACATTCCTAATCTCAAAATATCACCTATTGACAATACTATCATCGTAGTAAGTAGAAAAATTAATCGTTATTAATCTGTGAAGGAAATCTTAGCCACAATAACCCATACTCTGCATGTCATCATCTAATTGGACAATCAATCTATAGCCATCAATAGTCACCGCAAATGCGGCTTCTAGAGTCGCAGCCCTTTTAAAAACCCTCACACAACAATCTTATGTTATAGGTCTCTCTTCTTAGAGTAGTCTTAGATGGTGAGTGATTTTAAAAAAAAAATTGTTAAGTAATTAATATTTTTTTTGTATCTGTCTTATATTTAAATCTCTTTTTTTTTTTAATTTCTTTTTATTATTTATTTTCTCCCAACGATCTTGGAGTGATACTACTATTTTTAGCATCTAAATTTTTTTTACTCATTTCTATTTTCATTTTTACATATGAACTAGTGTATGTAATACATAAAATTATATAAAAAAATTTTATTAAAAAATTAAACAAAAAATATATAATAATTATTATTATAAATTTTTTTATAACATGAACATATTAAAAATAATTGGCATTTTTTTAATCAATTTGAGTTAGTTGAATTGTCATCTCATTCTTCTGTTTAACTAAGTATTTGGAGTTTGAATCCTGTTTTGTGTATACAGTAATTTATTGGCTAACGGCAGACCCTTAATAAATAGAACAACATCAATACGTGGTGGATTAGTCCTCAACCTGCTGAGTTAGAAAAATCATAGAAAAAAAAAATATATTTGTATTTAAAATAAAACAATTTTTTATTGATAGCAATACTTGTGGAGATTTACCGTTATTGAAATTTACTTGAAATAATTTTATTTGTTAGTATCATATTTATTCTTGAAGTCAAAACAATCATATTTTATGACTTGATTTTCAAGTTTTCAAACTTATAGACTTATGTCGTTACAAAAGATATTAGATTAATTAATATTTTTTGTAACATTACCAGAACATCATCGTTGAGTATTAATGTGAAGAAAAATCAATAACAACTTTTATTATTCAATATATAATTTATTTTATTAAAAAATAAATTAGTATTGTTTGAATTAGTAAATATATTTTTTTTAATTTTTTACAATATTTTATTTGATAATATTTGCCATTAAAAAATAGTAAATGACCACACTATCCTACAATATGAAGAGGAAGGGGATGCGGGTTCGAAGTGGGGAAAGGAGAAAGGACGTGGGGCGGGGGTGGGGGGAAGGGGAGAGTGGGAGGGGGAGGGGGAAGGGACGGCGGCCACCTCGCAACCTCGCCGCCTCGCCGCCTCTGCCTCGCCGCCTCTGCCTCGCCGCCTCTGCCTTGCTGCCTCCGCCTCGCTGCCTCTGCCTCGCCGTCTCTGCCTCGCCGCCTCTGCCTCGCAACCTCGCCGCCTGTTTTCTTGCTTCTGCTTTCTTACTTTCTGTTTCCTGCTTTCTTGCTTCTGCTTTCTTGTTTTCTGTTTCTGCTTCTTGATTTGGTGTTGTTTGGTGTTGTTGCTATTGTTTGATGTTCTTGGTGGTGGTGTTTGGTGTTGATGGTGGTGTTTGTGTTGGTGTTGGTGGTGGTGGTGGTGGTGGTGGTGGTGGTTGTGGTGGTGGTGGTGTTGGTGTTGGTATTGGTGTTGGTGGTGGTGGTGCTGGTGGTGGTGATGGTGCTGGTGGAGGAGGTAATTGTGTTAGTAGTGGTGAGGGTATTTTTGTCCAAAAAAATTAAAAGGACGATTTTAATACGAAAAAAAACGTTAAGAATGATTTTAAATCCAAAATTACAATGGGGACGGTTTCGATTCGGACCCTCAACGTCAGGGACCAAAACAATACTTATCCCTTAAATATCTTGTCTCTTAAATCATGTAAATAGTTGTTACAAAAAAAATATTTATCATATATAATAATTTTTTATATATGTAATGTCATGTATATATTAGAATTATCTATTTTAATTATGTGAGTGATTATTGTTACTTTTACTTTTTCGTTACATTAGTAAATAATATTTAAAATTTAAAAAAAATAATTAAAAAATTTTCTTAATTTGAATAAAAAAATCTCTTGTAAATATATCAAATTTTTGCATATACTAAATGTTATAATATTTAATAGTATAATATTTATAATAATATTGACTCAAAATATTAATCCAAAATATATTTAGGTTTAGTAAGACTTCAAAAAAGCAAAATCAACCTAAGCCCATTGTTAGGACTCCAAATCTGACTTAGATTCATTATCTTAAGATCCAATGTAGATGGAGTCCACATGTTCTTTTTTAAATTAGTTCAAATTAGATCTCCGTTGCTAATTAGGTATGATAATGGATACTAAAAAATAGTGTGGCAGGTCCCTTTTCAATCCCTCACTTCTAGTTAAAAAAATGCCCATGTCTGGTGCAGATATTTTCTAACCACATATTAACTTACCGGCAAGTGCACCGGGTCGTACCAAGTAATACCTTACGTGAGTAAGGGTCGATCCCACGAGAATTGATGGATTAAACAATAATAGTATTTGATAGGCTTAGTTAGACAAATAGAAAAGAGTAATTGAGAGTTCAAAAGCATTAAATAATAAAGAAGAGTTTGAAGACAGGCAGGTGAGTAAGTTGGGAGTAAAATATTGAGAAGACAGTTAAGGTTTCAGAGTTATCTATTTTTCCGGATTAACTTTTCTTACTAACTATTTTAATCATGTAGGATTTAATTTATGGCAAACTATATGTGACTAGACCCTAATTCCTTAGACATTTCTAGTCTCCTCTAAAATTCATTAACTGCCAATTCCTTGGTCAATTAATTCCAAGTAGAAGCTACATGATCAAATTCCAGTTTATATGCCACAAAAACTCTAATTACCTAAAAATAAAATGATTATATGTCACGTATCCTTTAGGAGAATATATTTTCAAGCTGTTGTTCAAGTAAAGAGCTTTTCCAAGTTTTACAAGAACTCAAATAGAAAGAGGGTCATACTTCCGTTCCACCCAAATTCATAAGATAAAGAGCAAAAACAATTCTTAAATTATAAATCCATGCATAAATTAAAATAGAAAAAGCAATAAAATTAATCCATAGAAATAGACAGAGCTCCTAACCTTAACAATGGAGGATTAGTTGCTCATGGTTTAGAGTAGAAAATAAGGATTCTAATAAAATATATTTTGGTAGTCTGGGATAGAATAATGTTGAGGTGTTATCCCCCTTTTTATATCTAATCCTAATTAATTTAAAATCTATCTTTAAAACTAAAATAATATCTTTTCCTATTTTTAAAATTTGAATTTAAATTAGAATTAATTATAACAATCAGCAAATCTTCAATTGATGGATGGGGACCACTTGGCTTCATTAGGATCCATGCCTAACTTCGGCTTTAGTGGGCCTAACTTGGGCTTTAGTGCGCCTAACTTGAAGTGGGCAGGACCAATCTCGCGTATTGTTGTTGTGTCTTGCGCCTAACTTAAGAAATCTCAAGTTAGGCGCAGCTTTGGCAGTGAGTTCAGAGAAGAAGTATAGACTATTATATATCGTTGGAAAGCTCTAGAAGTTAGCTTTCCAACGCCATTAGAATCACGTCCATTGAACCTCTGTACCTTGAGTTATTCAGGTTTGAGTGCAGAGAGGTCAGGGTTGACAGCATCATTCGCCTTCATCTCTTCTTCTGCAGAAACTCCATCAAATCCCACTGAATGCTACCTAAAATAAACAGAATTGCACAAGATTCAAAGTAGCATCCATATTGGCTAAAAGATAATTAATTCTTTATTAAACTCAACAATTTAGATACAAATTCACTAGGAAAAGATATGAAAGATGCTCACATATCACAACACCAAACTTGAACTGTTGCTTGTTCTCAAGCAACCAGAACTAATATAAGCTTAGGATGTGAATTTACATGTGAATGAGAGTTAAATTAAGCTCATGTCTCTTCTTATAGTGGGGTTTACAACTGCAATCCTGAATAGTTTTGGCATCTCACTTTATACTTTGAAGTTTAGAATGATTGGCATCCATAGGAACTCAGAATTCAGATAGTGTTATTGATTCTCCTAGTTCAGCATGTTGATTCTTGAACACAACTATTTATGAGTCTTGGCCGTGACCCTAAACATTTTGTTTTTCAGTATTACCACCGGATACATAAATACCACAGACACATAACTGGGTGAACCTTTTCAGATTGTGACTCAGCTTTGCTAGAGTCCCCAGTTAGAGGTGCCCAGAGTTCTTAAACACACTCTTTTTGCTTTGGATCACGACTTTAACCGCTCAGTTTCAAGCTTTTCACTTGACACCTTCACACCACAAGCACATGGTTAGGGACAGCTTGATTTAGCCGCTTAGGCTAGGATTTTATTCCTTTGGGCCCTCCTATCCATTAACGCTCAAAGTCTTGGATCCTTTTTACCCTTTGCCTTTTAGTTTAAAGGGTTATTGGCTTTTTCTGCTTGCTTTTTTTTCTTTTTATTTATTTTATTTTATTTTTTTCTCTTTTTTTGCAAGCTTTGTGTTTTTCACTGCTTTTTCTTGCTTCAAGAATCAATTTTATGATTTTTCAGATTATCAATAACATTTCTCTTTTTCATCATTCTTTCAAGAGCCAACAATTTTAACATTCATAAACTTCACTATAAAAAATATGCACTGTTCAAGCATTCATTCAGAATCACAGAAAATACCACCACATCTAAGTAAGTGAGACTAATAAAGGATTAAAGCAAAAACCTAGTGGGCAATACATGAGACATCTTTCAAAATTGAAGCACTTAACAGAAAAATTAAATTATAACCTATGAATCTACTAATAAAGGATCATGCAGCAAACAAAGCAAAATAGCAGAAAATCGGAACATACATAATAAAAGGGGGAGGGAATAAAAATGAAAAGAACTCAACCACCTTAGTTATCTGGACGGTCATTTTATTCTTCAGGTTGTACTCCTCAGTGAAGATGATTCGCCTCCCTTTTGGTGCCATCGGAATAGACAAAAAATTCTTAAGCGAAGCATCAACACCAAACTTAAATGTTTGCTTGTTCTCAAGCAAAGAAGAACTGAAAATAAAAAGAGACAGATATTATGAGAAAAGAAAAATAAAAGGATAAAAGAACAAGAGAGAATTAGGATTGGGAGAGAGAGAAAGAAAATTAAAACTGGGCAGTGAAGGCGACGCGTACGCGTACGACACGCGTACGCGTGAGTTGCGAATTTCCTTAATGACGCGTCAGTGTCAGGCACGCGTCCGCGTGCCCTGGGTTTTGCGCGATTCGCGCGAAGCCAGCCGCACGCACGCGCAACTCTCTGTTCACTTTATTTTTTTCACGCACACCCATATGACGCGTACGCATCAGCGACGCTTGCGCGTCGTGTGCTTTTTTTTTTTTAGCCTGAGGTGTTCGGTTCCTGTGATAAAATAGCTGCATGATCAGAAAATTATTAAGAACTTAATAAAAATCAAATAAGTAAGAAAACTACTACTAATAAAAATAAAACAAAATAAAGTTGAGAATGAAAAGGAATGATCACACCACAGTAGGTTGTCTCCCACCTAGCACTTTTAATTAAAGTCCTTAAGTTGGACATGTGGTGAGCTCCTTGTCATGGTGGCTTGTGCTTGTACTGATCCAGGAATCTCCACCAATGTTTGTAATTCCAATGGCCACCAGGATTCCAAACTAGGCGCATGACGCCTTCGAGCAAGTTGAAGCAAGTGACAAAGCCCTATGAGTGTTGATTGTGGGAATGAATTCCAAGGTCCCAAACCTTGCTTTTATACCCGTCTCCTTGTGGATCACCATTATTCCCACCGGGTGGCAAGCGATCTGAATTCTCATAGAGACATCCAAACAACCTTCTAAACCCATTCAATTGAGCTCTACACCAATTCTTGCACTTCAATTTGGAGCATGCAACCATATTGAACCTTGCTTGACAACTCTTACCACTAACCATCTTCCTCTTACTTTTAATACCACAAAGAGCTCTAAGTTGACCATCCATCTCCAATAACCCATATTCAAGTGGGAACGTAAAGGTTAAGGATAGGAATTTTACACACTTGAATGTTGTATTGGATGGTGATGGCTTTGGGAGAGGTCTTGCAAGCTCTACTCCCTTGTGTTCTTCTTTGAATTCTTCTACTTCTTTGCAAGCTTCCTCAATTTTAACTTTTTCCTCTTGGTAGCTGTCTTCTAATTCAATCTCTTCTTCATTGCTTACCAAGGGCATGGGAGGTTGTGCATCTTCCTCATTTGTGGGTGCATCTTCCTCCTTTGTTTTTGCATCTTCCTCTTCTTCTATGTGTGAGGATGGAAAGTTCTCTAGTTCACTAGAGTATGAACTCCTTTGATTGATTTTCTCACTTTCTTCTATAGGATCTTGTATTATATCTCTTGGAAAGGAATTTGCTTGCTCCTCTTCCTGTTGCTTGATAATCAACTGCACATGTTTCTCTACATTTTTGACACTCGTCTTTATATCATGTAAGAATTCTTTCATGAGAAGCTCAAGATCTGATGGTATTTGAGATGAATAAGGAGGGGGTGATGGTTCTTGATAAGTGTAAAAAAAGGATGGTTCTTGGTATGAATAGGGAGATAGTGGCTCTTGATATGGGCAGAAAGATGATGGTTCTTGATATTGGTAGAGAGGTGGTGGTTCTTGATATGAATATGGAGATGGTGGTTCTTGATAGTTGGAACATGGAGCCTTGAAGTTTCTTTGGTTTTGACTTTACCAACCAAAATTCGGATAGTTTCTCCATCCACAATCATATGAATTACTACTTGGGTGGGAGTAGTAACCCATGTGATCTCTCTCCATTATTTTCCTTAGCACAACACACTAAACAGAATTAAACGCACCATGTAGTAAATAGGAAAGTAAAGAAGAAAGAACAGAATTCTAAAAATTAAAATAAGAAAATTTAAAATAAAACTAACTAGGAAACACCAAACTTATTTTGAGAAATTAAGAAAAGATAAATTTAATTAAAACTAGAGCAGAGGCGCAAAAAAAATGAAATATTAAAAGAGGAATAAATAATAATAATAAAAAAACGAAAGTCTCTTTTTTTTTATATATTTTAAAATTAAAAAATAAAATAAAGCAAAAGAAAGAATCAGGGGATGGGAGAAGGCTAACGAAAAAAATAATAGATAAAAATTAAAGTTAAAGAAACTAAAAAAAAAACGAAACAGGGGGAGGGGAGTGTTAACGTAAAAAAAGAAAAGAAGGAAAATTGTTAATTTTATTTTTTTTTTCGAAAAATAATAGAACAATATTTAAATAAAATTAAAATTAAAACGTCTAATCTAAACAATCAAATAACTAATAATTGTTAATCACAGTCAATTTCCAGCAATGGCGTCAAAAAACTTGGTGCGGATATTTTTTAACCACAGATTAACTTACTGGCAAGTACATTGGGTCGTACCAAGTAATACCTTACGTGAGTAAGGGTCGATCTCACGAGGATTGATGGATTAAGCAATAATAGTATTTGATAGGCTTAGTTAGACAAACAAAAAAGAATAATTGAGAGTTCAAAAGCATTAAACAATAAAGAAGAGTTTGAAGACAGGCAGGTGAATAAGTTGGGAGTAAAATATTGAGAAGACAGTTAAGGTTTTAGAATTATCTATTGTTCCGGATTAACTTTTCTTACTAACTATTTTAGTCATGTAGGATTTAATTTATGGCAAACTATATGTGACTAGACCCTAATTCCTTAGACATTTCTAGTCTCCTCTAAAATTCATTAACTGCCAATTCCTTGGTCAATTAATTCCAAGTAGAAGCTACATGATCAAATTCCAGTTTATATGCCACAAAAATTCTAATTACGCAAAAATAAAAGGATTATATGTCACGTATCCCGTTAAATCTAGATAATTAAAATTTAGGAAAATATATTTTCAAGCTGTTGTTCAAGTAAAGTGCTTTTTCAAGTTTTACAAGAGCTCAAATAGAAAGAGGGTCATACTTCCGTTCCACCCAAATTCATAAGATAAAGAGCGAAAATAATTCTTAAATTATAAATCCATGCATAAATTAAAATAGAAAAAGCAATAAAATTAATCCATAGAAATAGACAGAGCTCCTAACCTTAACAATGGAGGATTAGTTGCTCATGGTTCAGAGTAGAAAATAAGGATTCTAATAAAATATATTTTAGTAGTCTGGGATGGAATAATGTTGAGGTGTTATCCCCTATTTATATCTAATCCTAATTAATTTAAAATCTATCTTTAAAACTAAAATAATATCTTTTCCTATTTTTAAAATTTGAATTTAAATTAGAATTAATTATAGCAATCAACAAATCTTCAATTGATGGATAGGGACCACTTGGCTTCACTAGGATCCACGCCTAACTTGGGCTTTAGTACGCCTAACTTGGGCTTTAGTGCGCCTAACTTGAAGTGGACAGGACCAATCTCGCGTATTGTTGTTGTGTCTTGCGCCTAACTTGAGAAATCTCAAGTTAGGCGCAGTCTTGGTAGTGAGTTCAGAGAAGAAGTATAGACTATTATATATCGTTGGAAAGCTCTGGAAGTTAGCTTTCCAACGCCACTGAAATCACGTCCATTGGACCTCTGTAACTTGAGTTATTCAGGTTTGAGTGCAGAGAGGTCAGGGTTGACAGCATCATTCGCTTTCATCTCTTCTTCTGCAGAAACTCCATCAAATCCCACTGAATGCTACCTAAAATAAACAAAATTGCACAAGATTCAAATTAGCATCCATATTGGCTAAAAGATAATTAATTCTTTATTAAACTCAACAATTTAGATGCAAATTCACTAGGAAAAGATAGGAAAGATGCTCACGCATCAATGTCCCCTCTCCATCTTTGCAAGTCCTTATTTAATTATCTCTTTAGGAAATACAAATTTTATCGAGTATCTACAAATATTCTTTGGACATTGTTAAAAAAATAACAACAAAAAAAGTATAATATAATAATCATAAAATAATCAATTCAATATAATTCAATACAATTCATAACATATTCATTATGAAAAAAATATTTAAAAAAAACAAAAATATATTCTAACATAATAGCATAACATAAATTTTTTTGACGTTATTCAGCGATGTAGTGAACGACTTGAGAGATAGAGAATGTGTATGTGAGAGAGATCAGAGAGAACTGATGCTGTAAATGAGTAAAAAAAAAGAAAAAAAAAAATCAAAGTGGAGACAGAAATTGAGGAGGTTACTAAAATTAAGAAATATATTTATGTATATATTAGAATATATCACCAATTTTATATACAAAAAAGCATATCACTTTTATTATATGAAAATTACTTAGATACCTTTAAACGTGATTATAATAATTAACTAAATATTATATATTTTTTAATAATTTATATTTAATAATATAACTGTTAGTTTGTTGTATCTGTAAAACCTGTAATTATAGTAAAAATATAAGATATAATGCAAAAAAAAAATGACATAAATTTTTTTTTAAAAGAATATATTTTTTGTTCATTTTCTTACATACATGTCTATCTTTTTAAATTATAATTTTTAATTGATATAAATTAATGACAGTTAAATGTACCCAAAAAAAATTAGCAATTAATAAAAAATAAAATTTAAATAAGGTAAACATGTTCTGTAAAATTTGAAATAAAATAAAGGCCTTTAATGATGACATTAATCATAATCATGTATACTTACTTTAAGATTTATATTTTAGAAATTTAAAGTATTGATATCTTGTATTTTTTATTCAATTTTAGAATATCACAAATATTAGTTGCTCTTTTATAATAGTAATTCTTTTAAAAAAATAAATATAATTAAATGATCCTAAAAATATACAATTATCTAAAATATAACATCTATGCAACAACTGAAATTTAATTGATAATATAAAGTTATATATAATATTATATTGTAATTAAATAAATATTTAATTAAAGAATTTAATATTTATATAATATAAAAAATAAACTAAAATTTAAGCTCAACCATAATAAAGCGCTCAAATTTAAATTTTTATAAATCAAATTATATTATTTTTTATTAAAGTAAATTATGTAATAAAAAAATTTATAAGATCATATTATAGTGTATTGATACTCAAATAATAGAAATAAGATAATATTAATTAGTGTTTATATAATAGTCTAAAATTATAAAATTACATATTCATTATATATATATTAGTAGAAAATATATAATCTATTCCTAAATAAATAAAAAATTATTATTAAAAGTATAATATGTAGATAAAAAAATAAATTATAAATTGTAAAAACTATCTCTAAAATTTATTACATAAATAGTAAAAATAATGTATCTATATAAATTAAATTATATTAAATTGTAAGATATTTAATCAAATTAATTAATTAGTTGTAATTGATTTGATTTAATAATTTAAAAAAATTGAATAACACTTTTACTCTAAATAATCTAAATTGAAAATAAGAAAAATATAAGTAAATTATATAATACAACATAATATTTTTATAAGTTTTTTTTATAACAAATCTAATGGCAAAATATTTATTATTATCCGTAGAATATTCTAATTTCACAATTATTTAAACTTTATTTTTATAAAAAATTATATTATTTATTTAAAAAAAGAAAAAAATATATTCACTATTATCATTTTAATAAAATATAAAATAGATATTAAACAAATTTTTTTAATAATTAATCAATCACAAATATATATCAGAGACATAAAATTTAAGAGCATACACAATAAATATAACACTCACTCCTTACACTAACACATTAAGATCATCATTAAAAGCCTCTTTAACACAAATTAAACATATTAACATACAATAATAAAGAAACAATCAAATTCAAAAAAATTATAAAACACTCATGATGTACTACGATTTTTAGTATTGAGGAAGCTTTAATCGTTTATTCTTTTATTAGCCCTATTTTTATCCACTCTACACTTTATCTACGAATATGCCACGGGCCAAACCCTTACTTAAACCTTTCAAAATTTCATATATTCTTGCCAAATATAATATTATTATACGTCATCTTTTTTTTTTAATAGAAACTACTGAATAGAAGAATCATTAATTAAAAGACGAGGTTCTCTTCTAGTATATATGACTTTTCATGATAATAAAATAAAAATAAAAGTATGAAACAATAGTGTGTTTTAATTTTAATTTTTTAATAACTAAATTTGTCAAAACATAATCAATAAATAAATGACAACTGATACCGATTAAATATACTTTGAGTATAATAAATGTTTCATTATTTTGTACAGAATAATATTAGTTTTAATTTTTATATTTATTATTATTGGATATTAAAAATAAACAATGTTTATATTATTTGTATTTTTTTACCTTTCTCAATTCTAACTATGATTAGGCCTAAAAATTTGCTACTTACTCATCTCATTGAAAACAATATAATCTAATCAATTTTTGTCTGATAGTGTAATATATTGGCATAATTTATCTGATATTGTGATTGATGTATTTTTAATTTGGATACTATTTTAAAGTTTATATTAGACTATAATTATACTTTTGTGTGTTTATTTATATTTTATTTATTATTTTATTATAAAATAGTTATTTTGATTGAGCCAGTAAACCAATAACTAAAACAGTCCAGTGATTGGAACCAAAAAACCTTGCTCAATACATTTGATTTGATTTAATTATTAGATGAAAATATTTCAATTTTTTATTTTATTCATAGATTTATTTTTTTAATGACTAATACATTAATTAAATTAATTAATTAATACACATAATTAGTATAATTTATTTGGTTTAATAAATTAAAAAAATAAATTAAAAATATTACCAAAACATTAAAAGAAATAAATTAAGAATGAAATAATACCAAAATAAATTAATATAAATTATAATAAATTTTAATAAATTATGTTATATTTAAATATCTAATTAAATTAATTAATCGATATAATTAATTCATCATAATAAATTATATTTAATAAATAAAAAAAATCAAAAACATTCTCAAAATATAGCACACCAACTCTATAAATAGTTTCATATAATCTCTCAAAACTCCACTATTTTCTGTAAAAAGGTGAAATAAATAGTTCCGTATGATTTTTAGAAAAATATTTGTGTAATGGCGTATTATTGTTCTTAATTTATTTTTATTTTTAGACATGATAATAAGTGTGCACACCCTTTTTAAATGAAATAGACAAATGGAATTGTCAAATCATTGCAAAAATAAAAACCTTTTGATAATAAATAAATCTCATTATTATTGTTAAAATAGTTGTGCTTGAATCATTGTTAATATATATATGTAGCATTTAATAAATCCGATAAAATAATGTGAAGCAACAACAAATAAGCCTGAAACCAAAGAAGAAAAAGAAGAAAAGAATATGGTGATGAGAGTCGAAGGATAAAATAAACAACTTCGTATGCAGCTATTATTATAGTTTGTAAAATTATTTAGAACAAAAAAATAAAAATAAAAGGTAAAGCGAAAAACCAACTTCGAAAAAATATGAAAAACCACCGTTCGGAGTATTTAAGTATTTATATGTTCAAGAATAAGGAGACGTGCCCATCAAGATAATTTATTATTCACATTATAATTTCTTACCATGATTCTCATATAATAATTTATTCTATTAAATTAGATTCATTATTCCATGTCTTTTCTTTCTATTATTATTTACGAAAGTCAAATATAATTATGAATTTTTAGATCATTATGATATTTTAAAATATTATATTTACAACTCTAAATTAATCAATATATATATATATATATATATATATATATATTTTGATTAATTTATTTTTAATATATATTTATATTTTAATATATATATTTTATACAAATTAATCTCTTATATCCATATAATATCATTAATATTTCGTTTTTGAATATTTTTTTTTATTTTTTATTAATATCATCATAATATCTTTTTTTTTTACTAAATGTCATGGTTATTAATTATGTATATATAGTAAGATGATTGAAAACTGACATATAGTTGATAATTTAATAATATTTAATAATTTTTAACTATTAATTTTATATAAAAATATTTATAATAAATTATATAGGTGACAATAATTTTTTTAACTAAATTAATGTGTATTTATTATTATATTACATTCAATTAGAATAAATAATAAATCATCTATTTTGTTATGCCCCTTATAAAATAATAAATTAAAGTAATTGATAATAATTGATTGATATAAATTATAATAAATTGTGTGATATTTAAATATCTAACAAATCAATTAGTTAATATAATTAATTCATCGTAATGAATTGAATTTAATGAGTTAAAAAAATAAATTAGAAAATACTCTCAAAAGCATGCCACGTTAATTCTATCATTAAGCTAAGCGTAGAAATTCGATTTTTATATAATAGAATAGATAGAATAGATTTTGGTTTTTCATTATGCCAAATGTTTAAGTATAGGTTCTATTAGGAAGTTATGGAAGTGAGGCGTAAATGATCAAATAAGAAAAATATGAAAAACTAGGCAAAATCCAAGATTTTAAAAATCAAATTCATCATTAACCTGATGAAATTAAAAATTTGAAAGTTTAAAGATTTAACTCAGTTATAATAAAATAATATATTATATATAGAATATACAATTTTCTAAAATTAATTTTTTGTAATTTATTATTTTAAACTAGTTAACTATTAAAAAAGTACATCGGTTTGACTATTTAATTGTTTTTAAAAAATTTTTTATTGGTTCGCTGCAAGGCTGTTTTTACTTTAAGCCAGACTGATTTGATGGCCAATTCATACTACTCCTTTGATTTATGAATTCCCAAATAGAATGGAAAGCATCTCTTTAATTTTTATCAAGATTAGCTATCAATTTAGTATCCAAAAAATTCAGTCGCAGATAAAAAAGTCTTTGAAAGATATTATTGACAAAACAGTTCCTGAATGATTTAAAAATATGACAAAAATAACCAATAAAAATATATTTTTTGTGAGTGACAAAACACTTTCATATTTAGCAAATAATTTATCAATTTGATCCTCATTTTTGTCGTAACATTTGAATAAATATTTAGAAGGTGCAAAATAAATTCGAGAAAAAATTTGATCTCTAGATTTTTCTTTTTATTTTGCAAAAAACATGTGATCATTCACAATAATTTTTTTTAAAAAAATTATTTGACATGAAATTACCAAATTTTAAGGATGAAAATATATTATTTTTTAATAATGATTGCAAAAATACAAATGAGGGATTTTATAAAACCACAAACTATTGGCAAGTGCACCGAATCGTATCAAGTAATACCACAAGAGTAGATTATCACTCCCACGAGGATTAACGGACTAAGCAAGTAATGATCAAATGACTAATCTAGTCAGACAATCAAAATTTAGGATTTTAGAAATCGTTAACATAAAACAGTGAATTAAATAACAGCAAACAGTAATTGTTGAGAAAGCAATATGATGGAAAGTGTTAAGGTTTTAGAGATGTTAAACTTCGGGAATAATATTTTTCACTTTTTACTTTAATCATGCACGATATATCTATGGCAAATCATTAGTAATCAAACTCCAATCCCTTGGTAATTCAATTTCTCTTAACTTAATAAACCACAAATACGTTCATTGATTTATAAACCACACAATTCACAAGAATTAACCCTAGTTGATTCTATGTTACTTATCAAGTCTATTTTCAAACACTTAAAGAATCGTGAGAAGGAAGTTTCAAGCTTAATTCAAAAAATCAAGTTTTCCAATATGATAATTAGAATTCATTTAAGATTAGAACTATTTCCTAATAGATTCAAATCCATATGATGAAGAACGAAAACTCTTTCTTGAAAAAACATCAATGCATTAATCAAAAGGAGAAAATCTATAACATTAGTCCATTAGAATCAACAGAGTTTCTTGTAAGACCCAGAACTTTTGAAAAGTCTTATTATGATCAAGTCTCAAATCCTACAATTATTTATAGCCTTAATTTCAGAGATTATTTTATTAAAGATAATTAAGGCAAGTTTTGATTTATTGGATTTGAGATAAGCTATGATTATTATCCAATTTTATAATTATTGGATTATTATCTATATTTGAATTATAAAGTTGATAGTTATAAAATAATAAGTATTTTATAATGATTTGGATTGGATAAGTAATATTTTAGAATATTGATATTACTATTTTGGAAAATGAAGAAAATAAGTATATTATTTCTAATTATTTGGTGGGGACATTTTATTGAAAATAATTTATGAAATTGATGAGCAAATAGTATTTTTATACATTATTATTAATGGATTAGAATTTATTTCTAATTACTATAATATCCCTATTTTTATTTGAAATTACTAAAATGTCCCTAACCCTAATTTTTCAAAATAAGGAAACCCTAACCCAGTAACCCGTTACCATGACCCGGTTCCCTTATCTCCATACACAGCAACAGCAGCAGATCTTTTCCCCTTTCCCCAATAGAACGCAACACCCATGGTTTCCCCCTTCTCCATAAACAAAGAAACAGAAAACACAGAAAGGGGAGATCGGAGGGGAACGCAGAGGGAAGCAGGGGAGGAAGAGAGACACGGCTAGCAACGGTGGGCATCGCCGTCGCCGCCGAGTTGCCAGCCGCCGCCGCCATGGCGCACCGAAGGAAGAACGGGAGTGAGGGAGCTTAGCCGCGGGAAGGGGAGGCGCGGGTCTGACTCGTCCCCGCAGATCCGCCCGTTCCGACCCGTCACCGTCGCGAGGAGGAGAAGTCCCTGTCGCCGTTCCGTTAACGCCGCCATCACCACCGTCCTGTCTGTGGGGCTTGAGCTCGCGTCGCCGCATTGATTTTCGGCGCCACCGCAGATGAGACTGGAGCAGACACCACCACAGACGAAGAAGAAAGGGGCGCGCGCGGAAGAGGTGAAGCTGTCGCTGTCACCGTCGCGGGTGGGATCGTCGCCGTGCCTGGTTCCCGTTGCGGCTGGACTTCGACCGCCGCCGTTCCTGTTGCCGCCAAGCATAGGTTAGCACTGCCAGAGCTCCTGCCACCATGGGGACCGTGAAAGGAGGAAGGAGAAGTTGTTTCCGTTACAGCCACTCCCGGAGGAGAAGTCAACCGCGCCGCCGCGCCTAGCTGCCGGAAACGCCATTGCTGTCGCTAGACGGCTTTGTCGGTAAGGATTTTTAAGCTGGTTCTCCTTTCTGTTGAGCTTCTGGGAACTTCATTGTCGCTGCATGTTGTTCAGGTCCCTGCTGCTGCTTGGGGCTAACTGCCGGGCTGCCGCCGAACCGGTTCGGAGACCGCCGTCATTTCGGTTCAGCCGTTCCTTTGGTTCGGTAAGCGTTTCGATCTGAAAGCCCTCTATTTACTGCTCTATTATACGTTGAGGAGTCGTAGCATTTGTTGTTATGAGAGTTAATCTCGGTTATTATATATTGCGATTAGAGTCGTTGTGGTTGCTGAGGAAACGGTTTGGAGCTGAGGTTTTGGTAGTCGGGATTTTGATTGTTGATTTTGGGTCGAGGCGGAAAGGACGCTGTGATGCCTTCGAGTTATGGAATTTGCATTTTGAGGTAGGGGCGCTTTCCAAAAACTATGTTTTATGTATTGGAATTATTACATATGGATACTGATGTGAGATATTGTGTATTTGGCGATTGTATCTGCCTTATGTATTATTTGATTGACTCGAATGATTATGGATGTTGGCTTGGCTGAATTGTTGTGTGGCTTGTGAAATGTAATGTTTGAAGTTGATTCTTTAAATATTTGAAATGAGTTTAATCCGTTGAGGATTGGTTTGAATTGAGTCAATTATTTTGATGATGTGGAAGATAGAATACTCTTGAAATTCAGCCTGTGTTGCTTTAATTGATTTGGTTTTGATAAACGATTTATTGCTGAACCGATTCTTTAAAGCTTTGGAAATGAGTTAAATCGGTTGATATTGAGTTGATTTTTGAAATGGCTTCCTTGAGATATGCCACTGAGGCGACTGTTGGATTTAGCTTGCTTTTGAATTGATTTCTGGTTTTGAGCTGTTGAAAAAGAATGAGAAACGGTTTAGTTGGGACCCGAACCGGGTGGCAAAAGTCCAAGTTTTAGGGGAGGTGCTGCCGAAATTTCTATAGAATCCGAGTCCTTATTTGAGATGTTAATTGGGGAATTTTGAGTTTAATGCCTTTCCTATCTATTTTGAGGATTGTGAAATTATGGCTTCTTTATTACCTTTACTTAGAGCAATTAAGAAAGCAATGAAGTTATGATTTGAAAGAATTATTGAAAAGAGAATCATGATTTATCCTTATTTTCCAAGAAGAACAGTATGTCTTTGGGTACAATTCATTTGAAAGAGAATTTTGCTTTGAGGCTGTTTTAAAAGGTAAAACGGGTTTATGTTTTTCTCTATTAAACACAAAGATTGTCCCTTGGGAGAGTTTTCGTGATTTTAAAAGGAATTGGATTTCGATTGATGAGCCTCATTATTTTGACGTTTTAAATAAGATTCAAAGTATCTTTTGAACTTTAGTTTAACACAACGAAAATGATTCTCTTATCAGTTTGAAACGCTTCAGATTTAATTATGGAATTGAAGCCGGTTTTGTTTAAGTAAAGGAAATGGTTTTGAAAGAAGTAAAGGTTACGTGACTCGGTTTGGCTTAGATCCTATTTTCTTACTCAAATCAGAAAGCCAATGTTTTAATGATTTTAAATGATTTTGGCGAAATGAGATATGTTATTCTCCCCTAAAGACTTGGGACTCTGCCGAGCAACTTTTGTTATGAAATCCCATTTTTGTATGGGTGATTTTGAATATTTTGAAATAAATCCTTAACTTGCCATGGTTTTGGAAGTTTTGGAAAGAGAATGCCGAAAGTGGCTTTGTGTTAAAAAGGGAACTCACTTTGAGTAAATTTGACTTATGAGCCTGAGATGATTTGAGAAACGAGATTTCTAAAGCCAAGGCTGAAAAGAGTTGAAACTTGATTTCAAAGTGAAATGAATTGAGAAAATGATTTATGGCTTAAATGCCGATTTCATATATCTGATGATTTTGAATGGTGGAAGTGCTGTTTTGTTGTGAGCCGGAATGGCTGTGTATGATTATAAATATTGGTTGGTTCTGGATTGAACCGTGAGCCGGAATGGCTGTGTATGATATGAATATTGGCTGGTTCTGGACTGAACCGTGAGCCGGATGGCTGAGATGGATGTTGATCCATGGATGAGATTGAATGCATGTTTATGCTGAATCATTGATAAATGTGAATGTTGCACTTCCACTATCTGAGATACGAGTTTCCCTGGGTAGTAGCAGTGGCTAGCCACCACGTGCTCCAGGTTGAGATTTGATACTCTGTTGACCCTATGTCGTAAGTGTGGCCGGGTACTGTGAAAGTCCCGGATGAGCTCGCCCCCGTAAATATTCACCAGTGAAGGTGATGGATATGGATCATGATTATGATCAAGTTTATGATGAGTATAACTCGAGTTGGGGATGCGCGACAGAGGGACAGTCCAATGGTTAGCTACCAGGACTTGTCGGGTTGGCTCTATAACCGACAGATGATATCATCAGCCATTAGGGACAGGCATGCATCATATGCATCTACGTGACATTGTTTGGGTGTGCATATCATACTTGGTTTGCCTATGTGATTAATTGCTAATTGTTCTACTTGCAATAACTGTTTGTTTGTGCTTGCATCTTCCTTTTTGTGTTTGCTATTGGGACTTTGTTGGATTGTGGTGATTGGTTGATGGTTGGATTGTTTGGGCCTAGGGCCGTGGTTGGAATGATATGAACCGATGGTTGATTTTGGTTTCGTGTTTCTGGTTTGGAATAAAATATGAAAAGCTATTTTGGTACAGTATAGATAAACCTTTTTGAAAGGCTTTGATGTTTTGAGAATAGAATGGTTCCTCTTTCAGAAAAGATTTCCGACTTTACTTTTATTGTAAACCGTTGTTTTTGAAAAGAGGCATAAGACGGTTATAAATCACTGGCACGGTTTATCTTCATGTATCCTATTACAGTAATTCCCAAAAACCCTCTACTGAGAACCCTTTCGAGGATGATGTTCTCACCCCCCCTACATTTTTCCCCTTTCAGGATATGGGCGCAGAAGTTATGAAGAGCTTATTTAATTGTTGTTGTGATGCTCCGTATTGTTTTAGTTATGGTTTATTGTACCCTCGCCTTTATCTTAATATATTCTGTAAGAGGGATAGGGATTGTATTGGATTATGTTTGTAACATTATTTATATATATTTATGTATATTTATGGATGTACGTTATCGAACGAAAGTATCTTTGGGAGCGGTATTGCGGTTTAAAGTTTTAAACAGGCTCATATTTTAGTATTAAATAATATAAGTGTCGTCGTAATGTCCGAGCTATCAGAGTCGCGCAGCCGGAAGTGTGAGCTTTGGTAGTTAGGGTGTTACATTATGGTATCAGAGCAGTTCTTCCTGTAGAGCCTGAGGAATGGACTGACTATGCTTCAATTGCATACTCTGAGCATTTGTCATGTATTAGGTCTTGTTGAATGACGAGAATTAGAGCTTTATGCGCATGACGGTCTATTGATTAACACTGTTAGTCTTGCATTGCATAATTCCTGATATTAAGTTTGGCCGGCTTAATACTAGTGAATTATGTATATGAAAGCACTGATGGGTTATCATAGATGATATACGAGTTTCGAGTAAAGCGAATCGCGGTGTTGGGAACGTTGAAAACTATTTCTCGAGGCTATTCAGTTGTGTGTCTTGAATTCTGTTCGAGTCGACCTGTTCCTTCATGTCCTAATTTGAAGTTCTTGTTTTCTAATCCTTTTGAAAAGTAGTTTGATTTTTCAACTTTATTCCTCTATTCATATGCATTCTTGTTTGATCTTAATTGCATATGCTTGTTTGGAATCCTTGTTGCGTCTATCTTCCTCTGTTTGAGTTCTTCTTGATTCAAGTATTCTTTGATATAGCTTTGAATTTGTCTTAATGCGCTATGCCCTTTTAACTTCGGGTTCTGAGTCCATTCTTTGAGAAATTGTTGATTTAGTTTTTCTCTTACTTGACAGTGATCACAGCCAATTTTGAGATTTTATAAATTGCTGTTGATTAGATATATACTTTTCTATATATGAGACTTTGAGATTATTTATACAGTTTAACAACTATTTCTTTCTAATACCTCGCCTGTACTTTTACTAGTTTACGGAATTGCACTTACTTTAAAAGTAAATTTGACTTTCTAGTAATTTTACAATAGTTCCAATGTACATCTTCATTTGATTATGTATTTGAGGTATTCTTCAAAATTCTGGAAAGAAAGGGGATTTCTCGCTTTTATCCCGGTTGAGTTTCATTTGATAAACTTTACTTAATTCATTTTGATTTGAGTTTGATTTAGCATACTACATGGTTTATGCTATTGTTGTTCTTTTGAAAATGTTGGACTCATAGCTTTCTTCTTATGATCAGACTCGCTCCTTCTTAAGCTTTTCACCTCTATGAATGTCATACGTGATTCTGTTTTTAACTAATCTTTTACATCTTGTGAACATTACCATTGATCTTGGTTTGTCCCCTCTTGTGAATCTCATCCTTATGTGGGTCAGTTTGATTCGTTTCAGGATAGTACATTGTTTATTCTCCCATTATCTCTACAAGAGTTTTTAGTTAAAGATCTATCATTGAAGAATTACAAATGATTGAGTTGTCTTTTCTATGACTTTTGTATTCTTTTGGATCAATTTAAAACTTGTTTGATATTTCATGCTTAGTGGATCTTGTTTGAACTACTCTAATTTAAGATCCTTTCTTGCAAGGCTTGACTCCTTTTTAGTACATCTTAAACTTCTTGAATGTTCTTCTGCGATGGAGATTTCAAGAACACTTTTGGAGTATTATTTTGGACTTTTTAAAGAAGTTTTGAATTCTCTTGTAAGAAGTTTTAAACGGAATTTATTTTCTGTTTCTTGATTTAGATTGAAACCATTGTTCAATATTGATGAAGTTAATTTAAAAATCGGCATGCGCTATTTTAAATGAGGTTTTGGAAAGTTTCCTTGTTTAGTGGAAACCGGTTTGTTTGTAACGCACCACTTATTTCCTTACCAGATTGTAAGCAAATTTTTATCTCGGAGTTTCTTTTCTAAAAAGAGTTTAACTTCCTCTTTCGTACTTGCTATAAATGTTATACAGGCTTGTTTGAATATGAAATTTTGAGAATTTCGAACAAGCATCTGATTATTTCCGAGTTTTTATGAACTGCTTTTGGTTAAGTTGTGCATTTAATTATCTTTCTAAAATATTTGAGGAAATATTTTGGCTCTTAGCCAAACTTGTGTGCATTTTGTTTTAAAACTCTACATAATCTACCTCAACGTGAAATTGATTTAGAGCAAAGCCACATTTATGCTTTTGTTACTCTCTTGAAGAATGTTTATTACTTGACTTTCTTCTAAACTGCGAAGTGATTTTTCCGCAAGTTTTCGATTCTTTTATGAACAATGTATTTGGGAGTATTTTTAATCATGCTCTTAAGTTCTATGAGCTTTGCCTTGGGTTTGAGATATTCTCTTCTGTAAACCTCATACTTCTTCGACTCAGTTTGAATTTGTTCCAAACCAATGCGCTGATTTTCTTCCTATGGATCCTATTGAATTTTTTTTGATCCAAGGGTTATCTTTGAAGTTGTCAATTGAATTGTGTTTAGAAAACTTCATTGCTTGAGCATCCTTGTTTATCTAGAATTGGATACACTCGCTCAAATCTATGAGTATTATTGTTGACATTTATCTCTCATTTCTAAATCTTGTATTCTTCTGAGTAGACTCGAGAATTGTTTTGGTATCACGTGCGACTTGTAGGCATAGTAACGCGATACGTTAGTTCTTTAAGATGTGATGTGTATACGGAAGTTGAATGCGGTAGGTGTGCAACGTATAAGTTGTGGGTGTTTTATTCTTTGCGAATGGGTTTGCGGTTGTCAGGCTTGTGATCGAGTATGAGGATTGTAAAGTGCTTGATGGAGTTGGAAAGCTGAAGCTTTGAGGTTGATGTGAGATTAGTGTGCGGATGTTGAGCACGTCGTTTTAACTCCATCCTGTTTGATAGCCTTTGAGGCCTTGCCTTCCTATCACATGATTGACCCATGTTATCTTTTACATTGAGCCTACCTTGTAACGTTTGCTTTGCAATCACTCCTACCTTTACATCCTTATGCATATGACAATCAAAGTATTTGAAAATCGTATATATGATTATATTTTGAGATATTTTTGCTTCTTCTTTAAATGTGTTCAAGGGTGAACTGTTATGGAATTTCTTTCATTTTGTATCAATTTTCGAGGGCGAAAATTTTTATAAGGTGGGTAGGATGTAAGACCCAGAACTTTTGAAAAGTCTTATTATGATCAAGTCTCAAATCCTACAATTATTTATAGCCTTAATTTCAGAGATTATTTTATTAAAGATAATTAAGGCAAGTTTTGATTTATTGGATTTGAGATAAGCTATGATTATTATCCAATTTTATAATTATTGGATTATTATCTATATTTGAATTATAAAGTTGATAGTTATAAAATAATAAGTATTTTATAATGATTTGGATTGGATAAGTAATATTTTAGAATATTGATATTACTATTTTGGAAAATGAAGAAAATAAGTATATTATTTCTAATTATTTGGTGGGGACATTTTATTGAAAATAATTTATGAAATTGATGAGCAAATAGTATTTTTATACATTATTATTAATGGATTAGAATTTATTTCTAATTACTATAATATCCCTATTTTTATTTGAAATTACTAAAATGTCCCTAACCCTAATTTTTCAAAATAAGGAAACCCTAACCCAGTAACCCGTTACCATGACCCGGTTCCCTTATCTCCATACACAGCAACAGCAGCAGATCTTTTCCCCTTTCCCCAATAGAACGCAACACCCATGGTTTCCCCCTTCTCCATAAACAAAGAAACAGAAAACACAGAAAGGGGAGATCGGAGGGGAACGCAGAGGGAAGCAGGGGAGGAAGAGAGACACGGCTAGCAACGGTGGGCATCGCCGTCGCCGCCGAGTTGCCAGCCGCCGCCGCCATGGCGCACCGAAGGAAGAACGGGAGTGAGGGAGCTTAGCCGCGGGAAGGGGAGGCGCGGGTCTGACTCGTCCCCGCAGATCCGCCCGTTCCGACCCGTCACCGTCGCGAGGAGGAGAAGTCCCTGTCGCCGTTCCGTTAACGCCGCCATCACCACCGTCCTGTCTGTGGGGCTTGAGCTCGCGTCGCCGCATTGATTTTCGGCGCCACCGCAGATGAGACTGGAGCAGACACCACCACAGACGAAGAAGAAAGGGGCGCGCGCGGAAGAGGTGAAGCTGTCGCTGTCACCGTCGCGGGTGGGATCGTCGCCGTGCCTGGTTCCCGTTGCGGCTGGACTTCGACCGCCGCCGTTCCTGTTGCCGCCAAGCATAGGTTAGCACTGCCAGAGCTCCTGCCACCATGGGGACCGTGAAAGGAGGAAGGAGAAGTTGTTTCCGTTACAGCCACTCCCGGAGGAGAAGTCAACCGCGCCGCCGCGCCTAGCTGCCGGAAACGCCATTGCTGTCGCTAGACGGCTTTGTCGGTAAGGATTTTTAAGCTGGTTCTCCTTTCTGTTGAGCTTCTGGGAACTTCATTGTCGCTGCATGTTGTTCAGGTCCCTGCTGCTGCTTGGGGCTAACTGCCGGGCTGCCGCCGAACCGGTTCGGAGACCGCCGTCATTTCGGTTCAGCCGTTCCTTTGGTTCGGTAAGCGTTTCGATCTGAAAGCCCTCTATTTACTGCTCTATTATACGTTGAGGAGTCGTAGCATTTGTTGTTATGAGAGTTAATCTCGGTTATTATATATTGCGATTAGAGTCGTTGTGGTTGCTGAGGAAACGGTTTGGAGCTGAGGTTTTGGTAGTCGGGATTTTGATTGTTGATTTTGGGTCGAGGCGGAAAGGACGCTGTGATGCCTTCGAGTTATGGAATTTGCATTTTGAGGTAGGGGCGCTTTCCAAAAACTATGTTTTATGTATTGGAATTATTACATATGGATACTGATGTGAGATATTGTGTATTTGGCGATTGTATCTGCCTTATGTATTATTTGATTGACTCGAATGATTATGGATGTTGGCTTGGCTGAATTGTTGTGTGGCTTGTGAAATGTAATGTTTGAAGTTGATTCTTTAAATATTTGAAATGAGTTTAATCCGTTGAGGATTGGTTTGAATTGAGTCAATTATTTTGATGATGTGGAAGATAGAATACTCTTGAAATTCAGCCTGTGTTGCTTTAATTGATTTGGTTTTGATAAACGATTTATTGCTGAACCGATTCTTTAAAGCTTTGGAAATGAGTTAAATCGGTTGATATTGAGTTGATTTTTGAAATGGCTTCCTTGAGATATGCCACTGAGGCGACTGTTGGATTTAGCTTGCTTTTGAATTGATTTCTGGTTTTGAGCTGTTGAAAAAGAATGAGAAACGGTTTAGTTGGGACCCGAACCGGGTGGCAAAAGTCCAAGTTTTAGGGGAGGTGCTGCCGAAATTTCTATAGAATCCGAGTCCTTATTTGAGATGTTAATTGGGGAATTTTGAGTTTAATGCCTTTCCTATCTATTTTGAGGATTGTGAAATTATGGCTTCTTTATTACCTTTACTTAGAGCAATTAAGAAAGCAATGAAGTTATGCTTTGAAAGAATTATTGAAAAGAGAATCATGATTTATCCTTATTTTCCAAGAAGAACAGTATGTCTTTGGGTACAATTCATTTGAAAGAGAATTTTGCTTTGAGGCTGTTTTAAAAGGTAAAACGGGTTTATGTTTTTCTCTATTAAACACAAAGATTGTCCCTTGGGAGAGTTTTCGTGATTTTAAAAGGAATTGGATTTCGATTGATGAGCCTCATTATTTTGACGTTTTAAATAAGATTCAAAGTATCTTTTGAACTCTAGTTTAACACAACGAAAATGATTCTCTTATCAGTTTGAAACGCTTCAGATTTAATTATGGAATTGAAGCCGGTTTTGTTTAAGTAAAGGAAATGGTTTTGAAAGAAGTAAAGGTTACGTGACTCGGTTTGGCTTAGATCCTATTTTCTTACTCAAATCAGAAAGCCAATGTTTTAATGATTTTAAATGATTTTGGCGAAATGAGATATGTTATTCTCCCCTAAAGACTTGGGACTCTGCCGAGCAACTTTTGTTATGAAATCCCATTTTTGTATGGGTGATTTTGAATATTTTGAAATAAATCCTTAACTTGCCATGGTTTTGGAAGTTTTGGAAAGAGAATGCCGAAAGTGGCTTTGTGTTAAAAAGGGAACTCACTTTGAGTAAATTTGGCTTATGAGCCTGAGATGATTTGAGAAACGAGATTTCTAAAGCCAAGGCTGAAAAGAGTTGAAACTTGATTTCAAAGTGAAATGAATTGAGAAAATGATTTATGGCTTAAATGCCGATTTCATATATCTGATGATTTTGAATGGTGGAAGTGCTGTTTTGTTGTGAGCCGGAATGGCTGTGTATGATTATAAATATTGGTTGGTTCTGGATTGAACCGTGAGCCGGAATGGCTGTGTATGATATGAATATTGGCTGGTTCTGGACTGAACCGTGAGCCGGATGGCTGAGATGGATGTTGATCCATGGATGAGATTGAATGCATGTTTATGCTGAATCATTGATAAATGTGAATGTTGCACTTCCACTATCTGAGATACGAGTTTCCCTGGGTAGTAGCAGTGGCTAGCCACCACGTGCTCCAGGTTGAGATTTGATACTCTGTTGACCCTATGTCGTAAGTGTGGCCGGGTACTGTGAAAGTCCCGGATGAGCTCGCCCCCGTAAATATTCACCAGTGAAGGTGATGGATATGGATCATGATTATGATCAAGTTTATGATGAGTATAACTCGAGTTGGGGATGCGCGACAGAGGGACAGTCCAATGGTTAGCTACCAGGACTTGTCGGGTTGGCTCTATAACCGACAGATGATATCATCAGCCATTAGGGACAGGCATGCATCATATGCATCTACGTGACATTGTTTGGGTGTGCATATCATACTTGGTTTGCCTATGTGATTAATTGCTAATTGTTCTACTTGCAATAACTGTTTGTTTGTGCTTGCATCTTCCTTTTTGTGTTTGCTATTGGGACTTTGTTGGATTGTGGTGATTGGTTGATGGTTGGATTGTTTGGGCCTAGGGCCGTGGTTGGAATGATATGAACCGATGGTTGATTTTGGTTTCGTGTTTCTGGTTTGGAATAAAATATGAAAAGCTATTTTGGTACAGTATAGATAAACCTTTTTGAAAGGCTTTGATGTTTTGAGAATAGAATGGTTCCTCTTTCAGAAAAGATTTCCGACTTTACTTTTATTGTAAACCGTTGTTTTTGAAAAGAGGCATAAGACGGTTATAAATCACTGGCACGGTTTATCTTCATGTATCCTATTACAGTAATTCCCAAAAACCCTCTACTGAGAACCCTTTCGAGGATGATGTTCTCACCCCCCCTACATTTTTCCCCTTTCAGGATATGGGCGCAGAAGTTATGAAGAGCTTATTTAATTGTTGTTGTGATGCTCCGTATTGTTTTAGTTATGGTTTATTGTACCCTCGCCTTTATCTTAATATATTCTGTAAGAGGGATAGGGATTGTATTGGATTATGTTTGTAACATTATTTATATATATTTATGTATATTTATGGATGTACGTTATCGAACGAAAGTATCTTTGGGAGCGGTATTGCGGTTTAAAGTTTTAAACAGGCTCATATTTTAGTATTAAATAATATAAGTGTCGTCGTAATGTCCGAGCTATCAGAGTCGCGCAGCCGGAAGTGTGAGCTTTGGTAGTTAGGGTGTTACATTTCTAACCTTAATCAAGAAGATTAGTGACTCATGCTAAGCTTTGAAATCAAAAACAAAGTATGAAAAATGGCCAAAAGGTCCTGATAAATTTTTTTCAAAATTTCTCATATACTAAACCTAAGACAAAACCTAAGAATTAAATGCAAACTTCATTAAAACAGAATCAAATCAAATCTTCCATAATTAATCTTCAATTCTTACTGTGATTCAGATCCATCATTTGGTGATTCAATCCTTGTGCAATACAATGTGGGCTTAGAGACAACTTGAAGCTTGTAGTTCTATTGGGCATTAGGCGTGTGGCACACCCATTCACTGGCGTGTTGGACGCCAACTTCTTCAAGTCCCTGGGAGAAATCTTCTTGGGCGTGTGACACGCCACCTTCTTGGCGTGTTGCACGCCAACTTCAAGCTCCATTTGAGACCACTTTCTTGGGCGTATGGCACGCCCAACCTTGAAGTATTGCACGTCCACTTTGGTGACTTGAAATGCCTTGAATTTAAGCATCTGAAAAGTTGGCCCAGCGTGCCACGCCCTTGCCTTGGCGTGTGGCACGCCAGCTCTTTAAATTATCTCATCTTCGGGCGTGTGGCACACCCTCTTGCTTGGCGTGTTGCACACCAGCTCCAAACACATTCCTAGGAGCATACTTTTGGGCGTGTAGCATGCTACCCTCTTGGCATGTTGCACTCCAACTTTAGTCTTGGATTGCTTCTTCGAAGACGTGCTAAAATGACACACCCCTAATGCATGGCATGTTGCACCCCACAAAATCATGGTCCTGGAGGTGTGTTCCTTTGGCATGTGGCACGTCCTATGCCTGGTGTATTGCAGTCAGCTTTTGTCATTGGTCTTGGAAAGCTTACCCTAGTGTGTAGCACACCCGATGCCTGGCGTGTTGCACGCCAGCTTCAACATTGAATTGTGCACTTTGAGGGCCTCTGGGAAGTTGGCCCAGCGTGCCATGCTTTAGGACTGGCGTGTGGCACGCCAACTTCCCCTTCTTCAATCATGTGGGCGTGTAGCACGCCCTCTTGTTAGCGTGTTGCAGGCCAGTTTTTCTACTTCTTGGGAAGTGCTTTTTTTATTGGCTCTCTTTACTCATGCTTTGCTCCCCTTTTGCTATCATTCACCTATAATTATCAAGAAAATAAAGCACTCAAAGTACCAATTGAATAACATATGAAAGCACATAATTATCAAGCAAAAAGTCATCAATTTTCTCTCAAAAATACCTAAGAAAAGTATTTATGATGCTCATGCATCACAACACCAAACTTGAATTTTTTCTTGTCGTCAAGAAAATAAAGAATCATGCATTTAATATAAAAAAATTCAAGCTTAAAATTCAAGGGTGAATGATGGCAATTAAAATGGTTTTGGTTAGCCTTTTCACTTATTCACAATTTAACACAAATGGTTATAATCTTTAAGACTTCTATCCGAATTGTATTATAAGACCCTTCCTAGAAGCACCACCTTGAAGCAAGCTTATTTTTTTGTCTTTCACAGTTTATTTCCTTTATGGGGTGCTTTATGCCTTGAGCTTAACTTTGACTCTAAATGCTTTTTTTTCAAACTTTGCTTGATACATAACCACCACAAGCACTTGGCCAGGAGCCTCTTTGAGCTTATTTTTCTTTTCATTTTCCCCAGTCAATGATGCTTGGAACCTTGGGCTTCTCTTTGCTTGGGGGGGTGCTTTGCACCTTGAGTTTAGCTATGACTTTTAAATGCTTTATTTTCAAGCTTTTGCTTGATACATAAGCACCACAAGCACTTGACTAGGAGGCTCTTTGAGCTTATGTTTCTTGTCAACATTACTAGTCAGTGGTACTCAAAGCCTTTGGCCTCTTCTTTTGACCCCTTTTTGTTAAGTGTTATTCATTATGTTTGCTTCTTTCAAGGCTTTGTCAATTGTAAAGATCCCATAATAGTCCTCTAGATTGAGGCCTCAAGCAATTTGGCTCAACTTGTATTGAACGTTCTTGGTTAGTTTGGCCTTCCATACTCAGATGGTCATGGTCCTTTTGTCTAACCCCATTTTTCTTTTCATTTCATTAGTGATATATAATCTTTGTTTGCTTTTTGTAGCAAACACAATTACATTTTAGGGTGGTGATGAACAAGACTTAATAAGTACTTGAAGGAAAGGAATCACAAATGCATCAAATAACACAAATAAAATAACATACATACAAATAATTAAAAGCAAAGAAACACATATAGTAAATGAAATAGAAGTCAATCACTTTAGTTGTCATTGCCATCATCTTCATCATCTTTCTCATCGTCCTCTTCATCTTCATCATCATTCTCTAGGTGTAGTTCTCTGGCTTTCCACATCTCTTGCTATTTCTCAAGAGCTTCTTGATTGATATTGATATTCCCTGAAAGGAGTTAATTATGAATTCACTCACCAACTTTTGGGAATAGAGCCAGTGTTGGATTTGCCGCTTGTGCTCCCGCACATAGAAAGTTCATCTGCCGCCATGCTTTGCATGAAATTACCAAGTACAACCCATTGAATTTCTTATTCATGCATCTTGTGGTTAATGAATCTTTCTTGGTTAAATTTTTCCATCCTATGTTGTTCAAGAGATGTGGTCAAGTTTTTTTCAATACTCAGGAAGGGGGTAAGGATGAAGCTTGAGAAATGGAGGATTGTGCTTCTTGAGTTGGTTGAGTTGGAGGAGTTCTTTGAGCTTTCCTTCTTGGTGGTCTTAGTCTTTGCATTCATGGGCTAAGCATCACCCTTTCCATGCTTTCGGGTGTAATCGGGTGATCCACCTTGATTGGCACATCTTCATCAAACTCAACCCCTGCCTCTTTGTAGAGTCTATGAATGAGATTTAGGAATCCAAGCCTTGTGTTTCTTAACACACTCTCAGCCATGCATTGGATATTAGGGGGAATGTTCTCCTCCATACTCGCGTCCTCTCCGGTCATAATAATGTGAACTAGGATGGCTCTTTCTTTAGTGACTTCGGAGTTGTTGGAGGATGGAATGATGGACCTTCTTACTAACTCAAACTAACCTCTTACCACTGGAACAAGATCACTTCTTTTTAACTGGTTTGGTTCCCTTCGACGTCGTTTTTCCATTAGGCCACTAGTATGCAAATATCATTTATGACATCCTCGTACCTTGGAAAGGCACTCAGTCTGTGCTTATAGCTCATTGTAGAAGAAGAAGAAGAAGATAATTCTCCAAGTTTTAGAATTCTTCGGATCACATCGGGTCTAAAGTCCACAGGCTTACCTCTCACATAGCTCATATAGGTAGGTTCTAGTTGTCCATCTATTGCGGCATTGGCATAAAACTTTTGAACTAGCAAGAGCCCCGCTTTTCTAGGTGGGTCTCACAAAGTTGCCCACTTTTGCCTTAGGATTTGTCTTCGAATGCCTGAGTAGAGCCCTCTTTGTATCTCAAATCCATGGAAGGGGAGTAGAACCTTTTCTCGTCATGTTGAAGTTCGGTGGGTGACTTGCCCTTTCTTTTCCTTGATGAAGAGGCATTGAATTTGGAGCCATAGAGTGAATAAATATGAGTGAAGTGAAACCCACATTACCAAACTTAGAAAGTTGCTTGTCCTTAAGCAATAATGTGAATGTAAGAAGGGAGGGTGAGGTGTGGAAGAAAGATAGCTTATGAAGGTGAAGTAAGTTATGAAATGAAGAAAAGAGAGAAAAATGGGGTGATATCTCGGTGGGTAAAAGAAGTGGAGAATGCGTGATGAAGGGAGAGTGTGAAGGTCATGAATTTATAAGGGAAGGGATCGTAAGGATCGTTTGATTAGGGATGATAATAGAGATCCAATGGTTTACATGCATGGGTTGTAATCGAGGAGATTTATGGGGAGTTAAGATGGTGTAAGAGTATGTAAGAGAATGGTATTGAGTGTGGTTTCGGTGATGGTGAGTGATGTATATTTGTGTGAAGGCTAAGTGACAAAGTGTGTAAGTGGAGGAAAGCTTGAGGACAAAATTTGTAAGAATGAAGTGATAGTGAGTGGTTGACACAGTCAAAGAGTTATTAATGCAGGAAGGGACCTATACATATAAAGATATGATAACAATGAAGGACTAATGCATGTGTACTTAGTGGTTGAATTATTAATACATGTGAGTAGTGCAATCAATGATGTACAAGTGAATAGTGTATGCATGCAACAGATGGCTAAGTGATGCATGGGGAGTGCATATAGAATTAGTAATGTGGTATAAAATGAGGCAAAAGCTATGTGCACATTAGAAATGAAATAAGGCATGCTGTAGGGGAGGGTGGCAACACTCTAGTAGAGTGTGCTAATGTATGACCCACCATATCTTGCAACAAATTGCATATTGGTGCACATAAATCGTGACGGTTCATTCCTTGGTAACGGCGCTAAAAACTCAATACGCACGTTCATAATCTTAGTTCTTTGTCACAACTTCGCACAACTAACTAGCAAGTGCACTGGGTCGTCCAAGTAACAAACCTTACGTGAGTAAGGGTCGATCCAACGGAGATTGTCGGCTTGAAGCAAGCTATGGTCATCTTGCAAATCTCAGTCAGGCAGATTCATATGGTTATGGATATTTGATAATTAAAATATAATTAAAATATAAATAAAACGTAAATTAAAGATAGAGATACTTATGTAATTCATTGGTGAGAGTTTTAGAAAAGCGTATGAAGATGCTTGTTCCTCCTGAACCTCTGCTTTTCTATTGTCTTCATCCAATCATTCATACTCCTTTCTATGGCAGCTGTATGTTAGGTGTCACCGTTGTCAATGGCTACATCCTGTCCTCTCAGTGAAAATGGTCCAATGCACTGTCACTGCATGGCTAATCATCTGTCGGTTCTTGATCATACTGGAATAGGATCCATTAATCCTTTTGCGTCTGTCACTACACCCAGCACTCACGAGTTTGAAGCTCGTCGCAGCCATCCCTTTCCAGATCCTACTCGGAATACCACAGACAAGGTTTAGACTTTCCGGATCTCAAGAATGGCCGTCCATGGATTCTAACTTATACCACGAAGACTCTGATTAAGGAATCCCAAAGATATTCATTCAATCTAAGGTAGAACGGAAGTGGTTGTCAGGCACGCATTCATAGGTTGGGAATGATGATGACTGTCACGATCATCATATTCATATGGAAGTGCGAATGAATATCTTAGAATCGGAATAAGCTTGAATTGAATAGAAAAACAATAGTACTTTGTATTAATTCATGAGGAACAGCAGAGCTCCACACCTTAATCTATGGTGTGTAGAAACTCTACCGTTGAAAATACATAAGAGCAAGGTCCAGGCATGGCCGAATGGCCAGCCCTCATAAAGGTCTAAGATAGCATAAAACTGATCAAAGATGATCCGAAGATGTAAATACAATAGCAAAAAGTCCTATTTATACTAAACTAGTTACTAGGGTTTACAGAAATGAGTAAATGATGCAGAAATCCACTTCCGGGGCCCACTTGGTGTGTGCTTGGGCTGAGCATTGAAGCTTTCATGTGTAGAGGCTTCTCTTGGATTTGAACGCCAGTTTGTAACCTGTTTCTGGCGTTTAACTCCACTTTACAACCTGTTTCTGGCGTTTAACTCCAGAATGCAACATGAAACTGGCGTTGAACGCCAGTTTGCGTAGTCTAAACTCGGGCAAAGTATGGACTATTATATATTACTGGAAAGCCCTGGATGTCTACTTTCCAACGCAATTGAGAGCGCACTATTTGAAGTTCTGTAGCTCCAGAAAATTTACTTTGAGTGCAGGGAGATCAGAATCCAGCAGCATCTGCAGTTCTTCTTCAACCTCTGAATCTGATTTTTGCTCAAGTCCCTCAATTTTAGCCAGAAAATACCTGAAATTACAGAAAAATACACAAACTCATAGTAAAGTCCAGAAATGTGAATTTTTATTAAAAACTAATAAAAATATACTAAAACTAACTAAATCATACTAAAAACTATGTAAAAATAATGCCAAAAAGTGTATAAATTATCCGCTCATCACAACACCAAACTTAAATTATTGCTTGTCCCCAAGCAACTGAAAATCAAATAGGATAAAAAGAAGAGAATATACTGTGAATTCCAAAATATCAATGAAACTTAGCTCCAATCAGATGAGCGGGACTAGTAGCTTTTTACCTCTTGAATAGTTTTGGCATCTCACTTTATCCATTGAAGTTCAGAATGATTGGCATCTATAGGAACTTAGAATTCAGATAGTGTTATTGATTCTCCTAGTTCAGTATGTTGATTCTTGAACACAGCTACTTTATGAGTCTTGGCCGTGGCCCTAAGCACTTTGTTTTCCAGTATTACCACCGGATACATAAATGCTACAGACACATAACTAGGTGAACCTTTTCAGATTGTGACTCAGCTTTGCTAGAGTCCCCAATTAGAGGTGTCCAGGGTTCTTAAGCACACTCTTCTTTTTGCTTTTGACCTCGACTTTAACCGCTCAGTCTCAAGTTTTCACTTGACACCTTTACGCCACAAGCACATGGTTAGGGATAGCTTGGTTTAGCCGCTTAGGCTAGGATTTTATTCCTTTAGGCCCTCCTATCCACTGATGCTCAAAGCCTTGGATCTTTTTTATTACCCTTGCCTTTTGGTTTTAAGGGCTATCAGCTTTTTGCTCTTGCCTTTTGGTTTAAAGAGCTTTTGGCTTTTTCTGCTTGCTTTTTCTTTTTCTCTTTTTTTTTGCCATTTTTTTTCGCAAGCCTTTATATTCACTGTTTTTTCTTGCTTCAAGAATCAATTTTATGATTTTTCAGATCATCAAATAACATTTCTCCTTTTTCATCATTCTTTCAAGAGCCAACATATTTAACATTCATAAACAACAATTTCAAAAGACATATGCACTGTTCAAGCATTCATTCAGAAAACAAAAAGTATTGTCACCACATCAAAATAATTAAACTAGTTTCAAGGATGAATTCGAAACCCTGTACTTCTTGTTCTTTTGTTTTTTGAACATTTTTCATTTAAGAGAGGTGATGGATTCATAGGACATTCATAGCTTTAAGACATAGACAATTAAACATTAATGATCATGTAACAAGACACAAACATAAACATAAAGCATAGTAAACGAAAAACAGAAAAATAAGAACAAGGAGATTAAGGAATGAGTCCACCTTAGTGAGGGTGGTGTCCTCCTCTTCTTGAAGAACCAATGGTGCTCTTGAGCTCCTCTATGTCTTTTCCTTATCTTTGTTGTTCCTCACTCATAGCTCTTTGATCTTCTCTAATTTCATGGAGGATGATGGAGTGCTCTTGGTGCTCCATCCTTAGTTGTTCCATGTTAGAACTTAATTCTCCTAGGGATGTGTTGATTTGCTCTCAATAGTTTTATGGAGAAAGGTGCATCCCTTGAGGCATCTCAGAGATTTCATGGTGGAGAATTTCCTCATGCTCTTGTTGAGGTCTATGATCTCTTAATTGAACCGGCTTGCCTCTTGAGTCAATTTTCCATTGAGCTCCTTCCTCACATATGTCTATGAGGACTTGGTCCAACCTTTGATCAAAGTTGACCCTTCTTGTGTAGGGGCGTGCGTTCTCTTCCATCATTGGCAAGTTGAACGCTAGCCTTACATTTTCCAGACTGAAGTCTAAGTATTTCCCCCGAACCATGGTGAGCCAATGCTTTGGATTCGGGTTCACACTTTGATCACGGTTCCTAGTGATCCATGCGTTTGCATAGAACTCTTGGACCATTAAGATCCCGACTTGTTGAATGGGGTTGGTGAGAACTTCCCAACCTCTTCTTCGGATCTCATGTCGGATCTTCGGATACTCATTCTTTTTGAGTTTGAAAGGAACCTCAGGGATCACTTTCTTCTTAGCCACAACTTCATAGAAGTGGTCTTGATGGACCTTTGAGATGAATCTCTCCATCTCCTATGACTCAGAGGTGAAAGCAATTGCCTTTCCTTTCCTCTTTCTAGAGGTTTCTCTGGCCTTAGGTGCCATTAATGGTTATGAAAAAACAAAAAGCAATGCTTTTACCACACCAAACTTAAAATTTTTGCTCATCCCCGAGCAAAAGAAGAAAGAAAGAAGGAGAAGAAGAAAAAGAATGGAGGAGATGGAGGGAGAAGGTGTATTCGGCCAAGGGTAAGAAGAGAGGGTTGTGTTGTGTGAAAATGAAGAAGGAAAGAGGGGTTTATATAGGGGTGGGATGGGATTTAGGGTTCGGCCATTAGGGTTGGGGTTGGGAGGGAAAAGAGTTTGAATTTTGGAGGTAGGTGAGGTTTATGGGGAAGAGAGGATGGATGTGAGTGGTGAAGAGGTGATGGGAAAGAGTGATTGAGGTGATTGGTGAAGGGTATTTGGGGAAGAGAGTTATGAAAAAGGTGTGAAGAGGAGAGAAGAAGATGTGGGGATCCTGTGGGGTTCACAGATCTTGAGGGGATCCTGTGGGGTCAAGGACTTAACATCCCTGCTCCAATTAGGCGTGTAAAACATCCTTGCTGTGCAATCCTGGCGTTTAACGCCAGATTGCTGCTTGTTTCTGGCGTTTAACGCCAGGCAGATACTTGTTTTTGGCGTTAAACGCCAGCTTGGTGCTTGTTTCTGGCGTTAAATGCCAGACAGATGCTTGTTTCTGGCGTTTAAACGCCAGACTGCTCTCCTCCAGGGTGTGCTATTTTCAATGCTGTTTTTCATTATGTTTTTGATTTTTCAGTAGTTTTTGTGACTCCACATGATCATCAACCTACTAAAACACGAAATAACAAAAGGAAAATAAAATAGATATAACTAAATAACATAGGGTTGCCTCCCAATAAGCGCTTCTTTAATGTCAATAGCTTGACAGTGAGCTCTCCTGGAGCCTCACAGATGTTCAGAGCATTGTTGGAACCTCCCAACACCAAACTTAGAGTTTGAATGTTGGGGTTCAACACCAAACTTAGAGTTTGGTTGTGGCCTCCCAACACCAAACTTAGAGTTTGACTGTGGGGGCTTTGGTTGACTCTGCATTGAGAGAAGCTTTTCATGCTTCCTCTCCATGGTTACAGAAGGAGATCCTTGAGTTTTAAACACAAGGTTGTCCTCATTCAGTTGAAGGACCAATTCTCCTCTGTCCACATCAATCACAGCTTTTGCTGTGGCTAGGAAGGGTCTTCCAAGGATGATGGATTCATCCTCATCCTTCCCAGTGTCTAGGATTATGAAATCAGCAGGGATGTAAAGGCCTTCAACCTTTACTAACACGTCCTCTGCTTGTCCATAAGCCTATTTTCTTGAGTTGTCTGCCATCTCTAATGAGATTCTGGCAGCTTGCATTCCATTCATACTCTGAGAAATCATATTGACTTACTGAGTCAATATTTTGTTCTGAGCCAATATGGCATTCAGAGCATCAATCTCAAGAACTTCCTTCCTCTGAGGCGTCCCATTACTCACAGGATTCTTTTCACATGAACTGGTTATTTGCAACCATGTCAATGAGTTCCTGAGCTTCTGTAGGTATTTTCTTTAGGTGAATGGATCCACCTGCAGAATGGTCCAATGACATCTTAGATGATTCAGACAGACCATCATAGAATATATCCAGGATGGTCCATTCTGAAAGCATGTCAGAATGACACTTTTTGGTCAGTTCCTTGTATCTCTCCCAAGCTTCATAGAGGGATTCACCGTCTTTTTGTCTGAAGGTTTGAACATCCACTCTAAGCTTGCTAAGCTTTTGAGGAGGAAAGAACTTGGCTAAGAAAGCCGTGACCAGCTTATCCCAAGAGTTCAAGCTATCCTTAGGTTGAGAGTCCAACCATATTTTAGCTCTGTCTCTTACAGCAAACGGGAAAAGCATAAGCCTGTAGACCTTGGGATCAACTCCATTGGTCTTAACAGTATCACAGATCTGCAAGAATTCAGTTAAGAACTAAAAAGGATCTTCAGATGGAAGTCCATGAAACTTGCAGTTCTGTTGCATCAGAGAAACTAGTTGAGGTTTAAGCTCAAAGTTGTTTGCTCCAACGGCAGGGATTGAGATGCTTCTTCCATGTAAATTGGAATTTGGTGCAGTAAAGTCACCAAGCATCTTCCTTGCATTGTTATTATTTTCGGCCATGTCTCCTTCTTTTTTGAAAATTTCTGCCAGATTTTCTCCAGAGAGTTGTGCTTTGGCTTCCCTTAGCTTCCTCTTCAGAGTCCTTTCAGGTTCAGGATCAGCTTCAACAAGAATGTTCTTATCCTTGTTCCTGCTCATATGAAAAAGAAGAAAACAGAAAAGAAAATATGAAATCCTCTATGTCACAGTATAGAGATTCCTTTATGTGAGTAGAAGAAGATAAGAATAGAAGAAGGAAAAGATAAGAATCCAAACACAGGGGAGAGGAGTGGGTTCGAATTCTTAGATGAAGAGGAGTGTCAGTAAATAAATAAATAATTAGAAGGAGGTGAGAGAGAAGAATTTTCGAAAATTAAATAAATTAAAATAAAAAAATATTTTTGTTTTTAATTTAAAATTAAAATTAAAATTCAAAAATTAAGAAAGGAAAATTGAATCAAATTAAATTAAATTTAAAATAATTAGTTAATTTAAAAAGGAATTTTGAAAAAGAGGAAGGTGATTTTCGAAAATTAGAGAGAGAATTAGTTAGGTAGTTTTGAAAAAGATATGATTGAAACAAAAAAATAGGATTAGTTTGAAAAAGATTTGAAAATCAATTTTAAAAAGATAAGAAGTTAGAAAAGAAGTTAGAAAAGATTTTGAAATTGATTTTTTTTAAAAGATGTGATTGAAACTTATTTTGAAAAAGATTTCAAAAAGAAATTTAAAAAGATTTGATTTTGAAATTAAAGTTGATTACTTGACTAACAAGAAACTAAAAAGATATGAATCTAGAGTTTAAAGATTGAACCTTTCTTACTAGGCAAGTAACAAACTTAAAAATTTTGAATTAATCACATTAATTGTTAGCATTAATTTCGAAAATATGAAATAAAAATAAGAAAAATATTTTGAAAATAATTTTGAAAGGTTCGAAATTATGAAAGAAAAAAATTGAAAAAGATTTAATTTTTGAAAAAGATAAAATTTTTAAATTGAAAATTTGATTTGACTCATAAGAAACAACTAGATTTAAAAAATTTTTGAAAAAGTCAACTCAAATTTTTGAATTTGATGAGAAGAAAAAGGGAAAGATATTTTTTTGATTTTTGAATTTTTAATGATGAAAGAGAAAAACATTAAAAAGACTCAAAACATGAAAATTATGAATCAAAACAAGAAAAATATGCAAGAACACTTTGAATGTCAAGATGAACACCAAGAACACTTTGAAGATTAAGATGAACATCAAGACTTATTTTTGAAAATTTTTAAGAAAAGAAAAACATGCAAGACACCAAACTTAAAAATTTTTATTCTTTAGACACTAATAAATTGAAAATGCATATGAAAAATAAGAAAAGACACAAAACAAGAAAATATGAAGATCAAACAATAAGACTTGTCAAGAACAACTTGAAGATCATGAAGAACACATGCATGAGTTTTCGAAAAAGGCACAAATTTTAAAAACATGCAATTGACACCAAACTTAAAATTTGACACAAGACTCAAACAAGAAACACCAAATTTTTGGTTTTTATGATTTTATTAAATTTTTTTTATTTTTCAAAAATTATTTTGGGAAAAACGAAAAAGAAGATTTTTTTTTTTGTATTTTTCGAAAATAAGAAATAAAAAGCTTAAAATTAAAATAAAATTACCTAATCTAAGCAACAAGATGAACCGTCAGTTGTCCAAACTCGAACAATCCCCGGCAACGGCGCCAAAAACTTGGTGCGTAGAAATTGTGACGGTTCATTCCTTGGTAACGGCGCTAAAAACTCAATACGCACGTTCATAATCTTAGTTCTTTGTCACAACTTCACACAACTAACCAGCAAGTGCACTGGGTCGTCCAAGTAATAAACCTTACGTGAGTAAGGGTCGATCCCACGGAGATTGTCGGCTTGAAGCAAGCTATGGTCATCTTGCAAATCTCAGTCAGGCAGACTCATATGGTTATGGATATTTGATAATTAAAATATAAATAAAACGTAAATTAAAGATAGAGATACTTATGTAATTCATTGGTGAGAGTTTCAGATAAGCGTATAAAGATGCTTGTTCCTCCTGAACCTCTGCTTTCCTATTGTCTTCATCCAATCATTCATACTCCTTTCTATGGCAAGCTGTATGTTAGGCGTCACCGTTGTCAATGGCTACATCCTGTCCTCTTAGTGAAAATGGTCCAATGTGCTGTCACTGCATGGCTAATCATCTGTCGGTTCTCGATCATACTGGAATAGGATCCATTGATCCTTTTGCGTCTGTCACTACGCCCAGCACTCACGAGTTTGAAGCTCGTCGCAGCCATCCCTTCCCAGATCCTATTCGAAATACCACAGACAAGTTTTAGACTTTCCGGATCTCAAGAATGGCCGTCCATGGATTCTAACTTATACCACGAAGACTCTGATTAAGGAATCCTAGAGATATTCATTCAATCTAAGGTAGAACGGAAGTGGTTGTCAGGCACGCGTTCATAGGTTGGGAATGATGATGACTGTCACGATCATCATATTCATATTAAAGTGCGAATGAATATCTTAGAATCGGAATAAGCTTGAATTGAATAGAAAAACAATAGTACTTTGTATTAATTCATGAGGAACAGCAGAGCTCCACACCTTAATCTATGGTGTGTAGAAACTCTACCGTTGAAAATACATAAGAGCAAGGTCCAGGCATGGCCGAATGGCCAGCCCTCATAAAGGTCTAAGATAGCATAAAACTGATCAAAGATGATCCGAAGATGTAAATACAATAGCAAAAAGTCCTATTTATACTAAACTAGTTACTAGGGTTTACAGAAATGAGTAAATGATGCAGAAATCCACTTCCGGAGCCCACTTGGTGTGTTCTTGGGCTGAGAATTGAAGCTTTCATGTGTAGAGGCTTCTCTTGGAGTTGAACGCCAGTTTGTAACCTGTTTCTGGCGTTTAACTCCACTTTGCAACCTGTTTCTGGCGTTTAACTCCAGAATGCAACATGGAACTGGTGTTGAACGCCAGTTTGCGTCATCTAAACTCGGATAAAGTATGGACTATTATATATTGCTGGAAAGCCCTGGATGTCTACTTTCCAACACAATTGAGAGCGTGCCATTTGGAGTTCTGTAGCTCCAGAAAATCCACTTTGAGTGCAGGGAGGTCAGAATCCAGCAGCATCTGTAGTCCTTCTTCAACCTCTGAATCTGTTTTTTGCTCAAGTCCCTCAATTTCAGCCAGAAAATACCTGAAATCATAGAAAAACACACAAACTCATAGTAAAGTCTAGAAATGTGAATTTTTATTAAAAATTAATAAAAATATACTAAAAACTAACTAAATCATACTAAAAACTATGTAAAAATAATACCAAAAAGGTATAAATTATCCGCTCATCACATATCAAAAGCACTTTTTTGAAAGAAATTATAGTTGCATGAGTGTGGAAGATAAGATGCCATGCATATAAAACATTAAAAACTACCTAAAAATGATTTAACTATTCTGATTTCATGGAAAAAGCATATTGCATGTAATAAATGATTTATGTGTAAATGAAAGGTGGCAACACCAAACTTAGTGTGGCACATTCACTATAGAACTGACACCAAACTTGAAGGTCGCTCTGTAAGTCCAAAGAGTATCATCAATCTTCTTCGCGTAGTCTTTTCTTGAAGGTCCCATCGTCTTCTCAAGGATCCTCTTGAGTTCTCTATTTGAGATCTCCGCTTAACCATTAGTTTGAGGATGGTAGGGGGTGGCCACCTAATGCTTGACTCCATATCTTTGGAGAATGTCTAATTGCTTGTTACAAAAGTGGCTACCTCCATCACTAATCAAGGTTTTTGGGCACCAAACTTACTAAATATATACTTCTTGAGCAAGTGATAAACCCATATTTTATGATATATTTTGTGCTCAATTTAAGTGATTTATTCAATCCTTCACCCACTTATTCATGTAATTTGCATGGTTTTACTTTCCATTCCTTATTATGTGATATATGTGAAAAACATGTTTCCTATGCTTTAAAAATATTAATTTTAATTGCCCTTTATTGCCACTCGATGCCGTGACTTGTGTGTCAAGTGTTTTCAGAACTCCCAAGGCAGGAATGGCTTAGAGGACAGAAAGAAAACATACAAAAATGAAAGGAAAGCACAAAAATGGAGTTTTGAAGAAAAGGGAAGCGACGCGAACGCATGGACGACGCGGTCGCGTGCCCAGCGCGAAAAGGCAGCAACGCGAACGCGTGACTAACGCGGACGCGTGCCTTGAGCAGAACGCAATTGACGCGTACGCGCGACCGAAGCAAACGCGTGACCCACGCGGACGCGTGACAGACGCCACGTGCAGAAATTGTAGAAAACGCTCCCAGCGATTTCTGAAATCCTTTTTGGCCCAGATCTAAGTCCAGAAAGCACATATTAGAGGTTATAAGGTGGGAGAATGCATCCATTCATAAGATTAGGATTAGGATTAGGATTAGGTTCTCTCCTCTCTCTTAGATTTTAGGATTAGGATTCCTCTTAAAGGATTTAGGATTTCAACTTCTTCTCAGGTTCAATATTCCTTTTACTTTATATTTTTCTTTTACTTTCAGATACTTTAATGCTTTTATTTAATTACTTATGATTGCCAAATTGGATTATGAACCATTCATGTTAGGATTTTCTTTATTTAATATAAATTGAGGTATTTCAGATTTATGATTCTTATTTAGCTTTTTATATTCTTGGCTTTAATTGATTAACTGGAGACTCTTGAGTTATCAAACTTATCGTGGTTGTTAATTGTTATTTTTGCTAATTGAATTGAATTCTCCTAACTCTAGTCTTTTCTTAGGAGTTGGCTAGGACTTGAGGATCTAACTAATTAGTCCACTTGACTTTCCCTTGCTTTAGTAAAGGTTAACTAAGTGGGATTAAAACTCAATTCTCATCACCATCGATAAGGATAACTAGGTTAGGGCTTCCGAATTTTCATACCTTGCCAAGAGTTTTATTAGATATTAATTTATTAATTCTTGCAATTTATTTTCCTTGTTCAACCCTTTTAAAACCCAAATTCCACCTTTTCCATAACTAATAATAAGAACACCTCCCTGCAATTCCTTGAGAAGACAACCCGAGGTTTAAATACTCGGTTATCAATTTTATTGGGTTTGCTTAAGTGACAAACAAAACTTTTGCACGAAAGGATTTTCTGTTGGTCTAGAAGTTGTACTTACAACGCGATTATATTCCTCAATTTCTTTACCGTTATTAAAACAGTTCGTCAAAATGGCGCCGTTGCCGGGAAATTGCAAACGTGTGCCTTATTATTGGTTATTGTAAATATTTTTCTTTTACTTGTTTATTTGTTTTTGTTTTTCCCTTTTATTTCTATTAGCTACTATGAATTCTCACCCCTCTCGCTTTGAGTTTGGTTCTAAATTTGTTGAAAGGAGTGAAAGCTATAACAGGAATATGCATCAAGGTCTAAGCAATCAAAGATAGATAGAGCCAAGAGGATCTGATCAACCCTTTAGGCAACAACACCCTCCAAGATATCATGGGAAAGGACCATTCTACAATGCATGCCAAGGCAATAGATATGGTGGACCCCTTGTAATTACCAACAAGCCCCACCCTGTGCTTATAGATCATCCTCTCAACATAGCTTTGAATCGCCACACTCACAAGTTCCTTTTCACCATTCATCACCGTATGACCCTTATCCACCACAATCCCAATCCAATTACTCCCAAGAACCACCACATTCTTATTATGAACCCCCTCTCCCAACCAATGAACCTTCATATCCACCCCAATCTCCAATGAATGACAACCTTCGTGTTCTTCTTCAAGGACAAGTGAAGATGCAAAGGGACGTACTGGAACTCACTACTACCTTGACCGAGGTAGTAAATATAATAGCTTTCCGATATCTGAGCACTCAAAGTACTCCCATGGCTGCATGTGGAGAATTAAAAGAAGAGCGTAGCATGAAGGAGACACTAGAAACTTCGGTGGACAATGAGGAGCATGGCTTTGTATTGGAACAAGTGGAGGAAGCCATAATAGTTGTAGAAGAAGAAGTGGTTGAAGATTTAGGAGATGCTGAACCTCCATGGGAATCGAGAACTGTAAAGGATTCCGCTGAGAAGTTCGAATTTGATGCCAGGGAGGATAGTGGACAACCTCCAAAGCATATACCTTGTGAAAAATTGGACGGAACAGACCAAGAAGTTGATTCCATAGGCAGTGATGATCATGAATCAACCTCCCTTAGTCATGAACTTACATCCGCAACTGAACTCCTTGAGCCTGAAGAACCGTATCCAAGTGAATACGAAGATGATGTCGAAGTAGATTTCTCTCAACCTCCAACTTATGACTTAAGTGACGAGGAAGACATATAATACTTTGATCAGGACGCAGTTGCAGTTGAAGAATTTTGCAAAGAAGTGGAGGAATTCACAGAAGAATACAAGGGAGTAGAGCTTATAGACCCACTGGAAATACCTATCCCAAGGCCATTACCACCTAATACAAGCTTCAAGTGGGTACAATCCTTAACCTTTTATCTTTACTTTTCCACTTGAATATGGTTTGCTTGAAACAGATGGCCAGCTTAGAGCTCTCTGCGGCTTTAAGAGTAAGAGGAAAATGGCTCGTACTCAGTGCTGGTGTACCAGATTCAATAAGGTTCCATGCTTCAATTCAAAGTGCACGGATTGGTATCAAGCTCAATTGAATGGGTCTCGGAAGGCGTTTGGTCATCTTGGTGAGAATACAATTTCTAAACTGCCCGGATGAAAGAATATAGATCAAGACAAAGGCGGATTTAAAAGCAAAGTTTGGGATATTGGAATCTATTCTGACATTCGTCACCCCGGGAACCTGAGAATCTGTTTGAAGCTGCTCAAAAGCTTAACATACCTAGTTTGGGACCCCAGAGGCTGTTGGCATTCCAAACATTGGTGGAGATTTCTGGATGAATTTAAGCACAAGCCACCATAACAGAAAGTTCTTCAATTGTCCAACTTAAGGACTTTAACTAAAAGTGCTAGGTGGGAGACAACCCACCATGGTATGATCGTTTTTTTTTCAATTTTATTTCGTGTTGTTTGTTTTTATTTTATTTTCATTGAACCTGGAAGTATTCATAGCATCTACATTAGCACTGCATATTGCATACTGCATAATTGCATAAAAAAAAATTTTGTACGCGACGCGTAAGTGTCGCTGACGCATCCGCGTCACAAGTGCATTGGGAAGAAAAGGAAAGTGAACAGAAAGTCACGCGAAAGCGTGGCTGGAGGCGTGCCTTTGGCACAAATTGTTCCACGCGACCGCGTCGCTAACGTGTTCGTGTCAGTTGCGAAAAAATACCTCCCACGCATCCGCGTCACTCACGCGAACGCGTGACCTGAAAATCGGCGTAAAGATCCAACGCCCAGAAATCTGGGCTGGAATCGTGCGACTGGTGTACGTTTAGCACAAAATGGCCCACGCGTTCGCATCCCTGACGCGAACGCGTCACTCGCAAAACACTCATCCCACGCGAAAGCGTGAGCGACGCGTCCGCGTCGCATAGATATTATGGCCCCCTAAATAGAGACAGAGAGTTTTCAGTGTGCGTCTAGCACAATTTTCAGTGACGCGGTCGCGTGCCTCACGCGTCTACGTCATCCATCTTTTACCCAACCCATGCGATCGCGTCAATCATGCGACCGCGTCAATCCCATTTCACCCTAGTCACGCGATCGCATGCTCCACGTGTTCGCGTGGATTCAAAAACACTAACCCTAACCACACGAAACCCTAGCCCCCCCGTGTCACCATTCTCCCTCCCAACCCCACTCTACCCTCTCTCTTCTCCCCACCCAACCACCACCACTCCCAGCCACCGTTCCAACCACCGTGCCAGACCCGACCGCCGACGCCCTTCTTCCCCCCTCCTTCTTCCTTCCCTCTCTTTCTTCTCTCTCTTCTTCCCTCAACCACCGGTGCCCCCCCACCGCGGCCAGCCACGACCACCCCGCCACCAGCGCCGCCCCCCACCATCACAACCCCCCTCTAAACCACAACTCTCGCCCCCTTCTTCCTTCCTCTTCCCCTCGCCCAACCTCCAACCCGCCCTGCTCCACCACCGCGCCGCCATGCTCCCTCCCAGCGCCGCCGCGTCACCACACCATCTCTTTGCCCTCATATGTGTTCCATACATTTGTACTTCTACACACCAGGTTCCGCCATACTGCGATTCCTCTTTTCGATTCCTTAGTTAGTTTTTCAATTTTTGTTCAGAATAAGATAGTTAGAGATGCATGTTTGTAGTGGATTTCAGGTGGTTAGGTAGCTAGAATGTGGTTAGTGGATTTAGGCCTGATAATTGCACCGTTCTTGCTACCTGTTTTATCTATTTTGCAATTCTGATTTTGCTGTGAAGTTCATATTGTTCATACATTGTTCTTCCATGTTTCTTACTGCTGTTACACTGTTCTTTCATGTTCATGTTATTTGTGTCTATTTGCAGCTTTATTTAAATTTTTATGAACTGATTTTTCCTGCTGTTTATTACCCGGGAACATCCAATTTTAGCCGGAATGCTGCCCAATTTTCTGCAAATTGTTTCATTTTCATTCATGTATTGGTTTTGGCAATTTCACATTTTACATTACTTAGCCATAACCAAACCAATTCATGAATGCACGGGCTCGCATTCTTATTCCTTTCGTTTCCCTGGTTAATAACTTGCTTTATTGATGATTTCATTTTAATTTTAGCTACTCCGGTACCTGTATGAATTATCATCAATAACCTGATATCCTTGCTTGACTATGAGTTGATTATTCTTTAAACTTGTGAAATTTACTGTTAACTAGGAAACCATTATCATGCCCCCTATTTTAACTTCCTTTTTACTAACTCACTGCTTTTACTTTCTAACTACCTTTTCACTTATCACCCACTTTTAACTCTCTAACTTCTCTTTTTGCTTTCTAACTAACTACTTTAACTTTCTAACTCAAGGCATGATTATTGTTCTTCCTAATTAACATGAGTTCTACTTATATTATATTTTGGATTGTGATTCTTCACCTCAAATTTTTCACTCAAATACAGTCCAAAATGTACATATATTTAACTCATTTAATAATTCTACTGCTCGTTTGCCTTTATGCTTACATTGATAAATCCTATTTTCCTACTTGTTTGCCTACTTTTATTCTTCAATTATATCCTGAAATTTCTGCTTTTCAGGATGTCTGACCCTCAGCGCAAAGGAAAAGACAAAGCAACCACCGGCAAAAGGAAAAGAGGCGAATCCTCTATGTCCATCCTGGATATTTTGCATGATGACTCCTAGCGGGGAAAGCACTTTACCCCACAGGAGAAGGCTGACCAGCTCCTGGTGCACGAAAATTACTTCACAATGTAATTCCGCACAACTAACCAGCAAGTGCACTGGGTCGTCCAAGTAATACCTTACGTGAGTAAGGGTCGATCCCACGGAGATTGTTGGCTTGAAGCAATCTATGGTTATCTTGTAACTCTTAGTCAGGAAAACAATAAAATAATTCACTTATCAAATTTGATTGCAAGGAATAAAAGGGCAGAACACAAATTATACTTGTATGCAATGATGGAGAATATGTTGGAGTTTTGGAGATGCTTTGTCTTCTGAAATTCTACTTTCCTCTGTTTTCTGATTCACGCACGCACGTCCTCCTATGGCAAGCTGTGTGTAGGTGGATCACCGTTGTCAATGGCTACCATCCATCCTTCCAGTGAAAAGGGTCCAAATGCGCTGTCACCGCACGGCTAATCATCTGCAGGTTCTCAATCGTACCGGAATAGGATTTACTATCCTTTTGCGTCTGTCACTACGCCCAGCACTCGCGAGTTTGAAGTTTGTCACAGCCATCCAATCCCAGAATCCTACTCGAAATACCACAGACAAGGTTTAGACTTTCCGGATTCTCATGAATGTCGCCATCAATCTAACTTATACCACGGAGATTCTGATTAGGGAATCTAAGAGATATTCATTCAATCTGATGTAGAATGGAAGTGATTGTCAGACACACGTTCATGGATTGAGGAAGGTGATGAGTGTCACTGATCATCACCTTCTCCATATTTAGGCGCGAATGGATATCTTAGATAGGAACACGCATGTTTGAATGGAAAACAGAAATACTTGCATTAATTCATCGAGACACAGCAGAGCTCCTCACCCCCAACAATGGAGTTTAGAGACTCATGCCGTCAAAGAGTACAAAGTTCAGATCTAAAATATCATGAGATACAAAGTAAGTCCCTAAAAGTTGTTTAAATACTAAACTAGTAACCTAGGTTTACAGAAAATGAGTAAACTATAACAGATAGTGCAGAAATCCACTTCTGGGTCCCACTTGGTATGTGCTGGGGCTGAGACTGAAGCTTTCACGTGCCTGGGGCTGTTTTGGGCGTTCAACGCAAGCTTTGGATCCTTTTCTGGCGTTGAACTCCAACTTGCAACTTGTTTCTGGCGCTGGGCGCCAGAATTGGGCAGGGGGCTGGCGTTGAACGCCAGTTTAAGTCGTCTATCCTTGAGCAAAGTATGGACTATTATATATTGCTGGAAAGCCCGGGATGTCTACTTTTCAACGCAATTGAAAGCACGCCATTTGGAGTTCTGTAGCTCCAGAAAATCCATTTTGAGTGCAGGGAGGTCAGAATCCAACAGCATTAGCAGTCCTTTTTCAGCCTGAATCAGATTTTTGTTCAGCTCCCTCAATTTCAGCCAGAAAATACCTGAAATTACAGAAAAACACACAAACTCATAGTAAAGCCCAGAAATATGAATTTTGCCTAGAAACTAATGAAAATAAACTAAAAATCAACTAAAACATACTAAAATCTATATGAAATTAACCCCAAAAAGCGTATAAAATATCCGCTCATCACAACACCAAACTTAAACTGTTGCTTGTCCTCAAGCAACTAGACAAATAAAATAGAAGACTAATAGGTTGAGAAGCAATAATATCTCAGAGTTTTTGAGTGAAGCTCAGATTCTAATTAGATGAGCGGGACTAGTAGCTTTTTGCTTCCGAACAGTTTTGGCATCTCACTTTATCCATTGAAGCTCAGAGTGATTGGCATCTATAGGAACTTAGAATTCAGATAGTGTTATTGATTCTCCTATTTTAGTATGATGATTCTTGAACACAGTTACTTTATGAGTCTTGGCCGTGGCCCTAAGCACTTTGTTTTCCAGTGTTACCACCGGATACATAAATGCCACAGACACATAATTGGGTGAACCCTTTTAGATTGTGACTCAGCTTTGCTAAAGTCCCTAATTAGAGGTGTCCAGGGTTCTTAAGCACACTCTTCTTCTTGCTTTGGACCTTGACTTTAACCGCTCAGTCTCAAGTTTTCACTTGACACCTTTACGCCACAAGCACATGACTAGGGACAGCTTGGTTTAGCCACTTAGGCCAGGATTTTATTCCCTTAGGCCCTCCTATCCACTGATGCTCAAAGCCTTGGGATCTCTTCTATTACCCTTGCCTTTTGGTTTTAAGAGCTTTGGCTTTTTCTTCTTGCTTTCTCTTTCTTTCTCTTTTTTTTTCTGCAAGCTTTGTTCTTTGCTGCTTTTTCTTGCTTCAAGAATCATTTTTATGATTTTTCAGATTATCAATAACATGTCTCATGTTCATCATTCTTTCAAGAGCCAACATATTTAACAGTCTTAAACAACAAATTCAAAAGATATATGCACTGTTCAAGCATTCATTTAGAAGACAGAAAGAATTGCCACCACATGTTACTAATTAGAATTTTTCTTATTAAAAACTCGAATTTTATTGCCTCTTATTCAAAAGATCTACTATTTTATTCATGTTTGCTGATGATGAGAAAAATAGACTATAACTTAATTGGAGGTAAAATCAAAATAGACACTAATTACTACTATATGACTCCTAAGGTAAACTCTTATAATGACAACTATCACAGAGTTAAAGCAGAAATTGGAATTTAACAACCTTTGTTCTGGGAAGTGGATGTTCCTCGGATCTGTGGGGTGCTTGGTCCTTTAAGAGATAACTTCTGGCGCTTCAATTCCCTCAAGTCACGCCCTTGCTCTTCCTGTTCTTTAATCAAATAGCAAAGAATTTGACTTTATTCCTTCTGTTCCTTTATTATTTGTTCCATAGCTTCTTGCATCTTGGTAACTGATATTTCAAGATACTCCCAATATTCAGATTGAGGGATTTCTGGGAGAAATTCCTGTGTTTTCTTCTTGATGGGGTCATCCAGTGCTTGTTGTTTTTCCATTGATGCTTTGGTGATTGGTTTCTCAATTAAGATATACTCAGTTATTCCCATCCTTACTCCAGCGTCCTTGCAGAGCAGAAAAATCAAGCTTGGGTAAGCCAACCTGGCCTCTTTAGAATTTTTATTAGCAATTTTGTAGAATTCAGTTGAAATCAGTTGATGAACTTCCACTTCTTTTCCCATCATGATGCAATGGATCATCACTGCTCTTTTAACAGTGACTTCAGAACGGTTGCTGGTGGGCAGCAGAGAATGTCCAATGAAGTCCAGCCATTCTCTGGCGACTGGTTTGAGATCTTCTCTTTTGAGTTGATTTGGGACACCCTTTGTGCTGGCGGTCCACCTGGCTCCAGGGATACATATATCCTCTAGAATCTTATCCAGGCCCTTGTCTGTTCTCATCATTCTCCTGTTGAAAGAGTCTGGATCATCTTTCAGCTGAGGTAGCTTTAAGATCTCCCTGATCTTGTCAGGGTTGGTATGAACAATCTTTCCTCTGACCACGGTCCGATATTCATAGAAAGCAGTTCCAGATAGTTTTTGCTTGTCTGTCTGCCACATATTAGCATAGAACTCCTGGACCATATTCCTTCCCACTTTCGTTTCAGGATTAGCTAGGACCTCCCAGTTCCTGATTCGAATTTGCTCCTGGATCTCCGGATATTCGTCTTCTTTCAGATCGAATCTAACTTTCGGGATCACTAATCTTAGACCCATTATTTTGTAATAATGGTCTGAATGTTCTTTAGATAAGAACTTCCCTTGATTCCAAAGTGGTTTTGGAACGCTCTCTTTCTTGCCTCTTGAAGTGGGTTGTTTTCCCTTAGGAGCCATGGTCTTAGCGATCACGGAGAAACACACCAAACTTAGAGGTTTGCTTGTCCTCAAGCAAAAGAAAAGAAAGGAGAGGGATAGAAGGAGAGCTAGGTGCAATTGTTGATGGAAGGGGAGGGATGCCGAACCCATATTTAAAGGGAGAGGGGGTGGGTTCGAAAATTTAGAAAAGATATGATAAAAAAAAGATTGATTTGGAAAAGATAAGATAGAAGATATAATAAGAGAGGATGTAGTTTAAAATTGAAAAGATATGAAAGATTTTTGAAAAAGATAAATCTAGATTTTGAAAAAGATAATATGGAGATTTGAAAAAGATATTAGTTGAAAATATAGATTTGTTTTGAAAATTTGAAAAAGAGTTGAATTGAATTGAGAAAGAGGGTTTGTGCTTATGGATTAAGATACATTTGATATTTTTAAGGTAGGATTTTTAGAAATTAGGGATTTTAGAAATCAGGGTTCTTAACATGTTTATGCAAGAAATCATGAATTGAAATATGAAAATTAAGATTAAAATGAAAAATATGAAGAAAAAATGAATGTACCTCCTTCCCACCATCCTGGTGTTTGAACGCCCAAACGCTGCATGTTTTGGGCGTTCAACGCCCAAATGCTGCTTCTCCTGGGCGTTCAACGCCCAGTTGCTGCTTATTTCTGGCGTTGAACGCCAGGAAGTCCTTTGTTACTGGGCATTTTTCTGAACGCCCAGAACGCTGTAAATCTGGCGTTAAATGCCCAGAAAGAGCTTCTTTCTGGCATTCAACGCCCAGTGGATGCTTCTGTTGGGCGTTGAACGCCCAAAACAGACTTTTACTGGCGTTTTCTTGCCAGTGAGCTCCTTTTCTCTATTTTGCGTGCAGAATCCTTCTGTAACCCTGTGAACTTATACAATTGACTCTTTACCTTAGGGTCAATGAACTTTATATAAACAAATAAAAATAAAAATAGGGCAGAATGCTTAGAGGATTGATGCCCCATGGCTGGGTTGCCTCCCAGCAAGCGCTTCTTTATTGTCTTTAGCTGGACCTTGCTGAGCTTTTAATCTAGCTTCAGCCTTGAGCACTCTTGCTCAACATTGCCTTCAAGATAGTGCTTGATTCTCTGTCCATTGACAATGAACTTCTTATCAGAATCAATATCTTGAAGCTCCACATAACCATATGGTGATACACTTGTAATCACATATGGTCCCCTCCACCGGGACTTCAGTTTTCCGGGAAATAGCCTGAGCCTTATGTACCTTTTGTCCTGGTTCAAAGATTCTAGATGATAGCTTTCTGTCATGCCACTTTTTTATTTTTCTTTATAAAGCTTGGCATTTTCGAAAGCAGTGAATCTGAATTCTTCTAGCTCATTTAGCTGGAGCAATCTTTTTTCTCCAGCTAATTTGGCATCAAAGTTCAGGAATCTGGTTGCCCAGTAGGCTTTATGTTCCAGTTCCACGGGCAGGTGACATGCCTTACCATAGACCAGTTGGTATGGAGAGGTCCCTATAGGAGTCTTGAATGCTGTTCTGTATGCCCACAGAGCATCATCCAAGCTTCTTGCCCAATCCTTTCTACGGGTATTTACAGTCCGTTCTAGGATTCTTTTTAGTTCTCTGTTATAGACTTCAGCTTGTCCATTAGTCTGTGGATGATATGGAGTCGCCACCTTGTGGCGAATCCCATACCGGACCATGGCAGAGTAAAGCTGTTTGTTGCAGAAGTGAGTGCCCCCATCACTGATTAGTACTCTAGGGACCCCAAACCTGCTGAAGATATATTTTTGGAGGAACTTCAACACTGTTTTAGTATCATTGGTGGGTGTGGCAATGGCCTCAACCCATTTTGATACATAGTCAACTGCCACCAGAATATAAGTGTTTGAGAATGATGGTGGGAAAGGTCCCATGAAGTCAATTCCCCATACGTCAAATAACTCAATCTCCAAGATTCCTTGTTGAGGCATGGCGTAACCATGCGGCAGATTACCAGCTCTTTGGCAACTGTCACAGTTACGTACAAATTCTCGGGAATCTTTATAGAGTGTGGGCCAATAGAAGCCACATTGGAGGACCTTGGTGGCTGTTCGCTCACCTCCGAAATGGCCTCCATATTGAGATCCATGGCAATGCCATAGGATCCTCTATGCTTCTTCTCTAGGAACACACCTACGGATTATTCCATCTGCACATCTCTTAAAGAGATAGGGTTCATCCCACAAGTAGTACTTTGCATCAGTGATTAATTTTTTCTTTTGTTGCCTGTTGTACTCTTTGGGTATGAACCTTGCAGCTTTATAGTTTGTAATATCGGCAAACCATGGTGTTTCCGTAATGGCAAATAAATGCTCATCCGGAAAAGTCTCAGAGATCTCAAGAGAGGGGAGGGACGTCCCTTCTACTGGCTCTATCCGGGACAGATGATCAGCCACTTGGTTCTCTGTCCCTTTTCTGTCTCTTATTTCTATATCAAACTCTTGCAGAAGCAACACCCATCTGATGAGCCTGGGTTTTGAATCCTGCTTTGTGAGTAGATATTTAAGAGCAGCATGGTCAGTATACACAATCACTTTTGATTCTACTAAGTATGATCTGAACTTGTCAATGGCATAAACCACTGCAAGTAATTCTTTTTATGTGGTTGTGTAATTTTTCTGGGCATCATTTAAAACGCGACTAGCATAATAAATGATGTGCAGAAGCTTGTCATGCCTCTGTCCTAATACTGCACCAATGGCGTGATCACTGGCATCACACATTAGCTCAAATGGCAATGTCCAGTCTGGTGCGGAAATAACTGGTGCTGTGACCAGCTTAGCTTTCAGCGTTTCAAACGCCTGCAGACACTCTGTGTCAAACACAAATGGCGTGTCAGCAGCTAGCAGATTACTTAGAGGTTTTGCGATTTTTGAAAAATCCTTTATAAATCTCCTATAGAATCCTGCATGCCCCAGAAAGCTTCTGATTGCCTTAACATTGGCAGGTGGTGGTAATTTTTCAATTACCTCTATTTTTGTTTGATCCACCTCTATTCCCTTGTTTGAGATTTTATGCCCAAGGACAATCCCTTCAGTCACCATGAAGTGACATTTTTCCCAGTTTAAGACTAGGTTGGTCTCTTGGCATCTCTTCAGGATAAGTTTCAGGTGATCAAGACAGGAGCTGAATGAGTCTCCATATACTGAGAAGTCATCCATGAAGACCTCCAGAAATTTTTCCACCATATCAGAGAAAATAGAGAGCATGCATCTCTGGAAGGTTGCAGGCGCATTACACAGCCCAAATGGCATCCTTCTATAAGCAAACACTCCAGATGGACATGTGAATGCTGTTTTCTCTTGATCCTGGGGATCTACTGCAATCTGGTTATAGCCTGAGTAGCCATCCAAAAAGCAGTAATAATCATGACCTGCCAGTCTTTCTAGCATCTGGTCTATGAATGGTAAAGGAAAATGATCCTTTCTGGTGGCTGTATTGAGCCTTCTGTAGTCAATACACATGCACCACCCTGTAACTATTCTTGTAGGAACCAGTTCATTTTTTTCATTATGGATCACTGTCATGCCTCCCTTTTTTGGGACGACTTGGACAGGACTCACCCAGGGGCTATTAGAAATAGGATAAATAATCCCAACCTCTAGTAATTTGATGACCTCTTTCTGCACCACTTCCTTCATGGCTGGATTTAGCCGCCTCTGTGGTTGAACCACTGGTTTAGCATTATCCTCCAATAAGATTTTATGCATGCATCTAGCTGGGCTTATGCCCTTAAGGTCACCTATGGACCACCCAAGAGCTGTCTTGTGTGTCCTTAGCACTTGAATAAGTGCTTCCTCTTCCAGTGGATTTAAAGCAGAGCTTATGATCACGGGAAAAGTGTCACCTTCTCCCAGAAATACATATTTCAGGGATGGTGGTAATGGTTTGAGCTCGGATTTAGGAGGCTTTTCCTCTTCCAGACGAAATTTCAGAGGCTCTTTCATCTCCTCTGAATTCTCCAAATCAGGCTGAACATCTTTAAAGATGTTTTCCAACTCTGATTCGAGACTCTCAGCCATGTTGATCTCTTCTACCAAAGAGTCAATAAGATCAACTTTCATGCAGTCTTTTGATGTGTCTGGATGCTGCATGGCTTTGATAGCATTCAACTTAAACTCATCATCATTGACTCTCAGGGTTATTTCCCCTTGTTGGACATCAATGAGGGTTCGTCCAGTTGCTAGGAAGGGTCTTCCTAAAATGAGAGTAGCACTCTTGTGCTCCTCCATTTCCAGCACTACAAAGTCAGTGGGAAAGGCGAATGGCCCAACTTTGACAATCATATCTTCAATCACGCCTGATGGGTATTTAATGGAGCCATCAGCAAGTTGGAGACATATCCGGGTTGGTTTAACTTCCTCAGTTAAGCCAAGCTTTCTGATAGTGGATGTAGGTATTAGGTTGATGCTTGCCCCAAGATCGCACAAAGCTGTCTTGGTGTAATTACCTTCTAATATGCATGGTATCAGAAAACTCCCAGGGTCTTTAAGCTTTTCAGGAAAGCTTTTTAGAATGACTGCACTGCATTCTTCAGCGAGGAGAACTCTTTCTGTTTCTCTCCAATCCTTTTTATGACTCAAGATCTCTTTCATGAACTTGGCATAAGAAGGTATTTGCTCAAGTGCCTCTGCAAATGGAATCTTTATTTCAAGAGTCTTGAGATAATCTGCAAAGCGAGCAAATTGCTTATCCTGTTCCTCTTTCCGGAGTTTTTGAGGATAAGGTATATTGGCTTTATATTCCTCAACCTTAGTTGCTGTAAGTTTATTGCCTACAGAAGTGGTTGAAGAAGCCTTTTTAGAGGGGTTGTCATCAGCACTTGTGTGTGTCTGATCCCTCACTGGCAATTGAGTGCCAGAGTTAGAAGCTGGAGTGATGTGGGACGCCAACTCCTTGTCTGTTCCTGGCGTCTGAACGCCAGAACTGTGCCCATTTTGTGCGTTTAGCGCCAGATTTTGCCCATTTTGGGCGTTCAACGCCAGATCCTTGCTTGTTTCTGGCGTTGAACGCCAGTCTTGGGCATGATCTGGGCGTTCAGCGCCAGCCTTCCACCAGATTGCTGGCGTTTCAACGCCAGAATTACTTTTCCCTGGGCTCTTACTGTCCTCAGGTGAATTTTGGGTGGTTTGCTCATTCCTTAACTCTTTGCTGCCTTGAGGTGGGGTATTTAATGTTTTTCCACTTCTTAATTGAACTGCTTGGCATTCTTCTGTTATTTGTCTTGACAGCTGCTGCTTTGTTTGCTTCAATTGTTCTTCCATATTTATATTAGCCATCCTTGTCTCTTGTAGTTTATCCTTGAATTCGGATAACTGCTTTGTTAGAAAGTCCAAATGCTGATTGAATTCAGCAGCTTATTTTACAGGGCTGAGTTCAGCAGTTACTGTTTTAACCTCTTCTTTCATGGAAGGGTCACTGCTTAGGTACAGATGCTGATTCCTGGCAACTGTATCAATGAGCTCTTGAGCCTCTTCAATTGTCTTTCTCATGTGGATAGATCCACCAGCTGAGTAATCTAGAGACATCTGAGCTCCTTCTGCAAGCCCATAATAGAAGATGTCTAACTGAACCCACTCTGAAAACATTTCAGAGGGGCATTTTCGTAGCATCTCTCTGTATCTCTCCCAGACATCATAAAGAGATTCCTTATCTCCTTGTTTAAAGTCTTGGATGTCCAGCCTTAGCTGTGTCATCCGTTTTGGGGGAAAGTATTGATTCAGGAATTTTTCTGTCAGCTGTTTCCATGTCCTTATGCTGGCCTTTGGTTGGTTATTTAACCACCTCTTAGCTTGATCCTTTACAGCAAATGGAAACAGTAATAGTCTGTAGACATCCTGATCTATTTCCTTATCATGTACTGTGTCAGCAATTTGTAAAAATTGTGCCAGAAACTCTGTAGGTTCTTCCTGTGGAAGACCGGAATACTGACAATTTTGCTGCACCATGATGATGAGCTGAGGATTCAGCTCAAAGCTACTGACTCCAATGGAGGGTATGCAGATACTGCTCCCATATGAAGCAGTAGAGGGGTTAGCATATGACCCCAGAGTCCTCCTGGACTGTTCATTTCCGCTTAGATCCATGATGGAGAAAGGGAGATGATGTAAAATAGAATAAAAATAATTTTTTTATTTATTTAATTAATTTATTTTATTTTCGAAATAAAAAAAATTAAAATAAAATAAATAAAAATGGGTGAAGAATTTCGAAAAAATGAGGGGAGAGAAAGTGGTTAGGAAGTTTTGAAAAAGATATGAAATTTTTTGATGGAAAACACCAAGGAACACCAAACTTAAAAATTTTAAGATCAAGACACAAGGAAAAACTCAAGAACACTTTGAAGATTCACAAGAACACAAGAACATGAATAAGGAACACCAAACTTAAAATTTTTAGAAAACCAAAATAAAATTTTTGAAAACCAAAGAAAAAATCAACAAGAAAACACCAAACTTAAAGTTTGGCACAAGATTTAATCAAGGGAAAATTATTTTTGAAAAAGATTTTTAATAAAACTGGTGTCCAATCATCAAGAACATAAACCAACACTCTAGCCAATTGGGCAATAAATGTAACACTTGTTTTGAAGAAGGATATTTTTAACCAAGAACAATAATAAGAGACTCTAAACCAAAAAGAAAAATTTTCCTAATCTAAGAAACAAAATAAACCGTCAGTTGTTCAAACACGAACAATCCCCGGCAACGGCGCCAAAAACTTGGTGCACAAAAATTACTTCACAATGTAATTCCGCACAACTAACCAGCAAGTACACTGGGTCGTCCAAGTAATACCTTACGTGAGTAAGGGTCGATCCCACGGAGATTGTTGGCTTGAAGCAATCTATGGTTATCTTGTAACTCTTATTCAGGAAAACAATAAAATAATTCACTTATCAAATTTGATTGCAAGGAATAAAAGGGCAGAACACAAATTATACTTGTATGCAATGATGGAGAATATGTTGGAGTTTTGGAGATGCTTTGTCTTCTGAAATTCTGCTTTCCTCTGTTTTCTGATTCACGCACGCACGTCCTCCTATGGCAAGCTGTGTGTAGGTGGATCACCGTTGTCAATGGCTACCATCCATCCTTCCAGTGAAAAGGGTCCAAATGCGCTGTCACCGCACGGCTAATCATCTGCAGGTTCTCAATCGTACCGGAATAGGATTTACTATCCTTTTACGTCTGTCACTACGCCCAGCACTCGCGAGTTTGAAGTTTGTTACAGCCATCCAATCCCAGAATCCTACTCGGAATACCACAGACAAGGTTTAGACTTTCCGGATTCTCATGAATGCCGCCATCAATCTAACTTATACCACGGAGATTCTGATTAGGGAATCTAAGAGATATTCATTCAATCTGATGTAGAACGGAAGTGATTGTCAGACACACGTTCATGGATTGAGAAAGGTGATGAGTGTCACTGATCATCACCTTCTCCATATTTAGGCGCAAATGGATATCTTAGATAGGAACATGCATGTTTGAATGGAAAACAGAAATACTTGCATTAATTCATCGAGACACAGCAGAGCTCCTCACCCCCAACAATGGAGTTTAGAGACTCATGCCGTTAAAGAGTACAAAGTTCAGATCTAAAATATCATGAGATACAAAGTAAGTCCCTAAAAGTTGTTTAAATACTAAACTAGTAATCTAGGTTTACAGAAAATGAGTAAACTATAACAGATAGTGCAGAAATCCACTTCTGGGGCCCACTTGGTGTGTGCTGGGGCTGAGACTGAAGCTTTCACGTGCCTGGGACTATTTTGGGCGTTCAACGCCAGCTTTGGATCCTTTTCTAGTGTTGAACTCCAACTTGCAACTTGTTTCTGGCGCTGGACGCCAGAATTGGGCAGAGGGCTGGCGTTGAACGCCAGTTTACGTCATCTATCCTTGAGCAAAGTATGGACTGTTATATATTGCTGGAAAGCCCTGGATGTCTACTTTCCAACGCAATTGGAAGAACGCCATTTGGAGTCTTGTAGCTCCAGAAAATCCATTTTAAGTGCAGAGAGGTCAGAATCCAACAGCATCAGCAGTCCTTTTTCAGCCTGAATCAGATTTTTGCTTAGCTCCCTCAATTTCAGCCAGAAAATACCTGAAATTACAGAAAAACACACAAACTCATAGTAAAACCCAGAAATATGAATTTTTCCTAGAAACTAATGAAAATAAACTAAAAACCAACTAAAACATACTAAAATCTATATGAAATTAACCCCAAAAAGCGTATAAAATATCTGCTCATCAGCTCCTCACTGGCAATGATCCAGTTAAATTTGCAAATGGATACTGTGAGCTAGTGTTTGCCACTTCCAGAAACCTGTACCTGGAGAGAACTCTAAAAATTCCAGAAGAACTACAACAGTACACCTCCGAATAGATAAAACAGAGAGGCTGGTTCTTCTTGGAGAGAAACTTGACAGAGGTCAATGCTTCCTGGGTCAGAGAGTTTTACTGCAACTATTACAAGACTTCCCTGGATGCAGTGCACCTTAAAGGGAAACAAATTTTGGTCACTGAGGAAGCTATTGAGGACATCCTCCACCTTCAGCCTAAATCCGATCAGCCTAACGGTTACCAAAAGGATGAAGAGGATATGCGCTTTATGGGATTTGACTGGGATGCTGTCAAGCAGAGAATAGCCCTTGATCCTACTATCCCTTGGGTCATGGGAAAGAACACAGTGATGCCTAAGGGAATCAAGCTGATTTATCTGAATGATGAGGCTCGGCTCTGGCATCAGATTCTGAGAAACTATTTGATGCTGAGCACTCATGAGACAGAGCTGCCCGCTGCTATGATCACCCTCATCTGGTGTGTGATGGAGGGTAAGGACCTGTATCTTCCACGTTTCATCTGGTACTATATGGCCAGGGTCCATGTCAGAGGCACTCTCCCTTTCCCTTATCTGGTCACCCAGCTAGGCCGTCGAGCTGACGTGCCTTGGGAGCTTGCTGATGAGAAGTCACCTGCTACGGACTGCAAGAAGATTATCCCTCACAGCAGGAAGTTTCAGGCTTTAGGTTACAGACCTCCATTCCTCACCGCTTCTGATGAGACAGCCACACCTTCAGTTGCCCCTTCTTCATCCACTGCTGCACCAGCTACCACCACCGCACCTCCACCTGCATCAGAGCCCATTTACCACTTCGTGCATCACTTATTCAGCAGCTGGACCAGATGGAGCGCCGCAACCAGCGGCGATATGAGAGATCTGAGCGTCGCAACAAGCGACGCTATGAGCACCTCAAGTTGATGATCTGATCCGGTGGCGACATCCCCTCCGAGCCTGACACCCCTTCTGATACATCTGAGGTGGAGGAGGATGATCACGAGGAGGAGGCACCTACCCAGGCCGAGCAGGCAGGACCAGAGCAGACTGCGCCACATCATGAGGAGCACCACCAGCTCCAGGCTGCAGACCCGGAGATTCCTCTATAGTCTGCGCCTCCCCTGCAGCAGACAGATCCTTCTACACTTATCCAGTCTGCAGACTTTCAGGCCACCACAGAGACTCCAGCAGCTCATCCTTCCGGTGATGACTCTTCTTCACACCCAGCTTGAGTGAGCATCGAGAACGATGCTATATTTTAAGTGTGGGGAGGTCGCCATCCCTGGCGTATCTTTTTGGTGAACCACTACGGACTCTTTTTATCTTATTTTGTTTATTTTTCTGTATTTTTTTATCTTTATTTTTATTTTTCAGTACTTGCACATTGTTCTTTTGCTGTATTTTTACTTTATTTCTGCATTTTGCACTTTAGTTTATATCTCAGATATTTAGTTTAGTTTGCAATTCTAAACTTATTAGTTATAGAATATGTGGATCAATTAGTATAGTTTACCCCTTTAGCATATGATACTTGGTTTAATTGAAAATAAAAGGAAGTAAACTAGAGACTTTAACAGAATCAAACATCCACACACCTTGTATATATAGCATTACATGTTAGTTAGTTAACAACATTTCATCAAGGAGAAATACTAAGATTTTAAAAGCCACCCTAATATTTACATTGAGAATAATGGGAACTCTTGATTTCTGCTTGCATGACATACATAACTGATATATGATTTTTGAGCTGGAGAACACATAGCCTGTGAGTTTTGAGCTTAATTGTATGGTTACATTCAAACCATAAATTTCATTCCTGTGTGTTTTGCCCTTCTTTTTCATCCTGATGTTCTTTACCTTGTTTTAATCTATATGTCCAATATAGAATATAGATACATACCAAGAGATTATTGAGGCCATCATTTGAATTTTTCCTCACTTATCCCAAATTAGCCTACCTTTTACATCACCCTTGTTAGTCCCCTTGAGCTTTCTAATCCCCTCTTGTTCTATAACCGCATTACTAGCCTTAAACAGAAAAATAAAATAAAAATCCCAAGTTGAATCCTTAGTTAGCTTAAGATAGATATTGTATACAATTTAAGTGTGGGAAATTTTATGGGAACATGGGATGATAAAAACAAAGTAGGAATTAAAAAAAATAAGTTGTTTCAAAAATAAAATTTGGGAAGCATGCTCACGTGAAATCAAAACAATTGAATTACCATGTGCATTGATTCAAAAAAAATATTATAAATATATAATTTCAGTATTTAGATAAGGGGATACAAAAAAAAACTCCCCAAATGTAAAATATAAATCAATGCACATGGGACAAAATTTTAAAAATTAAAATTAATGCATGAGCTTGCAATACAAAGTGGAAAATTTGGGTCAATAGATAAAGGAGCTTTAAAATATATGAAGTATGTATGTTAGGTGAAATCTTAGACTAATCAAGGATTCACTTTGTTAGCCCACTTATCCTTATACATATACCTTTACCTTTACCTTGGCCCCATTACAACCTTAAAAAAAGACCTCATGATTTTTGTATGTCTGTATTCCAATAAGAATAGAGTGATTACCCCAATAAACACTGAGTGACTAGAGAGTAAACACAAAATCCAGTGAGGGTTCAATAGCTCATCACCATATATCTCTGCTTAATTGTTAATTATCTTGCAAGTTTATGAAATATTTTTACCCATCTCAATTATAAAAGTGCGTTAACATTATCTAGGGTTTGGTTATGCATATATGATTCCTTAAGGATATGAATTAATTTAACTACATGTAAGACCTGTGTACAAGTGAATAATAACTAGAATTGCATGACTCATTTAGGTAGCTTGCATTTAAAATAGAATGCATTGCATGATATTCCACCACCTTACCTTATTCTTTATCATGGATTTAGCATGAGGACATGCTATTGTTTAAGTGTGGGGAGGTTGATAAACCCATATTTTATGATGTATTTTGTGCTCAATTTAAGTGATTTATTCAATCCTTCACCCACTTATTCATGTAATTTGCATGGTTTTACTTTCACTTCCTTATTATGTGATATATGTGAAAAACATGTTTCCTATGCTTTAAAAATATTAATTTTAATTGTCCTTTATTGCCACTCGATGCCGTGACTTGTGTGTCAAGTGTTTTCAGATCTTCCAAGGCAGGAATGGCTTAGAGGACAGAAAGGAAACATACAAAAATGGAAGGAAAGCACAAAAATGGAGTTTTGAAGAAAAGGGCAGTGACGCGAACGCGTGACTGACGCGGACGCGTGCCTTGAGCAGAACGCAATTGACGCGTACGCGTGACCGAAGTGAATGCGTGACAAGGAAAACTCCTAGATGACGCGACCGCGTGACCCACGCGGAAGCGTGACAGACGCAACGTGCAGAAATTGCAGAAAATGCTCCTAGCGATTTCTGAAACCCTTTTTGGCCCAGATCCAAGTCCAGAAAGCATAGATTAGAGGTTATAATGTGGGGAAATGCATCCATTCATAAGAAGTCTTCAATTATTCACTTTTCATAATTTAGATGTAGTTTTTAGAGGGAGAGGTTCTCTCCTCTCTCTTAGGTTTTAAGATTAGGATTCCTCTTAAAGGATTTAGGATTTCAACTTCTTCTCAGGTTCAATATTCCTTTTACTTTATATTTCTCTTTTACTTTCAGATACTTTAATGCTTTTATTTAATTACTTATGATTGCCAAATTGGCTTATGAACCATTCATGTTAGGATTTTCTTTATTTAATATAAATTGAGGTATTTCAGATTTATGATTCTTATTTAGCTTTTTATATTCTTGGCTTTAATTGATTAACTGGAGACTCTTGAGTTATCAAACTTATCGTGGTTGTTAATTGTTATTTTTGCTAATTGAATTGAATTCCCCTTACTCTAGTCTTTTCTTAGGAGTTGGCTAGGACTTGAGGATCTAACTAATTAGTCCACTTGACTTTCCCTTGCTATAGTAAAGGTTAACTAAGTGGGATTAAAACTCAATTCTCATCACCATCGATAAGGATAACTAGGATAGGGCTTCCAAATTTTCATACCTTGCCAAAAGTTTTATTAGATATTAATTTATTAATTCATGCAATTTATTTTCCTTGTTCAACCCTTTTAAAACCCAAATTCCACCTTTTTCATAACTAATAATAAGAACACCTCCCTGCAATTCTTTGAGAAGACGACCCGAGGTTTAAATACTCGGTTATCAATTTTATTGGGTTTGCTTAAGTGACAAACAAAACTTTTTCACAAAAGAATTTTCTATTGGTCTAGAAGTTGTACTTACAACGCAATTATATTCCTCAATTTCTTTACCGATAGAAAAACAGTTCGTCAGGAAGCTAACACTACCTTAGCATCATTGGTAGGCAAAGGCACTACCTCCACCCACTTAGAAACATAATCAACGACCACAAAGATATAGTTGTTATAGTATGATAAAGGGAATAGTCCCATGAAGTCTATTCCTCACACATCAAATAATTTCACTTCCTAGCTCTTTGACATTAATCAAAATTCTTCACAAATTTCCTGGCATCTTTGAAAAGCATGGGCCAATAAAAAACCACATTGGAGGATCTTTGTTATCGCTCCCGAAAAGAAATCTATTGATTATGTCCTGTCCCTCAGAGAGAACGGGAACAGTCTTAGTTGGATGGCTTTGGAGGAGACTCCATTGTTCTTGACTATGTCACATATTTGTAGGAAGTTAGATACATGCAAGTTTGGATCTTCTTGAGGGCTCTCACTAAACTGACCTTACTGCACCCATTGGATGAGTGCGGGTTTTAATTCAAAACTGTTTGCTTGCACATTGGGCCTCAATATGCTATTGTCGCAACTATTAGAAGTGAGTGTAGTGTAATCACCTAAAGTCCTTCTAGGACTGTTCGCTTCTGCTGCCATGCTTTCCACTTCTTCCACTTTTCTCTGGTTTCTAAATTTCTTTCTCAATTGCTAGAGGGTTAGTTCTATTTTGGAATCGTACTAGAGAGGTTTCTTGTCTTTTTTGCCTTGTATAAAAACACACAGACAAATAAGTAGAATTGAAATTTCTAACATCACAGTGAAGAAAATTTCAGGTGAAGTAAAAATAAAAAAGTCTAATTTAGAGAATCAATTAACTAGTTTGTTGTCAATCTTAATTAATTTTCGGCAACGGTGCCAAAAATTTGATGGTATAAAAATCAACTCGGCAAGTGTACCAATCGTATCAAGTAATACCACAATGAGTGGATATCATTCTTACAAGGATTAATAGATTAAGTAAGCAATGATTAATTGATTATTCTAATTAGACAGATTAAAACTTGATTGAGAGGAATTAAGTGTCAAAATAGAGAACTAAGAAAAAGCAATTATGAATGATTAGAAAAAGTAATATGAATAAATACGTTAAGACTTTGGAGATGTTTAAATTTCAGGAAAAACACTTCTTTCTATCTACTTTGATGATGCAGAGATGTATTCATGGAAAACCATAAATAATCAAACCCCAATCCCTTAGTAATATGATTAATAGATTAATAGATTAAGTAAGCAATGATTAATTGATTATTCTAATTAGACAGATTAAAACTTGGTTGAGAGGAATTAAGTGTCAAAATAGAGAACTAAGAAAAAGCAATTATGAATGATTAATAGATTAAGTAAGCAATGATTAATTGATTATTCTAATTAGACAGATTAAAACTTGGTTGAGATGAATTAAGTGTCAAAATAGAGAACTAAGAAAAAGCAATTATGAATTATTAGAAAAAGTAATATGAATAAATACGTTAAGACTTTAGAGATGTTTAAATTTCAGGAAAAACACTTCTTTCTATCTACTTTGATGATGCAGAGATGTATTCATGGCAAACCATAAATAATCAAACTCCAATCCCTTGGTAATTTAATTTTTCATAATCTAACCAACCGTCAATTCTTTGATCAATTAATTATGATAAGAGGTTAAACACAATTTCTAATTTAAAGCCACACAATTTTCAAAGATTAATTCTAGTTAATTTTATGTCACTTATCAAAACTAGTTTTAGGAACTTGAAGAATTATGAGAAAAAGTCTCAAGCTAATTCCTGTGATTAACTTTTCTAAGGTAATAGAGGAATTCAAGTCAGATTAGAGTTATTTTCTAATACATTCCAACCCTTAAGATGAAGAACGAAACTTTCTTCTTAAATAAAATATCAATGCGTTAATCAAAAGCAGAAAGACGATAATATTTATTAATCCATCAAAATAAACAGAGCTCCTAACCTTAACACAGGAGAATTAGTGGCTCATGATGCAAAAAAAAAACCAAAACAGAGAATTGTAAAGTGCTTCAAATTAAATTCACCAAAAAAAGTATCCTCAGATAAATTTTCTGGACTTATTTATATTCTAACATAAACCTAACTTCTAAATTCAAAACATAATCAAATCAAATCTTTTCTAATCAATCTAAACTAAAAGTGATCTTCTCCGTATAATTGAAATTAAAAACTTGGCCGTTACTTGGAGTGTTTGGTATTTAATAAAATCATGGGCCTTACAATTGGTCTTGGACTTGGGTGAAATGGCATGACACCTGGGTAAAGTGACGTGGCACTTGGGTGGTCACTGGAACATGGCCCAAGGGATGAAAGCATGGGAGTGTAAGTGGAGGAAATGGTGTGGCACTTGGAGGCTTGAGTTGGACTTGGCATGGCACTTGGTGGAGTGGGGCGTTGCACGCCTTCATGGTAGCTTCCATGAAGGCTCCCTGGTCTTTAGGCCAACGTGCCACTTGACATAGTGGCGTGGCATGCCAATGCTAGGGTTGGTCAAAGGCGTTGCACCTTTTGGAATGGTGTGGTACTCCCTTGCATGGAGGGTCGAAGGCGTGGCACTTAGAGGTAAGGCGTTGCATGCCCTTTCTAGGAGGAGTCAAAGACATGGCACTTGGGCAAGGTGTGGCACACCATTCTTCAATTGGTCCCTTGAGGTTTCCTCTATTAATTGGCATGGCACTTGGAAGTGGGGCATGTTATGCCCTCTTATTACCTTGTTTGCTGGCTCCTGGAACTTGGTCCAGCGTGCCACACTCAAGGGTGGCGTTGCACGCCATCTTCCATGGTTCTCCTAGGGCTTCTCTGCCTGTTTTTCTTCTTCTTTGGCCTTGTCTACAATCTTTCAACAATCGCCTAGACATATCAAAGCTCAAGGTAACTCTACAAAAAAAATTAGTTAAGTCGTAAGAGTCTAAATTATAATAAGAAAATTATTAACTTTATTCAAAGAAATAATAAAAAAAATTAAAGATGCTCATGCATCACTTGTGAATCTAAAAAATTTTGTTTACTGTTGTTTGCAACAAAAAACACTTCTGGATGAAGGGAATGAATGTTCTCTTGAATTTCAATTGATTTTTATCTCCATCCACATTCATTTCAAACAAAGACTTTGTCAAAAATGATAAAGAACCTTTGAAGCTTTCAACAATATGCTTTTACTCCTTATTGATATCTTTATAGATAATTTTCTCGAAAAAATAATTCCCTACAACAACACTAAAATAGGTTAATAACATAAAAGTTACGTAAAAATAACATCAAAATTTGATAGAATAGAATAGATTACAAAAGGGATTGTTACCAGTTGCATTTAAACTAAAGGCATCCTTTATCTTGGCTGAGGTAATCTTGATTTTCCCATACCGTGTGTTCAGTGGACTTTTATATAAATCAAAGGAACAAATTAGTTCTTTCAGAAGCTTGTGTGTGACATTTAAGCTTGGGATATGTCTCAAAGCATCAAATTCCAATTCATCCACAAGAATTTTCTTTCTTCTCATTCATTTTGTTGAATATTTCTGACATTGTTCTTATTGAACACCGCAAATCGTGATTTTTCTATAAATAATTAAAAATTATGTTATATAACTATATATATATATATATATATATATATATATATATAAGCACCGCAAATTGTGATTTTTCTATAAATAATTGAAAATTATGTTATATAACTATATTTATAAAATAAAAATGGAGTTGTTTTAGCATATATATATATATATATATATATATATATATATATATATATATATGTATGTATGTTGGTGTCTTCTTTTTTGAGATGTTCTTGTCAGTAACTTTCTTTATTCTTTATTGTCACTTTAGCTGTAACGAATAAAAAATTAGTTATTTAGTAACAACACAATATTTACATCTAGAATGTACCAAAATTACTTAACACGATGACACATAAACTCAATTCAAAACAAGCACACAAATAAGATTCAATTATCCACAAAACATATGCTTGTAAATTTTAAATTCAGAAAAGTTATCAATATGACTTAAATGACACCAGAAGCATTACAACTATCTTGCATGAACTAATTACACCAAATCCAAGTCATAAGGTCAAGTGTACGTCATTTAAATCTAGAATGCACCGAAATTAATTAATGATGACGACACACAAACTCAGTTCAGAATAAGCACAAAAACAAGATTTAATCATCCAAAAAACACATCCATGTAAATTTTAAATCCAAAAAAATTATCAATATGCCTTAAATGACACAAGAAGCACACAATTATCTTTCATGAACCAACTACACCAAATCCAATTCAATGAGACAAAGTGTACCTCATTTAAATCTAGAATGTATTAACATTAATTAATGAGGATGACGCACAAACTCATTTCAAAATAAGCACACAAAACAAGAATCCCAAAAATACATCCATGTAAATTTTAAATCCAGAAAATTTATCAGTATGGTTTAAATGACACAAAAAATATTACAACTATCTTACATGAGCTAATTATACCATATCTAAGTCATGAGATCAAGTGCACATTATTTAAATTCAGAATGCACCGAAATTACTTAATGATGACGACACACAAACTCAATTTAAAAAAAAAATACACAAATAAGACTCAATCATCCACAAAAATACATCCATGTAAATTTTAAATCTAGAAAAATTATTGATGAGCGGATATTTTATACGCTTTTTGGCATTATTTTCATATAGTTTTTAGCATGTTTTGTTTAATTTCTATTAAGTTTTTATAGGTTTTAGTGTTAAATTTATATTTTTGGATTCTACTTTGAGTTTGTGTATTTTTATGCAATTTTAGGTATTTTATGGCTGAAATTGAGGAGTTGGAGCAAAAGTCTGATTCATAGACAGAGAAAGCACTGCAGATGCTGTCTAGATCTGACCTCCTTGCACTTGTAAGAGCTTTTCTGGAGCTACAAAAGTCCAAATAGAGCTTTCTTAACGACTATGGAAAGCTAACTTCCAGAGCTTTCCAGAAATGTATAATAGTCTATACTTTACTTCAGATTAGAAGGCCCAAAACTGGCATCTAACGCCAGCCTCTGCCCCATTCCAGACATCCAGTGCCCAAGGAGCAGAGACCAGCGTTCAAATGCCCAGAGAGGACCCCCTAGACCAGCGTTCATATTATTCAAACATCATCTACCACTTTTTACATCATATTTTCGTTTATTATTTTATTTTCTATCAGTATGAGTTTCTAAACCTCCTAGGTTGAGGGGATGAGTGTAAGAACTGCAACTAATCAACCGATTAGTTAAGTGATTATATTGACCAAAATAGGATTTGAAAAGTTAGAGTGAGAATTTGAGGATTTAAATATGATTTTTGGACTCAGTAGATTTTTCTGAGTCAGAAAATGTATTTTCTACGAAAAACAGCGAAAAACCGCGAACCGGTCGAACCGATTGAGTCTGCCCGGTGTTGCGCGAGAAAAAGTGAAAACAGTCAAAAACCTTAGAAAAATAATAGAAGTCGAAAACCGGGCGTTAATTTTAAAGGTTTGACCCGAAGTTGGGCCAAACAGGATAAAACGCTAACGGGTTGGACCGGGCCCAAGTTGGGCCCAAGCCCAACATATAAAAGGGTTCATAAGTGAACCCACCAGCCATTAAACACAACAAAACACAGCTGAAAAGGGGAAGAAGAGAAACCCCCATAGTTACTATTCATTGTCAACTTCACAGGCTCGTATCTTGAGCTATAGAGCTCCGATCGCCGTATCGTTTGCAGCTACGCGTTTCTCGTGGAGAGCTCTACAAAACCCATCTAAGAAAGTAGTTAGGTAACCACGAAATCTTCTCAGTTATTTTCTTCAAAATTTCGAGTTTAGGGCTTTGGATTACGTGAGCTTTTGTGATTTTTGGGTGTTTAGGTTCACTCTAATCCTTGCTTAGCATTGCGTTTTGGCAACCAAAACTGTTGGACAAGGTAAGAGGCATTGAACTCTTGTGAGATTATGTTTATATTGAGCCATAGGTTGATTTATGATTATTTATGTATATATAGCTTGAATAATTGTGAGTTTGGGAGCTATTGGAACTTGTTGGTGCTTGTTGAAGTGTAATTGAAAGCTTGGATTGTGGTTGAGAGCTTTTTTGTGCTCAATTTGGAGTTAAAGAAATATTGGGAATCGGCCAAGGTATGGTTTTAGTTTCCTCTGTGTAGTATATAATATTCATAGACACTTAGGCTAGTGACCTATAGGATAGGATTGAACTAAAATGGTTGATGAGTTATTGAATGTTGATGTATGATGGTTTATGATGAGTTGATGAATTTTGAGTTCAATTATGATGATTGATAATGATATGATGATGTTGAATGATTGTGTGGATTGGAAAAGTGGTTTGTTACGATAGATGTGATGTTGAGGTTGATGAAATGGTAATGTGGATGGTAAATTTGAATGTAGATTGATCATAAGTGTTATATAGTTGATGTTGAGGTTGAGAATAATGAAATGAGAAGGAAAATGTGGTAAGATTGGTGTAATATAACACAAAGGGTTGATCTTGATGAAAAATGGAGTTTGGAATGGTTTGGTATGGTTTTGATTGTGTATGATAAGGAAATTGGTAAATTGTGAACTTTTGGTAAAAGTTAGTTTTTGGTGAACTTTGTCTGATCATAACTTATGGCTCAATTTTCAAAATCAGTTGAAATTTGTTTGAAATAAAGCTTATTGAAAACTCTTCAAATCGATATAAAGTTTGCAAAATTTGGATTTTTTTAGAGGAAGTTATGATCATTCAAAGATTGGTGTCGAAATCTGAAATTCTGTAAAGTTGCAGATTTTTATGATTTTAGGTATGTGCGCACGCACAGCCTTGTGCATACGCACAACCCTGCGAAATTTTAAACCTGTGCGCACGCACTGACCTATGCGTACGCATAGGCAGGGAGAGGCTTTCTGTTTACAACGCTAGCACAGCTTGTGCGCGTACTTACCTAATGAGGATATACGATCTGTGCGTACGCACAGCCCTGTGCTCACGCACAAGTCGGGAAGGGTAGTCTGTTGAGGGCGCTAGCACAGCTTGTGCGAGTGAACTGAACTTGTAAATTTTTGTACTTGTGCGTACGCACACCTCTATGTGTACGCACACGTTTTAAAAATCTCCTGGGCGTGTGCACACACACCCCTGTGCGTATGCACACGTCCTATTTTTCAAATTTAAGTTTGTTTTCAACTATTTCACCTTCCCAACAAGATTGTAAGCTTCTATAACACTATTTTAAGGCTTTTGGACATAATTTTTTGCATGGGAACATGGGAAAGAACTTTAGAGATTTAGTTGATGTTATTTTAGAAAAATTAGAAAACGAAGGCTTAGGTTTCAGGCATACTGAGGATGGTTTGACGGCGTGTGAAGGTAGACTGGTATGTGAAATGAGAATTGTTGAACTGTTGAGTTCGGAATTGAAATGTGGATCGACAGTAGTTGAGATGAGTCGAGGACTCGGAATGGAAATGTTGATTTACAATGGTTGAGATAAGTCAAGGACTCGAATATGCAATGATGAATCATTGATGTATTGAAAATGTTTTCTGAAAAATCACTGAACTACTATTTTATACTGAGAAATGATAAGACGTTATGCACCCGGCAAGGATGGCGGTTGGATCCCGTCTGTCGAGGTAGCAGCGGCGGCGTAAGGACGGTGGTTAAATCCCACTTACGTTGAGATGTGAGGTCTGTGGCAAGAGTATCCCACTCGCATCCCTTTGGATCAATAGAGTGTGCAGGTACAAAACCCTGGACAGTGATTCGAGCACTATATCTCGGGGGTTCCCAATGATGATTCCGAAGGGCGACATCTCCATGGAGATGTGTCGGGTTGGCAGTTGAACCGACAATCTGATATCAAAGCCAGTAGGGCAGGCATTCATCATGTGCATTTTCTATCTGTTTGTATGCTTTTTCTACTTGTAATGGTTTGCCTATTTGTATAATATGCCTAATTGATTACTTGAATCACTTGTCTTATATGCTTCTACTTGTGTTTTACTTGCATTGTAATTAATTGTGATTTCTACTAGGATTGAGGAGGTTCGGAAGGCGGTGGCGATGAGATCGCATGGAGGATAGGTTGGTGAAGGTTGTGAGACAGCGATGTTTGGTTAGAATATAAATCCCTTAAGATAGAGTACCCTGTTTATTTATGTTATGATTTATATATCCTGCTTTATTGTTTTAGGATGCCTAAGATGAATCTTGTGATGGATATGAAGTCTAGGATTACCTTCGGCGTTTCGGGGTCTTATATCCTACATCACTGGGCACTGTTACCATACTGAGAACCTCCGGTTCTCATACCATATTTCTGTTGTGTTTTTCAGATGCAGGTCGCAACCCACCTCGGTAAGTTGCTTGGATGGTGACAGAAGTGGAGGATCCTGTTACTCTTGGAGTCTTTTAATTTATTTTGTTTATACATCTCTCACTTTTGTATTTTGTTTTTGTCTAGAGGCTTGTATTGAGAGAGAAAAACTGTATAAGCTTATTTTACTGTCTAGTTTCTGTATAGTCTGTATATGGCTAGCCGGCTTAAACTCCGCGAGCTGTGGCTAGATTATTATGATATTATACTACTATCTTTTGCTATACTATATCTATATCTTGTGCTTTAAGATAGTTGCTCCGTTTGTACGTTTTTGCGCCTTTCAAATCCTGTCTTTGAGCTATATCCTTCATCGGGCTTCTAGATTATATTATTTTTTTCTATATATTATATGTATGAGCTTAGAACTATTGTAACCTTTGATTAACCTTTGCTTTACGATGCGAGGTAAAGTTTAGGCTAATTAGGGTGTTACATTTAGTGGTATCAGAGCGGTTCTTCCTTGTGAGCCTGAGGGATAGACCGATTGTGCTTCGTTGCATACTCTGTGTGTCTTTTCTTTGATGCTATTAGGTTATCTACTGATATTGCATAGCATGATTGTTTGTGAGTGCCTATTTGGGATAATTGAAGCACTAGGCTTTTGATATTGAGATTGATCACCTTGATATCTATTCTTTGGTGTAGATAGGAACCCTAATGGCCACTCACAGACGAGGTCGAGCAAGTTCACGAGAAAGTAGGAAAGAGCAACCGACGGATAACCATGCTGAATTCATGGCGGCCATGGCTAGCTTAGCGAACACCATGGAAGCTAATGCTGCTGCAGCTCTGCAAGCTATGCAGAGGTTAGGCCAACCGGCTGGAAATGGCAACGGAAATGGTGAAGGGAATGTGAATGATAATGCTGAGGGAAATGGAGATAATGCGGGAGGTGCCCTAATGACCTTGGCGACCTTTCTCGAGGTTCATCCTCCAATTTTCCAAGGATCAACTAATCCTACTAAAGCGAACAAATGGTTTCAGGCCATAGAGCGTGCTTTACAGGCGCATCACTTTCTGAATAATCAATATGTTGAATTTGTTGCTTATCAGCTAGTAGGAGAGGCCCAACACTAGTGGCAAGCAGAGTGCCATTTGCTACAGCTCCAGAACACTGATGTCCCAGGGGATGTATCCAGACGGCCTTCTACAAGAAGTACTTTCCTAAGTCTGCAAGTAAAGCAAAGGAGATGGAACTGATGCAGCTGAAGCAAAGTTCCTTGTCAGTGGCAGACTACACAAGCAAGTTTGAAGAGCTTTGTAGGTTTTCTAGGGTATGTCAGGGTGCCCCGGAGACTTACGAAAGTTGGAAGTGTATCAAGTACCAAAGAGGCTTGAAGGACAACATTATGGCTGCTATGGCTCCAATGGAGATTCGTACTTTTCCCGACTTGGTGAACAAGGCGAGAGTGGTGGAAGAGTATGCGAAACGGTAGCTTCGTCCATGAAAACTCACGGAGGGAATTCTAGTCAGGGACGTGGCAAGTATTTTCATCCGAGGGGTCAGAGTTTCAAGAGAGGAGGATATGCGCCTCAAGGTCAAGGAGGCTTCAGAAAGAACACTCAAGATCAGTTTCAGCGTGGCAAAGGGAGAGGAAATCAGAGTAAGATTTCTCCGGATTTGACTTGTGTGTGTTGTAGGCGTTTTCATCCATATGACTCATGCAAGGTTGTTTTAGGTGGTTGCTTCAACTGTGGGTTGCCTAGCCACATTGCGAGGGATTGCACTCGTGGGAGGAATCCGAACACAGGCCAGAGTCAGCATCAGGGTCGAGTCTTTGCTGTGAACGCTAAGGATGCTTCTAAGGCGGATCCTTTGATGAGAGGTATATGTTTAGTTGGTGATAAGATCTTAATTGCATTATATGATACTGGAGCATTGCATTCGTTTATTTCGTTTGCTAAAGTTGAGGAACTAGGCTTGAAAGTGTCAGAGTTAGCATTTGATCTGCATGTACATACTCCACATCAAACGGTTATAACTAGGTCAGGGTGTAGGCAAGTAGGTTTCAAGCTTGAGGGTAGAGATTTTGTGCATGATTTGATCTATTTACTAATGGTTGTGTTGGAGATGATATTGGGATTTGATTGGTTAATTCAGTTTTATTGGATTGCTTTGAACGGTCAATTCAGTTTATGCTAGAAGGGGAAAATGGAGCAGTGGTAGCTGAGGGTTATTACCTGAACTCTGTAATGGTGCACTGTAGTAGGGAAGAGTGTCAGGGTTATATCTTGTTGACTGCTAATGCCTTGGGTGATGCCCAGGATTTGGAGCAGATTCTGGTAGTTAGAGACTTCCCGTAAGATATTCCTGAATTTTTACCTCAGAGGGAGATTGAATTTGCGATTAAATTGGTGTCGGGAGCTGGACCTGTATTGATTGCGCCGTATAGAATGGCTCTGATAGAGCTGGCATAGTTAAAGACTCAGTTGGAAGAGCTTCTGAACAAGAGGTTCATTCGATCGAGTGTATCTCCGTGGGGAGCGCCAGTTTTATTGGTGAAGAAGAAGGATGGGGGAATGCGATTGTGTGTGGATTACCGGCAGTTAAACAAAGTGACTGTGAAGAACAAGTACCCGCTGCCAAGGATAGATGACTTGATGGATCAACTGCAAGGAGCCGGAGTGTTTTCGAAGATCGATTTGAGATCCGGTTACCATCAGATAAGGGTGAAAGAGGATGATATCCCTAAAATTGCGTTTAGGACACGCTATGGACACTACGAGTTTGCGGTGATGTCCTTTGGGTTAACGAATGCACCTGCTGTTTTCATGGACTACATGAACAAGGTCTTTCGTCCCTTTCTGGACAAATTCATGGTGGTTTTCATAGACGACATCTTAGTTTATTCCAAGACGGCAAAGGAGCATAAGGAACACTTGAGGATTGTGTTGCAAATCTTAAAGGAGCAGAAGTTGTATGCTAAGTTGTCGAAGTGTGATTTCTGAAAGGAGGAAGTAAAGTTCTTAGGTCACGTGGTGAGCAAAAGGGAATAGCGGTGGATCCTTCTAAGGTAGAAGCGGTGATGGAATGGGAAAGACCAACGACGGTGACGGGAGTACGAAGTTTCTTAGACTTAGCTAGATATTACCGGAGATTCATTGAAGGATTTTCCCAGATTGCACTATCGATGACTAAGTTGACAAGGAAGGAAGTACCATTTGTGTGGACGTCGGAGTGTGAAAAGAGTTTTCAAACTTTGAAGCAAAAGCTAACTTCAGCACCTGTTTTGATTTTACAGGAACCGCATGAACCGTTCGAAGTATATTGTGATACTTCTTTCAAGGGTTTGGGTTGCATGTTGATGCAACATCAGAATGTGGTGGCTTACGCATCGCGTCAACTGAGACCTCATGAGGTAAATTACCCAACTCATAATTTGGAATTAGCGTCGATTGTGTTTGCACTAAAGATTTGGAGGCACCACTTGTACGGAGTAAGGTTTAGCGTCTTTTCTTATCATAAGAGTCTCAAGTACATCTTTGATCAAAAAGAGCTTAATATACGTCAGAGGAGGTGGATGGAATTGTTAAAGGATTATGATTTTGAACTGAGTTATCGCCCTGGAAAGGCGAATGTGGTAGCAGACGCTTTGAGTCGGAAGTCCTTGATAATAGCTTAGATGAGGATTAAGGAAGAAGAGCTAGTGGATAAGTTTGTGGATCTTAAGCTAGACATTGGTGAAGTTGCCGGAAGAGCTTGCTTGAATCAGTTGTAGATCTCGAGTACCTTTAAAACAGAGATTCAGAAGGCTCAGCAAGATGAGCAAAAGCTTCAACAATTGTTTCAACCAGTTGGTGATAAGAGGCGTGAAGAATTCACTAAGGATGGTGAAGGATTATAGAGACACAAGGGGAGGATTTGTATACCGGATGTTAGGAGTTTGAGACAAGACTTATTATCAGAAGCTCATAACAGTGGGTTTTCCATTCATTCCAGCAGTACGAAGATGTACTATGACTTAAAGAAGATGTTCTGGTGGCCTGGGATGAAAGGTGATGTAGCTACAGTAGTATCCAAGTACCTGACGTGTCAGAAAGTGAAGATAGAGTATCAGAAACCGTCAGGAATGCTACAGCTTCTTGAGATTCCTCAGTGGAAGTGGAAAGGAATTGCAATGGATTTTGTGACCGGTTTACCGAGAACTAGGTCAGGATTTGATATGATTTGGGTGATCGTGGATCGCTTAACCAAATCCGCTTATTTTCTGCCTATCCGAATAAGTTGTTCAATAGAGGAGTTGGCGTGGTTGTATATCAAGGAGATAGTAAGGTTGCATGGTGTGCCATCGAGCATAGTGTCAGACCGTGATCCCCGATTCACATCAAGGTTTTAAGGAGCTTTTCAAAGAGCTTTCGGTACGAAGCTATGTCTCAGTACCACATATTATCTGCAAACTGACGGACAATCGGAAAGAACTATTCGGACGTTGGAAGATATGCTGAGGGTGTGTGTATTGGATCAACCCGGAAGTTGGGACCGTTACATGCCATTGATGGAGTTTGCGTACAACAATAGCTTTCATGCAAGCATTGGGATGGCTCCGTATGAGGCCTTGTATGGACGGAAGTACCAATCTCTACTTTGTTGGTACGAATCGGGTGAAGTGAGTGTTTTGGGTCCTGATTTGATAGCCGAGACTACTGAGAAGATTAAAAAGATTCGGGAGAGAATTCTAACAACACAGAGTCGACAGAAGAGTTACACGGACTAGAGAAGGAAACCGTTAGACTTTGAAGTGGGAGAACATGTATTTCTAAGGGTTACACCGACATCTGGTATTGGAAGAGCGATTAAGACCAAGAAATTGAATCTGAGGTATATAGGACCGTTTGAGATTCTGAGGCGATTCGGGCCGGTGGCGTATCAAGGAGCTTTGCCACCTCACTTGTCTAACTTGCATGACGTATTACACGTGTCACAGCTCCACAAGTACACGTCGGATGTGGCTCATGTGTTGGAGCCTGAGTCGGTTGAGTTGAGGGAGAACTTGACTTTCCATGTAACGCTAGTGAGAATTGATGACACTAGTGTAAAGAAATTGCGGGGAAAGGAAGTTTCACTGGTTAAAGTTTCTTGGGAGCGAGCAGGAGTTGAAGAGCATACTTGGGAATTAGAGTCCGAGATGCGGAAGGATTATCCCGAGCTATTCTCAGGTAATCGTTAAATTTTGAGGGCAAAATTTCTTATTTGGTGGGGACAATGTAAGAACCGCAACTAATCAACCGGTTAGTTAAGTGATTATATTGCCCAAAATAGGATCCGAAAAGTTAGAGTGAGAATTTGAGGATTTAAATATGATTTTTGGACTCAGTAGGTTTTTCTGAGTCAGAAAATGTATTTTCTGTGAAAAATTGCGAACCGGCAGCTGAACCGGTCGAACCGGTTTGAGTCTGCCAGTGCTGCGCGAGAAAAAGTGAAAACAGTAAAAAACCTTAGAAAAATAATATAAGTCGAAAACTAGGCGTTAATTTTAAAGGTTTGACCTGAAGTTGGGCCAAACGGGCTAAAAACGCTAACGGGTTGGACCGGGCCCAAGCCCAACATATATAAGGGTTCATAAATGAACCCACCAGCCATTAAACACAAGAAAACACAGCTGAAAAGTGGAAGAATGGATACCTGGCTAGGCGTTAAACGCCCAAAAAGGTAGCATTTTGGGCGTTAAATGCCAGAATGGATACCATTCTGGGCGTTTAACGCCAGAATGGATACCATTCTAGGCGTTTAACGCCAGGATGGCACAGGAGGAAAGATTTTGTTTTTAATTCAAATTTTTTCAAATTTTCATAATTTTTCAAAATCAAATCTTTTTCAAATCATATCTTTTCAATCATATCTTTTCAAAATCAATTCCTTTCCATTTTTTATTATTTTTTACTATTTTCGAAAATTCTTGCTACAATTAATGATTTCTTTCCACCTCAAAAATTGAGTAAGCTTAGAGTGGAAGTCCAGACCTTCAAACAGAAGGAAGATGAATCCCTCTATGAAGCTTGGAAAAGATACAAACAATTGATCAGAAGGTGTCCTTCTGACATGCTTTCAGAATGGAGCATCATAGGTATCTTCTATGATGGTCTGTTTGAACTGTCCAAGATGTCATTGGACAGCTCTGCTGGAGGATCTCTTCATCTGAAGAAGACGCATGCAGAAGTTCAGGAACTCATTGAGATGGTTGCAAATAACCAATTCATGTACACTTCTGAAAGGAATCCTTTGAATAATGAGACAAATCAGAAGAAAGGAGTTCTTGAGATTGATACTCTGAATGTTATATTGGCTCAGAACAAAATATTGACTCAGCAAGTCAATATGAGTTCTCAGAGTCTTTCTGGAATGCAAGCAGCAACAGGCAGTACCAAAGAAGCTTCATCTGAAGAAGAAGCTTATGATCCTGAGAATCCAGCAATGGAAGAGGTGAATTACATGGGAGAACCCTATGGAAACACCTATAATCCTTCATGGAGAAATCATCTAAATCTCTCATGGAAGGACCAACAGAGGCCTCAACAAGGCTTCAACAATAGTAATAGTGGAAGAAATAGGTTTAGCAATAGCAAGCCTTTTCCATCATATTCTCAGCAACAGACAGAGAATTCTAAGCAGAGCCACTCTGACTTAGCAACTGTAGTCTCTGATTTAATTAAGACCACTCAAAGTTTCATGACTGAAACAAGGTCCTCCATTAGAAATTTGGAGGCACAAGTGGGTCAGGTGAGTAAGAAAGTTACTGAACTTCCTCCTAGTACACTCCCAAGCAATACAGAAGAGAATCCAAAAAGAGAGTGCAAGGCCATCAACATAACCCACACGGCCGAACCTGGAGAGGAGGAAGAAGCAGTGATCTCCACTGAGAAAGACCTCAATGGACGTCCACTGGCCTCCAAGGAGTTTCCTAAGGAGGAACCATGGGAATCTGAGGCTCACATTGAGACCATAGAGATTCCATTGAATTTACTTCTGCCATTCATGAGCTCTGATGAGTATTTTTCCTCTGAAGAGGATGAAGATGTTACTAAAGAGCAAGTTGCTAAGTACCTTGGAGCAATCATGAAGCTAAATGCCATGTTATTTGGTAATGAGACTTGGGAGGAAGAACCCCCCTTGCTCACCAAAGAACTGGATGACTTAACTAGGCAGGTATTACCTCAGAAGAGACAGGATCCTGGAAAGTTCTCAATACCTTGTACCATAGGCACCATGACCTTTGAGAAGGCTCTGTGTGACCTGGGGTCAAGTATAAACCTCATGCCACTCTCTGTAATGGAGAAGCTAGGGATCCCTGAGGTACAAGTTGCAAGAATCTCACTAGAGATGGCAGACAATTCAAGAAAATAGGCTTATGGACTTGTAGAGGATGTCTTGGTAAAGATTGAAGGCCACTACATCCCTGCTGATTTCATAATCCTAGACACTGGGAAGTGCATGGATGAATCCATCATCCTTGGCAGACCCTTCCTAGCCACAGCAAAAGCTGTGATTGATGTTGACAGAGGAGAATTGGTCCTTCAAGTGAATGAGGATTCCCTTGTGTTTAAGACTCAAGCTTCTCCTTCTGTAACCATGGAGAGGAAGCATGAAAAGCTTCTCTCAATACAGAGTCAAACAAAACCCCCCATATTCTTGGTGTTGAGAGGCCGCAACCAAACTCTAAGTTTGGTGTTGAGAGGCTCCAACCCTGCTCTGATTATCTGTGAGGTCCCATGAGAGCCCACTGTCAAGCTATTGACATTAAAGAAGCGCTTGTTGGGAGGCAACCCAATCTTTACTTATCTAAGTTAAATTTCTATTTTCCATTGTTATTTTATGTTTTCTGTAGGTTGATGATCATGTGAAGTCACAAAAATAACTGAAAAAGCAAAAACAGAATGAAAACAGTATTAAAAATAGCACACCCTGGAGGAGAAGTTTACTGGCGTTTAAACGCCAGTAAGGGTAGCAGATGATGCACGGAAACTTGTCTCTCAACAAATTTCCCTCGGCAAGTATACCGAATTGTCGTCAAGTAAAAACTCACAATAGAGTGAGGTCGAATCCCACAGGGATTGATTGGTCAATCAACTTTAATTAGAGGAATGTTCTAGTTGAGCTAAGCAGAATTTGATGTGAGAGTTGCAGGAAATTAAATGGCAGAAAGTAAATAGCAGAAAATGTAAATGCTGGGAATAAAGAGCTGAATATAAATGACGGAAAGTAAATTGCAGAATCTTAAATGGGAAATGGAGAATTTAGCATGAAAGTAAATTGCAGAAATTAAAGAGAATGGGTAAGATTAGAAATGGGGGATTCATTGGGCTTAGGAGATGTTGCATTCTCCGGATCAAGTTCATTTTCATCTCTTCCTCAATCAATGCATTCATTGATCTCCTTGGCAATCTTAAGTGATTGAACTCCAATTCCTTGGTAATTCAATCTCTCAAATCTTGATCAATAACTAATCCCTTGGTCCAATTGCTCATGAGAAGAGATGAAGTATGGTCACTGATTATACCACATGTATTTCCAAATCAAAGTGTTGGTAGGATTATATGTCACTATATCCATCCAAACCCCAATTTGGTCCAACATGAGAAAGCATTTCTAACATGATCTCTTTATTCCTCTTCCAAGGTTCTGAAGAGATCCAAGTATGAATAGCTTCTTTTCCAAGACAACTACCCAATTGGATGAAGATTGAAAGCTTTCTAGTAAAATCAAGAGAAAAGAAAGAAGAAGAATAATGAAAACTATTATTGATCCATCAAATTACAACAGAGCTCCCTTACCCAATGAAAGGGGTTTAGTTGTTCATGGCTCTGGGAATGGAAAACAAAGATGGAGAATGCATTCTGAAAGTAAAACTAGAAGTTGCAGAAAAAGTAAAATTATATAGAGAGTAGTTCCCTCAATCCCCCAAAAAGCTCCTCTCTAGTTTAAAACTACTCCTATTTATACTACTCTTCTGATCTTCTAGTTGGCTCTTCAAGTCTTGGATATTGGGCCTTTGGATCTTGAGTTGAAGAAGTTATCATCTTTAGTGGGCTTAGCTTCACTTGCAGAGAAAGTGTGCAGTAGGCATGGACTTTAGCTTAGGGCGTTAGTGGTGTTAACGTTAAGTGAAAGTATGGGGTCGAGAACGTTAGTGACAATCACCTTTTTCACTAACGTTCCTACCCCCAAAATGGTCCACGTTAACTTCAACGTTAGTGGCACTAACGTGACCACTAACGTTGCCTCTTGGCCTTTCGCAAATGTTATTGGGGTTTACCTTTCTCAATAACGTTGAGAATACCCCTTTCTCCCTACGTTAGAGTTCACGTTAGTATAGTTAACGTGACCTTTAACGTAGGCTTGCCAAATCTTCGAGAGCGTTAGTGACACCTACCTTTTTCACTAACGCTCCAAAACGCCCCTTTTCCACGTTAGTGCCTCACGTTAATTACATTAACGTGACCACTAACGTGGTGTTGATTGCCATCTCCAACGTTAGTGACAAAGGTGAGTGTCACTAACGTTGGCTCATCATCCAATTCCTCCACGTTAGCTTTCACGTTAATGTAACTAACGTGGTAACTAACGTGGCTCATAGTGGCTTAGTCCAACGTTAGTGACAAAGGTGAGTGTCACTAACGTTGGCGATTCCATGCTCCTTCCACGTTAGAGTTCACGTTAACTAAGTTAACGTGGCTCTTAACGTAGCCAATTGCCCTTTTGGAGCGTTAGTGGTACTCACTTTTACCACTAACGCTTGGAGCTTCCTTTTCCTCCATGTTAACCATCACGTTAATGTAGTTAACGTGGTAATTAACGTGGGCTATGATGGCTTCGAAGATGTTATTGGCGATCACTTTTCTCATTAACGTTGCAAGCTAGCTCCCATTCCACGTTAGTGGTCACGTTAGTTAGACTAACGTGGCTACTAACGTGGCTTTTCCTTGCTTCATTTGTCCTGAAATCAAACAAATAAAGTGCATCAAAGCTCTAATCCAAGTTATGAGTCATGCATCATCCAATTTGTCATTAAATTCATGCATAATTCTCATGAAATCATATAAAATTCACAATGTTTGCTTGAATCAAGATGTAAGTGAAATTCTACCCAAAACTTTCTTATTTTCTAAGAAAATGCATGAAACTACCCTAAAACAGTAAAGAAAAGGTCAGTGAAACTGGCCGAAATGCCCTGGCATCACAACACCAAACTTAAAGCTTGCTTGTCCCTAAGCAAGTACTGAAACATGAGAATGATGAATGAAATGACAAGAGGAATGAATCATTATTGTGGAAGTCATGTCCTTGGTTTTATGGGGTTTCATGCATAGCAACTTAGGTTCATTCCTTTACTGGCTTTCAGACCTTTATCATGCCCTGGAATACTCACTTGATTGCACCCTTTGAGACTTTTACTTATTGATCCCTTTGTCTTTTCAAGGTTTATTGCATCCTTAGGCTAAGTGCTCTGTGAGGGGGCGACTCTTTAAAATAAGCTTTCAGCTAACACTCCCGAACCAGTTGGTTCAAGGTGCTAGGTGTTGAAACACCCCTAAGGACTTACTCCCTCAAGTCTCTCTCCCCCATACATGCACACCACAGGCACATGGTTTGTTATTTTCTTTCCTTGAGGTCTTGGTGCCCAGCACCTCTTTGGGTTACTAAATGTTCTATAGCAAGGTTGCTCTTGATAGTGGATTTTCAGTTGATAATCCCGGGTTAGTTAACCCAAGTTACCAAGTGATGAAGCACTCCTAAGAACTTATTCATCCAAGCAGATCCTTGGTACAAGAGCTCCACAAACACATCCCTCAAGATTCAAGCCCTTGGTGCCTAGCCTTATTTCTTATTACTTTTCTTTCTTTTTCAACTCTTATTGTTCTTTTCCTTTTTCTTATTAGGATCTTGTTATTTAGCTAGTCTCATGGGGTGTGTTTCAAGCATATGACTTCAGGACAGATAGTTGCCTTCCTACCTTGTTGGTGAACCAACTTAGCTAAGTGATTACTACACCACAAGCTTAAGAACCTACTCCACAATTGATCATCACTCTGGTCTTTCATAACATCTCTTTTTATTTGACATAAGGGACAAGCATACAAGTGAGCAAGGTGAAAATGAAGACAGGTTACTTGGACCAGCACACATATGACAAAGGCAAGAAAAGCAAATATTAAATTCTAGTGATTTAAGCTAAAGAGTAACTATTAATCAGGGGCACATTCAGACTTCCAATTTTTTTTAACATCTCCAAGCATATGGGATCAAATAGCAATACAACCTTTTGGTGGTGCCTTCTGGTTATCTCTTTATTGTCATCATCCATAGCTTCTGCGTCCTTCTTCGCCTCTTTGGATGGTGGTGCACTGTTTTTCTAGAAGGTTGATTGAATTCCTGCAAAGTTATTGGAAGTTGCTTGTTCCCCAAGCACTTGAGGAATAGTTAGCTTGCATGTATGCTTGTAAATTTCTGGACTTAATTTGGTGTGTGAACACCAAACTTAGTTCATTGCCTAATGCAGAACCTCATGTGCTTTTATTGATAAAACAACTATGAAATAGAAACTAAACTATTGTTAAGCGGTTTTCCTGATTGGTTGGGGCTAGCAACTTGCCATTGAAGAGGTGTAATGTAATTCTAACTGAAATCTTTGGTGGAACACCAAACTTAGAATTACACATTCACTCTTGGATTGGTTTGGTGTGCAACACCAAACTTGGCTCCTCACAATACGAGAGAAACTGCTTATATCCTTTATTGAGATGATCATGAAAAGGAAACTACCTTAGGTTGGGTTGCCTCCCAACGAAGCGCTCTTTTAGCGTCGCTAGCTCGACGATTTCTCCATCAGTTGAGATGATATTTCATTTTTGGGCTTTCCCCCATGTTGCCCATGTAGTGATTGAGCCTTTGTCCGTTCACAGTGAACGTCTTTTTTGAACTTTCCTCCATGATTTCTACGTGTCCATACTGCGAGACTTTTGTGACAAGAAAGGGCCCTGACCACCTTGATTTGAGTTTCCCAGGGAAAAGTCTTAATTTGGAATTGTAGAGGAGCACTTGCTGTCCTTTTTCGAAGCTCCTGGGTGCCAGATGGAGGTCGTGCCTTCTCTTTGCCTTTTCTTTATAAATCTTGGCATTTTCATAGGCTTGAGATCTGAACTCCTCCATTTCCTGCAGCTGTAAGACCCTCTTTTCACCAGCAGTAACGTTATCAAAATTTAGTAGCTTGAGAGCCCAGAGGACTTTGTGTTCCAGCTCCAATGGTAAATGACAAGCTTTTCCATACACCAGTTGATATGGGGACATCCCGATTGGTGTTTTGAATGCCGTTCTGTATGCCCAAAGAGCATCATCCAGCTTCTTCGACCAATCCTTTCTTGATGCTCCTACAATCTTTTCCAGAATCCTTTTTAGCTCTCTGTTAGATATCTCAGTTTGCCCACTTGTTTGGGAGTGGTAAGGCGTGGAAATCTTGTGTTTCACCCCGTATCGTAGGAGGAGCGCTTCTAGTGGTCTGTTACAAAAATGGCTCCCTCCATCACTGATGAGTGCTCGGGGGACTCCAAACCAGCTAAAGATGTTCTTTCTGAGGAAGTTCATGACTACCTTGTTGTCATTCGTTGGGGTTGCAATAGCCTCTACCCACTTGGAAATGTAATCAACTGCTACCAAGATGTACTTGTTTGCATATGAGGTTGGGAATGGTCCCATGAAATCGATTCCCCACACATCAAACAGTTTCAGTTCTAAGATGAAATTCTGTGACATCTCATTTCTTTTGGGTAAGTTTCCAGCTCTTTGACATTCATTGCAGTTCTTTACTAGTTCTTTGGTATCCTTGAAAAGGGTGGGCCAAAAGAATCCGCTTTATAACACCTTGGCTGCAGTTCTATCCCCTCCAAAATGGCCTCCATAGCACGAGCCGTGACAGTTCCACAAGACCTCTCGTCCCTCTTCTTCCGAAACACATCTTCTCAGGATTCCATCTGAACACTTCTTGAAGAGATATGGTTCATCCCAAACAAAATACTTTGCGTCATTGATGAGCTTTCTCTTTTGATGTTTGTTGATCTCTGGAGGTAAAGCCCCAGTTGCCTTGAAATTGGCAATGTTTGCAAACCAGGGTGCTTTGTGAACCGTCATTAACTTCTCATCTGGGAAACATTCATTTACACTTGCATCATGTGTTCCACCTTTGTCATGAGGGATCCTGGATAGGTGATCGGCTACCTTGTTCTCCACTCCTTTCTTGTCTCTAATCTCAATATTGAATTCCTACAACAATAAGATCCACCTTATCAGTCTTGGTTTTGACTCCTGCTTGGCAAATAAGTATTTAAGTGCTGTGTGGTCTATGAAAACAATCACTTTGGCACCAATGAGGTATGATCTAAACTTGTCAAATGCAAAAACTATTGCCAGCAACTCCTTTTCAGTGGTGGTGTAATTTCTTTGAGTGTCATTGAGGACTTTGCTGGCATAGTATATCACATGGACTAAGTTATCTTTCCTCTGCCCTAACACTGCCCCTACTGCAAAATCAGATGCATCACACATCAGTTCAAATGGTAAGTTCCAATCAGGTGGGGAAATGATAGGGGCAAAGGACAGCCTCTTTTTCAAGTTTTTGAATGCTAGCATGCATTTTTCATCAAAGACAAATGGTGCATCAAATACAAGGAGATTGCTTAAGGGCTTGGCTATCTTTGAAAAATCTTTAATAAACCTTCTGTAAAAGCCGGCATGCCCTAAAAAGCTCCTAATTGCCTTGACATCACTTGGTGGGGGTAATTTTTCAATGAGTTCCACCTTAGCTCTATCTACCTCAATGCCTAGGCTAGAAACCTTATGGCCAAGAACTATCCCCCTTGTCACCATAAAGTGACATTTCTCCCAGTTCAAGACCAAGTTGGTCTCTTGGCATCTTTTTAATACCAGGGCCAAGTGATTTAGGCAATTAGTGAAGGAATCTCCGAATACCGAAAAGTCATCCATAAAGACTTCAATGAATTTTTCTATCATATCTGAAAAATGGAGAGCATGCAGCATTGGAAAGTTGCAGGTGCATTACATAGCCCAAATGGCATGCGCCTGTAGGCAAACACTCGATATGGGCAAGTGAATGAGGTTTTCTCTTGGTCTCTCGGATCAACCACTATTTGGTTATATTCTGAATAACCATTGAGAAAACAGTAATATGCGTGTCCTGCAAGTCTTTCCAGCATCTGATCCATGAAAGGAAGGGGAAAATAATCTTTTCTTGTAGCTTCATTGAGTTTTCTATAGTCTATGCACATCCGCGATCCTGTGACGGTCCTTGTAGGGATTAGTTCGTTCTTTTCATTGGGACTACAGTGATTCCTCCCTTTTTTGGGACAACTTGCATGGGGATGACCCATGGGCTGTCGGAGATCAGGTAGATTACCCCTCCCTGCCATAACTTCATAACTTCTTTCTGTACCACTTCCTTCATGACTGGATTCAGCCTCCTTTGGGGTTGAATGGATGGTTTGGCATCATCTTCCAACAGTATCTTATGCATGCATATGGCCGAACTGATTCCTTTCAGGTCAGCAAGGGTCCATCCAATGGCATCCTTATGCTTTCGCAATACTTGGAGTAATTCATCCTCTTGATCTCGGCTGAGGGATGAGTTTATGATTACTGGATAACTTTCACTCTCTCCTAAGTATGCATATTTGAGAGTGGGTGGCAGAGCTTTGAGTTCAAGTTTGAGTGCTTCTATCTTTTCATTCTCTTCCTTTGGTGCACCCTGTATATGAATCTCTGCTGTTGCAGCCTCTTCGCTAGATGTTGATTCCTCCTCTGTTAACCCTTCAAGTTCTTCTTCTTCAAAAATCTCCTGTACTGCATCTTCCAGTGAATCCAACCTCATACATTCTCCCAATGGTTCTGGTGGATAACTCATGGCCTTGAACACATTGAATGTCATCTTTTCATTGTGTAATCTCAGGGTGAGTTCACCTTTTTGAACGTCAATGATAGCTCCAGCAGTGGCCAAGAACGGTCTACCCAGGATGATGGAGGCTTTGGCTTCCTCCTGCATGTCCAGCACTACAAAGTCTGCTGGGAAGATGAAATCTCCTACCTTTACCAGCAAATCTTCTACTATGCCATGAGGAAACTTGAATGATCGATCTGTGATGAGCGGATAATTTATACGCTTTTTGGCATTGTTTTTAGTATATTTTTAGTAGGATCTAGTTACTTTTAGGGATGTTTTTATTAGTTTTATGTTAAATTCACATTTCTGGACTTTACTATGAGTTTGTGTATTTTTCTGTGATTTCAGGTATTTTCTGGCTGAAATTGAGGGACTTGAGCAAAAATCATATTCAGAGGTTGAAGAATGACTGCTGATGCTGTTGGATTCTGACCTCCCTGCACTCAAAGTGGATTTTGTGGAGCTACAGAACTCCAAATGGTGCGCTCTCAACAGCGTTGGAAAGTAGACATCCAGGGCTTTCCAGCAATATATAATAGTTTATACTTTTCCCAAGTGTAAATGACGCAAAAGGGCGTTGAATGCCAGATCTATGCTGCAGTCTAGAGTTAAACGCCAGAAACACGTCACAAACCAGAGTTGAACGCCAAAAACACGTTACAACTTGGCGTTCAACTCCAAAAGAAGCCTCTGCACGTGTAAACTTCAAGATCAGCCCAAGCACACACCAAGTGGGCCCCGAAAGTGAATTTCTACATCAATTACTTACTTCGGTAAACCCTAGTAGCTAGTCTAGTATAAATAGGACTTTTTACTATTGTATTTATATCTTTGGATTATCTTTTGATCTATTGATCACGTTTGGGGGCTGGCCATTTGGCCATGCCTGGACCTTCATCACTTATGTATTTACAACGGTAGAGTTTCTACACTCCATAGATTAAGGTGTGGAGCTCTGCTGTTCCTCATGAATTAATACAAAGTACTACTGTTTTTCTATTCAATTCAACTTATTCCGCTTCTAAGATATCCATTCGCACTTCAACATGAATGTGATGATCGTGACAGTCATCATCATTCCCTATGAACACGTGCCTGACAACCACTTCCGTTCTACCTTAGATTGAATGAGTATCTCTTGGATTCCTTAATCAAAATCTTTGTGGTATAAGTTAGAACCCATGGATGGCCATTCCTGAGATCCGGAAAGTCTAAACCTTGTCTGTGGTATTCCGAGTAGGATCTGGGAAGGGATGGCTGTGACGAGCTTCAAACTCGCGAGTGCTGGGCGTAGTGACAGACGCAAAAGGATCAATGGATCCTATTCCAGTATGATCGAGAACCGACAGATGATTAGCCATGCAGTGACAGCGTATTGGACCATTTTCACTGAGAGGACAAGATGTAGCCATTGACAACGGTGATGCCTAACATACAGCGTGCCATAGAAAGGAGTAGGACTGATTGGATGAAGACAGCAGGAAAGCAGAGGTTCAGAGCAACGAAAGCATCTCTATACGCTTATCTGAAATTCTCACCAATGAATTACATAAGTATTCCTATCCTTTATTTTCTGTTTATTTATTATTATTATTCGAAAACTCCATAACCATTTAATATCCGCCTGACTGAGATTTACAAGATGACCATAGCTTGCTTTATACCAACAATCTCCGTGAGATCGACCCTTACTCACGTAAGGTTTTATTACTTGGACGACCCAGTGCACTTGTTGGTTAGTTGTATCGAAGTTGTGACAAATTATAAATTACGATTAGAGCACCAAGTTTTTGGAGCCATTACCAGGGATCACATTTTCGTGCACCAAGTTTTTGGCGCCGTTGCCGGGGATTGTTCGAGTTTGGACAACTGACGGTTCATCTTGTTGCTCAGATTAGGTAATTTTCTTTTTGTTTTATTTTCAAAAATTTTTTAAAAATCTTTCAAAAATTTCTCATCTGTTTTCGAAAATTATTCTAAATTTTTAAGAATGAATTCTAGTGTTTCATGAAGCATGTTGAAGCCTGGCTGGCTGTAAAGCCATGTCTAATTCTTTTGGACTGTGGCTTCCAACCATCAGCATAGAGGCAAGTTAATTGGAATATCAGCTGTTGCATGCCTGATTTATATCCTAAAGCTGGCTGGTTATTAAGCCATGCCCAACCCTTGGATTGGAGCTTTAGGCCAACATTGAAAGATTCCTGGGATTCTTATTAAAAATTTTGAATTTCTTATTTTCTTTTTCCTATATGTTTTTCGAAAAAAATTTAAAAGAAAATACAAAAAAATCATAAAATCAAAAATTCAAAACATATTTTGTGTTTCTTGTTTGAGTCTTGTGTCAATTTTTAAGTTTGGTGTCAATTGCATTTTTTCTAAATATTTATGCATTTTTCGAAAATTCATGCATTCATAGTGTTCTTCATGATCTTCAAGTTGTTCTTAGTAAGTCTTCTTGTTTGATCTTGATGTTTTCTTATTTTTTGTCTTTTGTTGTTTTTCATGTTCGAAAATTTTAAAAATATTTTTTAAAAATCTTTTTCTTAATTTTATATCATATTTTCGAAAATATCATCAACAATTAATGTTTTGATTCAAAGATTTCAAGTTTGTTACTTACTTGTTAAGAAAGATTCAAACTCCAAGTTCTAGAATCATATCTTGTGATTTCTTGTGAATCAAGTCATTAATTGAGATTTCAAAAATCAAATCGTTTTCAAAACTAATTTCAATCATATCTTTTCAAAAATATCTTTTTATCTTATCTTTTTCAAAATCATATCTTTTTAATCATACCTTTTCATATCATATCTTTTTCAAATATTTTTTTCTAACTTCTTATCTTCTTATCTTTTAAAAATTGATTTTCAAAATTTGTTTCAACTAACTAATTGACTTTTTGTTTGTTTCTTATCTTTTTCAAAACCACCTAACTACTCTTCCCTCTCTAATTTTCGAAAATACCTCCCTCTTTTTCAAAAATTCTTTTTAATTAATTAATTGTTTTAAATTTTAATTTTAAATTTTTTTCCTTTAATTTTCGAAAATCATCAAATCCTTTTCAAAAATTATTTTCGAAAATTCTCTTCTCTCTCATCCTCTTCTATTTATTTAATTACTTACTAACACTTCTCTTCATCTCATGTCTCTGCTCTCCTCACCCTTGTGTTTGGATTCTCCTCTCTTCTCTTTCCTTACATTACATTCTTTTCTTCTTCTACTCACACAAAGGAATCTCTATACTGTGACATAGAGGATTCCATATTTTCTTTGTTATTCCCTTCTTTGTCATATGAGCAGGAGCAAGGACAAGAACATTCTTGTTGAAGCAGATCCTGAACCTGAAAGGACTCTGAAAAGGAAACTAAGAGAAGTTAAAATACAACAATCCAGAGACAACCTTACAGGAATTTTCGAACAGGAAGAGGAGATGGCAGCCGAAAACAATAATAATGCAAGGAGGATGCTTGGTGACTTCACTGCACCTAATTCCAATTTACATGGAAGAAGCATTTCCATCCCTACCATTGGAGCAAACAATTTTGAGCTTAAGCCTCAACTAGTTTCTCTGATGCAACAAAACTGCAAGTTTCATGGACTTCCATCTGAAGATCCTTTTCAGTTCTTAACTAGAATTCTTGCAGATATGTGACACTGTTAAGACTAATGGAGTAGATCCTGAAGTCTACATGCTCATGATTTTCTGATTTGCTGTAAGAGACAGAGCTAGAATATGGTTGGATTCTCAACCTAAAGATAGCCTGAACTCTTGGGATAAGCTGGTCACGTCTTTCTTAGCCAAGTTCTTTCCTCCTCAAAAGCTCAGTAAGCTTAGAGTGGATGTTCAAACCTTCAGACAGAAGGAAGGTGAATCCCTCTATGAAGCTTGGGAGAGATACAAGCAACTGACCAAAAAGTATCCTTCTGACATGCTTTCAGAATGGACCATTCTGGATATATTCTATGATGGTCTGTCTGAATTAGCTAAGATGTCATTGGATACTTCTGCAGGTGGATCCATTCACCTAAAGAAAACGCCTGCAGAAGCTCAAGAACTTATTGACATGGTTGCTAACAACCAGTTTATGTATACTTCTGAGAGGAATCCTGTGAGTAATGGGACGCCTCAGAAGAAGGGAGTTCTTGAAATTGATACTCTGAATGCCATATTGGCTCAGAATAAAATATTGACTCAGCAAGTCAATATGATTTCTCAGAGTCTGAATGGAATGCAAGCCGCATCCAACAGTACTCAAGAGGCATCTTCTGAAGAAGAAGCTTATGATCCTGAGAACCCTGCAATAGCAGAGGTAAATTATATGGGTGAACCTTATGGAAACACCTATAACTCCTCATGGAGAAATCACCCAAATCTCTCATGGAAGGATCAACAAAAGCCTCAATAAGACTTTAATAATGGTGGAAGAAACAGGTTTAACAATAGTAAACCTTTTCCATCATCCACTCAGCAACAGACAAAGAATTCTGAGCAGAATCCATCTAGCTTAGCAAATTTAGTCTCTGATCTATCTAAGGCCACTGTGAGTTTCATGAATGAAACAAGGTCTTCCATTAGAAATTTGGAGGCACAAGTAAGCCAGTTGAGTAAGAAGATCACTGAAACCCCTCCTAGTACTCTCCCAAGCAATACAGAAGAGAATCCAAAGAGAGATTGCAAGGCCATAGATATAACCATCATGGCCGAATCTAAGGAGGAAGGAGAGGACGTGAATTCCAAGGAGGAAGACCTCCTGGGATGTCCAGTGATCAACAAGGAGTTTCCCTTTGAGGAACCAAAGGAATCTGAGGCTCAATTAGAGACTATAGAGATTCCATTGAACCTCCTTATGCCATTCATGAGCTCTGATGAGTATTCTTCTTCTGAAGAGAATGAGGATATTACTGAAGAGCAAGTTGCCAAGTTCCTTGGTGCAATCAGGAAGCTAAATACCAATTTATTTGGTAATAAGACTTGGGGAGATGAACCTCCCCTGTTCACCAATGAACTAAATGCATTGGATCAACTGAGATTGCTCAGAAGAAACAGAATCCTGGAAAGTTCCTAATACCTTGTACATAGGCACATACCTTTGAGAAGGCCTATGTGACTGGTCAGAATAAACCTCATGCACTTCTGTAAAAAACTAGGAATCTATAATGCAGATCATAGAGGCTAGGAACATGTTAGTAAAGGTTGAAGCCTTTACATCCTGTGATTTCATAATCTAGACACTGGGAAGGAAGAGATGAATCCATCATCCTTGGAAGACCTTCCTAGCCACAGCAAGAGCTGTGATTGATGTGGATAGAGGAGAGTTAGTCCTTCAACTGAATAAGGACACCTTGTGTTTCAAACTCAAGGATCTCTTCTGTAACCATGGAGAAGAAGCACGATAAGCTTCTCTCAGTACAGTGTCAAATAAAGCCACAATCAAACTTTAGTTGGATAGGCCTCAGCCAAACTCTAAGTTGGGATGAATCCCAATCCAAACTCTAAGTTTGGTGTTGGAGTCTATAGACAATGGCCTGACACTGTGCATGGCTTGAGGCACTAATATACTAATTTTCATGTATAGGCAGATATGTTCACAAAATATCAAATTACGAATAAAAAAATAGCAGAAGAAAATCACACCTGAGAAGACTCACTGGCGTTCAAACGCCAGTAAGGAGCATCTGGCTGGCGTTCACGCCAGAATAGAGCATGAACTGGCGCTGAACCCAGAAACAAGCATGGAGCTAGCGTTCAACGCCAGAAATATGCTGCACATGGCGTTGAAGCCCAGACAAGCATCACTTCGGCTTTAAACGCTAGAATCATGCAAAGGCATTTTACATTCCTAATTGGTGCAGGATGTAAATCCTTGACACCTCAGGATCTGTGGACCCCACAGGAGCCCACATACTCCACTACCTTACCTCCTCATAATCCTATATCACCCTCTCCTCTTCTCATCAAGCATCTTCATTCCATTACATCATCCATCACCTACTATCAAAATCTCTTCACACCCAAGACATATAGCGAATAACACATCCTCCATCTCCTTCATATATTCTTCTTCTACTATTCTTTCTTCTTTTGCTCGAGGGCGAGCAACATTCTAAGTTTGGTGTGGTAAAAGCATAGTTTTTTGTTTTTCCATAACCATTGATGGCACCTAAGGCTAGAGAAACCTCTAGAAAGAGGAAAGGGAAGACAAAAGCTTCCACCGCGAGTCATAGGAGATGGAGAGATTCATCTCAAGGGTCTATAGCTCAGTGGTAGAACATTTGACTGTAAATCAAGAGATCCCTGAGATACCTCAGGGGATACATTTTCCTCCACACAATTATTGGGAGCAACTAAGGGTGGAACATCAAGAGCACTCCATCATCCTTCATGAAATTAGAGAAGATCAAAGAGCAATGAGGGAGGAGCAACAAAGACAAGGAAGAGACATAGAAGAGCTCAAGGACATCACTGGTTCCTCAAGAAGGAAACGCCACCATCACCAAGGTGGACTTGGTGCACGAATTGTAAATCACACTTTTTACAACTCGTACCACTAACCAGCAAGTGCACTGGGTCGTCCAAGTAATACCTTACGTGAGTAAGGGTCGATCCCAAAGAGATTGTTGGCTTGAAGCAATCTATGGTTATCTTGTAACTCTTAGTCAGGAAGACAATAAAATAATTCACTTATCAAATATGATTGCAAGGAATAAAAGGGCAGAACACAAATTATACTTGTATGTAATGATGGAGAATAGGTTGGAGTTTTGGAGATGCTTTGTCTTCTAAAATTCTGCTTTCCTCTGTTTTCTGATTCACGCACGCACGTCCTCCTATGGCAAGCTGTGTGTTGGTGGATCACCGTTGTCAATGGCTACCATCCATCCTTCCAGTGAAAAGGGTCCAGATGCGCTGTCACTGCACGGCTAATCATCTGCAGGTTCTCAATCGTACCGGAATAGGACTTACTATCCTTTTGTGTCTGTTACTACGCCCAGCACTCACGAGTTTGAAGCTCGTCACAGTCATTCAATCCCTGAATCCTACTCGGAATACCACAGACAAGGTTTAGACTTTCCGGATTCTCTTGAATACTGCCATCAATCTAGCTTATACCACGAAGATTCTGATTAAGAGATCTAAGAGATATTCATTCATTCTACGGTGGAACGTAAGTGGTTGTCAGGCACGCATTCGTGGAGGAATGATGATGATTGTCACGTTCATCACATTCATATTGAAGTGCGAATGGATATCTTAGATAGCAACACGCATGTTTGAATGGAAAACAGAAATACTTGCATTAATTCATCAAGACACAGCAGAGCTCCTCACCCCCAACAATGGAGTTTAGAGACTCATGCCGTCAAAAGGTACAAAGTTCAGATTTAAATGTCATGAGATCCGAAATAAACCTCTAAAAGTTGTTTAAATGCTAAACTAGTAACCTAGGTTTACAGAAAATGAACAAACTATGATAGATGGTGCAGAAATCCACTTCTGGGGCCCACTTGGTGTGTGCTGGGGCTGAAACTTAAGCTAATCACGTGTATAGGACTGTTTTGGGCGTTCAACGCCAGCTTTGGATCCTTTCTGGCGTTGAACTCCACTTTGTAACTTGTTTCTGGCGCTGGACGCCAGACTGCAGCATGGAACTGGCGTTGAGCGCCAGTTTACGTCATCTATCCTTGAGCAAAGTATGGACTATTATATATTGCTGGAAAGCCCTGGATGTATACTTTCCAAGGCAATTGGAAGCGCGCCATTTGGAGTCTTTAGCTCCAGAAAATTTACTTTGAGTCCAGGGAGGTCAGAATCCAACAGCATCAGCAGTCCTTTTTCACCTAAATCAGATTTCTGCTCAGCTCCCTCAATTTTAGCCAGAAAATACCTGAAATTATAAAAAATATACAAACTCATAGTAAAGTCTAGAAATATAAATTTTGCCTAGAAACTACTGAAAATAACTAAAAACTAACTAAAAACACACTAAAACTATATGAAATTAACCCCAAAAAGCGTATAAAATATCCGCTCATCACAACACCAAACTTAAACTGTTACTTGTCCTCAAGCAACTAGATAAATAAAATAGAATACAAATAATTTAAGAAGCAATAATATCTCAGATTTTTAGGTGAAGCTCAGATTCTAATTAGATGAGCGGGACTGGTAGCTTTTTGCTTCTGAACAGTTTTGGCATCTCACTTTATCCATTGAAGCTCAGAGTGATTGGCATCTATAGGAACTCAGAATTCAGATAGTGATATTGATTCCCTAGTTCAGTATGTTGATTCTTGAACACAGCTACTTTATGAGTCTTGGCTGTGGCCCTAAGCACTTTGTTTTCCAGTATTACCACCGGATACATAAATGCCACAGACACATAATTAGGTGAACCCTTTTCAGATTGTGACTCAGCTTTTCTAAAGTCCCCAATTAGAGGTGTCCAGGGTTCTTAAGCACACTCTTCTTTTGCTTTGGACCTTGACTTTAACCGCTCAGTCTCAAGTTTTCACTTGACACCTTCACACCACAAGCACATGGTTAGGGACAGCTTGGTTTAGCCGCTTAGGCAGGATTTTGTTCCTTTAGGCCCTCCTATCCACTGATACTCAAAGCCTTGGGGTCCTTTTTATTACCCTTGCCTTTTGGTTTTAAGGGCTATCGGATTTTTCTGCTTGCTTCTTTTTTTTTTTTTGCAAGCTTTTGTATTCACTGCTTTTTCTTGCTTCAAGAATCATTTTTATGATTTTTCAGATTATCAATAACATGTCTCATGTTCATCATTCTTTCAAGAGCCAACATATTTAACAGTCTTAAACATCAAATTCAAAAGACATATGCACTGTTCAAGCATTCATTCAGAAGATAGAAAACATTGCCACCACATGTAAACAATTAGAGTTTCTTATTAAAAACTCGAAAAATATTGCCTCTTATTCTAAAGAAATTCTTCTATTTTATTCATGTTTAATGATGATGAAAAATTAAATTATAGCTTAATTGGAGATAAAATAAAAAATATAGATACTAATTACTACTATATGACTCCTAAGGTAAAACTAAATAAGAACAGTTATCACAGAGTTAAGGCTAAGATTGGAATTTAACAACCTTTGTTCTGGGAGTGG